>NC_133330.1:139962499-140320624 GCF_042186555.1 Aquarana catesbeiana | reverse complement strand
CTTGCTGCTCTTACAGTAAAGAACCCTCCACGTAGTTTAAGGTTAAACCTCTTTTCTTCTAATTTTAATGAGTGTCCACGAGTTTTGGTAAACTCCCTTCTGTGAAAAAGTTTTATCCCTATTGTGGGGTGACCGGTATGGTATTTGTATATTGAAATCATATCCCCTCTCAAGCGTCTCTTCTCCAGGGAGAATAAGTTCAGTGCTCGCAACCTTTCCTCATAACTAATATCCTCCAGACCCTTTATTAGCATGTAACAATAGAAACAATGTGCGTTGATCACCCTGACACCAAATCAAGCATGGTGCCATGATGATTGAAACGCCAACACCAGCCTTCCTTTGCCCGCGAAAAATTGCTTACCACCGACGTGTTCATGTTGGTTGGTCCTTAAGAGATTTTCAGAGTGCTACTGAGCTATTTATCTCCAAGGATCACACAATGTTGCAATTTAATCGCATGGAAGAAACTATTTGTGACTAAAGTTTTCTCCTTCATAAATATGTTTTCTATTATCTTACAGACCTTCAATAACAACATACTGAAAAATAAGGAAAATAAGACACTCTGGGTTTATGTATCTTTTACTTCTCTTTTATATTTTTTTATTATTCCTTGATTTTCAGTGCATAATTATTGTTTAAAACTGTTGCATGCTCAGTGATCATGCATGAATATAAACCAATAATAAAATACAGATATCACACATATGTTTTTTTAATTTTACCCAAAAAAACATGTGATCAGCTGTCAAGAAAATAAATCAGTGATCAGTAGTCTCCTACTTTTTCAGCTTGATTGCCGTTTGATTGTGGCATGACTCATATGGAATGGATATATGGCTGGAACTCTGTCCAAGTGGAACTGGACTAAGTGGTGAGTTAAAAACCAGAGTTTAAAACAGGAGGTTATAACAGGGGTCATAGTACCTGTGTAGTGTGAGTACCTGAGTGTTGTCTGAGTAGTGTGTGGATCGTTAGTACTTGTGTATTGTGTATTGCGGGTGCACGTAGGTCTGCGGGTGCATGTAGGTCTGCGAGTGCACGTAGGTATGCAAGTGCACATAAGTCTGCGAGTGCACGTAGGTCTGCGAGTGCATGTAGGTCTGCAAGTGCACGAAGGTCTGCACATAGGTCTGCGAGTGCACGTAGGTCTGCACGCAGGTCTGCGAGTGCACATAGGTCTGCGAGTGCACGTAGGTCTACATGTAGGTCTGCGAGTAGGTCTGCGAGTGCATGTAGGTCTGCACGTATGTCTGCCAGTACACGTAGGTCTGCACGTAGGTCTGCGAGTGCACGTAGGTCTGCACGTAGGTCTGCGAGTGCATGTAGGTCTGCAAGTGCACGTAGGTCTGCACATAGGTCTGCGAGTGCACGTAGGTCTGCACGCAGGTCTGCGAGTGCACATAGGTCTGCGAGTGCACGTAGGTCTGCGAGTAGGTCTGCGAGTGCATGTAGGTCTGCACGTATGTCTGCCAGTACACATAGGTCTGCACGTAGGTCTGCGAGTGCACGTAGGTCTGCACATAGGTCTGCGAGTGCATGTAGGTCTGCAAGTGCATGTAGGTCTGCACATAGGTCTGCGAGTGCACGTAGGTCTGCACGCAGGTCTGCGAGTGCACATAGGTTTGCGAGTGCACGTAGGTCTGCATGTAGGTCTGCGAGTAGGTCTGCGAGTGCATGTAGGTCTGCATGTAGGTCTGCCAGTACACGTAGGTCTGCACGTAGGTCTGCGACCGCACGCAGGTCTGCGAGTGCACGTAGGTCTGCCAGTGCACGTAGGTCTGCGAGTACCCATGTATTGTCTTGTTGAGTACCTGTGTATTGTCTTGTTGAGTATTGGTGTCAGGAAGCTAGTTGTTAGGTAATTTGGACAGGGTACAATCCCCAATCCTCATTAAATTAATAGGTACGATGCCAGGTGGGTGTGGAGAAGCGCCTCGTTGTACATCTTGTGGCATGTATGCGTTCCTTGATCATTCGATCGATGGTGAATACTGCTGTGCAAAATGTAAGCACATTGTTTCCCTGGAAGCCCAGGTTCTGAATCTGGAGAAGCAACTGTCAGCACTGAGAAGTCCCTCCATACTAAAGGAGAGCCAGGAACGTGCACGGCAGGTGCCGGCAGGGGCCAGCGCAGAGGCGGGTGGAGGCAAAGAGGTGCAGGCACTAGGAAAGAGTAGATGGGTGACAGTCAGGAAGGATAGAGGGGGAAGTGCCAGGGAGGCCGATCCAGGGCTGGAGCATCCCAATAAGTAGGCTCCATTGAAGGACATTGGTGAAACCAGCCACGGACCAGCACTGCTGGAGCTGAGGGACTCTCCTAGCTGCCAGGGGAAGAACTCCTCCAGTGAAAGTGAGGAGGGGAGCGAAGGGAAAAGAAAAGACAGATTTTGGTGGTAGGGGACTCAATTCTTAGAAGGACAGAGAGGCCAATCTGTTGAAAAGACCTGAAGCGCCGAACTGTATGTTGTCTACGGGGTGCTCAGGTTCGGCACATCATGGATCGCGTGGACAGATTACTAGGAGGGGCTGGGGAAGACCCGGCTGTCATGGTGTACATCAGAGGCAGATGGAGTGTCCTAAAGAATGATTTTAGGGACTTGGGAGCTAAATTGAGGAAAAGGACCTCCAAGGTAGTATTCTCAAATTACTGGTACATCGAGCCACACCAGAAAGGCAGAGGGAGATTAAGGAAGTAAACAAGTGGCTGAAGAGCTGGTGTAGTAAGGAGGGGTTTGGGTTCCTGGAGGACTGGGCAGACTTCTCAGTAGATAACTAGTACTATAGAAGGGATGGACTGCACCTAAATGAGGAGGGTGCAGATCAGCTGGGAATGAAGATGGCCAAAAAGTTAGAGAGGTTTTTAAACTAGGTGATGGGGGGGGGGGGTCCAGAGATAGTCAGCACGGAACATATTCCAGAGGGTAGTATTGGGGGCATTAGTGATAGATTGACCAAAGCACATAAACCCAAGGTAAGTATAGTAGCAAATCCTAGTTGCAATCTCGGAACATCCAATAAGTGGATAATATGCGACCGGTTTAAACTAAGTGACATGTTCACCAATGCCAAGAGCCTGGCGGACAAGATGGGTGAACTAGAGATACTGTTGTACGAGGAGGATTTGGATTTTATGGGAATTTCAGAAACCTGGTTCAACAGCTCTCATGACTGGCTGGCAACCATTCAAGGGTATACCCTTTATCACAAGGCTAGAGAGGGTAAAAAAGGGGGAGGGGTATGCCTATATATCAAGAATAATGTACAAGTGAATGTGAGAGATGACATCACTAAGGGAGCTAGGGAGGAGGTGGAATCATTATGGGTCGAGCTCCAAAGGGATGAAGCTAAGGGGAAAATAATACTGGGAGTATGCTATATGCCTCCTAACCTGAGGGAGGAAGGGGAGACAGATCTCCTATCACAAATTGGATTAGCAGCAAGGATGGGAAGTGTTATCATAATGGGGGAATTTAATTATTCAGACAGACTGGGCGGAGGAAACCACGCATTCATCTAAGGCTCGCCAGTTCCTAAATGTCTTGCAGGACAATTTTATGGGTCAGATGGTAGACGCATCGACTAGAAATAAAGCTTAGATAAAAGGAACAAAGGAAAAAGGAGCCTCTTAAGTAAAGCTGTATAGATTTTATTGACAAAATGCATGGAGGTATCTTTAAGGCGGCATATTGAGGTCCAGTGAAGAGTCAGTCTCCTGTATTAGCTGGCAGCATCTGTGTCTTCCCGTACAGCGGGATGATGTCACGAGTATGATGCAACGCGTTTCAGAGCGTGAGCAGTGGTAAGATGAGGGCACTGCGCGCTCCTTTTTCAAGCTGGTTTGTTATGGCTGCCTTTTTATATGCCTTGGTGGTATCGTCACCTTGTGGGGATAATTGTAATAGAGCTCAATACACCAATGGAGGCTTACAATTATGGGGGCAAGGATAAAACATGTGAGACAGATTGGCAAGAGATCATGAAATTAAAACAATATATATGTATATATACACATTAGAATATAACCCACAAAATTAATATATAGAATGAATGTTTAGACAGGAATATATATATATATATATATATATATATATATATATATATATATATATATATATATATATATATAGTTTTCATTTCATGATCTCTTGCCAATCTGTCTCACATGTTTTATCCTTGCCCCCATAATTGTAAGCCTCCATTGGTGTATGGAGCGCTATTACAATTACCCCCACAAGGTGGCGATACCACCAAGGCATATAAAAAGGCTGTTTACAGCCCTTACAAACCAGCTTGAAAGAGGAGCATGCAGTGCCCTCATCTTACCACTGCTCACGCTCTGAAACGCGTCGCATCATTCCCGTGACGTCATCCCACTGTACGCTGTGCTCCAGCCCTCTTCCTAGACCTGCAGAGTGTGTTCCTAACCTCGCTTTGGATCTTGCCCGAATGACGGAAGTAACTTGCCAAACAGAATGTTGATTCAGATGCACACGGCTACACAGGAAGACACAGATGCTGCCAGCTAATACAGGAGACTGACGCTTCACTGGACCTCAATATGCCATCTTAAAGATACCCCCATGTGAGTGTTTAAATGCATTTTGTCAATTAAATCTATACAGCTTACCTAAGAGGCTCCTTTTTTCTTTGTTCCTTTTTTCTACATGTTTGGAGTTTGCTTCAACTCCCCTTGCAAGGTAGCCCTAAGTACTAAAGACTGTTCTCTCAAACCAGAGCAATATAGCTCAAAGGACTCCAGTTTGGACTCACATTTACACTGTATGCCACAGTATTTGCGCCACTACCCCTGTATGTTTATGTAGAAACAAAACGTTACTGGATCTACTGATTGCCAAGAATAAAGACCTGATCACGGATGTGGAAATACGGGGCAAATTAGGTAAAAGCGATCACAGGTCAACTGGCTTCAGTATAAATCACACAAATAGGAAACATAAGGGGAATACAAAGACACAGAATTTCAAAAGAGCCAACTTCCCTAAACTACGAACCTTGCTAGAAGGCATAAATTGGGATAAAGTCTTAGGAACAAAGAACACGGAGGAGAGATGGGTTTGCTTTAAGAGCATATTAAATAAGGGCATTAGCCAATGCATCCCATTGGGTAATAAATTTAAAAGAGCAAACAAAAGTCCTAGATGGCTTAACTCCAATGTAAAAATGAATATAAAAGCAAAGGAGAAGGCCTGCAAAAAATACAAGGTTGAGGGATCATCATCAGCATTCAGACTTTATAAAGAATGCAACAAGAAATGTAAGGGTGCAATAAGGACGGCTATGATAGAACATGAATGACACATAGCAGAGGAGAGCAAAAAAAACCTGAAAAGAAATTATTTAACTATGTAAACAGTAAAAAAGGGAGGGCAGACCATATTGGCCCCATAAAGAATGAGGAAAGACACCTGGTTACAAAGGATGGGGGATGGCGAAGGTATTGAACATATTCTTCTCCTCAGTCTTCACAAGGGAACCGGGGGCCTTCAGTAACCAAAACTGCAGTGTTTATCCTCATGACACATCACAGGAAGCACCTCCATAGTTAACAGAGAACAGAATTATAATTAGACTTGGGAAACTTAACATTAATAAATCACCGGGATCAGATGGCTTAGGAAACTCAGTCAAGTAATTGCCAGACCATTGTTCCTAATTTTTACTGACAGTCTACTGACTTGAATGGTACCAGCTGATTGGAGAAAAGCCAATGTAGCTCCAATATTTAAAAACGGCCCAAAATACATCCCTAGGAATTACAGACCAGTTAGCCTAACATCAATAGTATGGTCTGTAAGGGGATGATAAGGGACTATATACAAGATTTTAGTAATGAGAACAGTATCATTAGCAGTAATCAGCATGGATTCATGAAGAATCGTTCTTGCCAAACCAATCTATTAACCTTCTATGAGGAGGTGAGTTGCCATCTAGATAAAGGAAGGCCCATAGACATGGTGTATCTGGATTTTGCAAAAGCATTTGACACAGTTCCCCATAAACTTTTACTGTACAAAATAAGGTCCGTTGGCATGGACCATAGGGTGAGTACATAGATTGAAAACTGGCTACAAGGGTGAGTTCAGAGGGTGGTGATAAATGGGGAGTATTCGGAATGGTCAGGGGTGGGTAGTGGGGTCCCCTAGAGTTTTGTGCTGGGACCAGTCCTGTTTAATTTGTTCATAAACGACCTGGAAGATGGGGTAAACAGTTCAATCTTTGTATTTGCAGATGATACTAAGCTAAGCAGGGCAATAACTTCTCCGCAGGATGTGGAAACCTTGCAAAAAGATCTGAACAAATTAATGGGGTAGGCAACTACATGGCAAATGAGGTTCAATGTAGAAAAATGTAAAATAATGCATTTGGGTAGCAAAAATATGAATGCAATCTACTTACTGGGGGGAGAACCTCTGGGGGAATCAACAATGAAAAAGGACCTGGGGGTCCTAGTAGATAATAGGTTCAGCAATGGCATGCAATGCCAAGCTTCTGCTAACAAAGCAAACAGAATATTGGCATGCATTAACCACTTCCCACCCGGCCACTGCACATAAACGGCCAGGTGGGAGCTCCCTCCTTCTGACTGGACGTTCCTGAATGTCCTTCAGAAGGAGCGGGATCACGCGGGCACGCTCCCACGCAGCCGCACGATCCCAATGCGTGCATGTCACCCAGACACGCCGCATCTCGTAACGGCAGGAGGGCAATGTGATTTGCCCTCCTGATCCGCACGATGGCTGTGTCTAATCACAGCCATCGTAAAGTAAACATGTGGGAGGGGTGGCATCTGACAGGGGATCGCGCCGCCACGTGCCCGCGCAGCGGCGCGATCCTGATCTGCCTGTGCCCCCAGAGACAATGGAGTGGTACAACACAGGAGGGCCCTGTGATTGGCCCTCCTGATCACATGACGACTGTGTCCAATCACAATCGTCATGTAATGTCAATAGAGAGCGGTTGTAACTGCTCTCATCTCTTCCTCTCCTCACACAGAGCCTGTCAGTGAGGAGAGGAAGCTATAACTGTTTGTCTGCTGTTTACCCACTGATCACCCAGCTAGTGTCCCCAAAACACAGTGTCCCCAAAACACAAAACAGTGAAAACACCTGACATACAGTGAACATCTGCCCATCAACAACTGGCACATCTGTCCGCCAACAGCAGGCACATCTGTCCGCCAACAGCGGGCATATCAGCCCGTCAACAGCTGGCACATCATCCGCCCACCATCATCAGGCACATCTGCCCGCCATCATCAGGCACATCTGCCCGCCATCATCAGGCACATCTGCCGCCCGCCATCAGGCACATCTGCCGCCCGCCATCAGGCACATCTGCCGCCCGCCATCTGACACATCTGCCGCCCACCAACATCTGGCACATCGGCCACCTGCCAACATCTGGCACATCTGCCTCCCGCCATCTGCCCACGATCAGGCACATCAGTCTGCCAACAGCTGGCACATCAGCCCGTCAACAGCTGACACATCAGCCCGTCAACCATCATCAGGCACATCTGCCCGCCATCATCAGTCACATCTGCCCACCAATCATCAGGCACATATGCCCACCAATCATCAGGCACATCTGCCGCCCACCATCAGGCACATCTGCCGCCCACCATCAGGCACATCTGCCGCCCGCCATCTGACACATTTGCCACCCGCCATCTGACACATCTGCCGCCCCCAACATCTGGCACATCTGCCACCTGCCAACATCTGCCACATCTGCCGCCCGCCATCTGGCACATCTGCCACCCGCCATCTGCCCACGATCAGACACATCTGCCCATCAATATCAGGCACATCTGCCCGCCAATATCAGGCACATCTAGCCACCCACCATCTGGCACAGCCGCCCACCATCTGGCACATCTGCCGCCCGCCTACTGTCACATCTGCCACCTGCCATCTGGCACATCTGCCCGCCAACATGATGAAAAGATCTTACAGAACAGAGGAGGCTCTCCATATACTCCAGAGTATGTCGGACGAGAGTAGCGGGGAATTCTCTCCGTCAGACTCGGATAGCGACTATGAGCCAGTGGAAAGCAATGGCTCCGAGATGGAAACAGAGGAAGATAGAATCCTAACAAGGAGAATCAGGAGAAATGAGCAGGAGGAGACATTCACCAGCAGCGCAGCACTCCAGGGCATCCACCAGCAGCGCAGCACTCCAGGATGATATGCAGGCATCCACCAGCAGCCCAGCACTCCAGGATGATATGCAGGCATCTACCAGTAGCGCAGCACTCCAGGGCATCCACCAGCAGGCATCCACCAGCAGCGCAGCACTTCGGGATAGGCAGGCATCCACCAGCAGTTCTGCAACCTTCCTAGAAGATAGGCCAGATGCTAGCAACGGAGCATCCCATCAACGAGCCAGGCCCATACTAGCAATGGAGCAATGTAATCTATATGCCAGCCAACATATAGCCAACAATCCAAGTTCTTCATATGCCTGTCCTTTTGTTTGGAAACCCCTCACCGTGGAAGAATTTAACATTTTCCTTGGCCTAACCCTCAACATGGGGCTGACAAAAAAAATTAACTCCATTCCTACTGGTCTACCCAACCTATCCACCACATGCTGATCTTTTCGTTATTGATGCCCAGAACCCGTTATGAGATGATTATGAGATTTTTACACTTCAACAACAATGCCCAATGCCTCCCATGAAATCATCCCAGTTAAATTTATCCCCCGATAAATTATTCAAAATTCAGCCCCTAATCAATTTTTTTTGCGCCAGCTTGAAGCAGATGTTTATCCCTGATATAAATATTTGTGTAGATGAATCCCTAGTACACTTCACCGGAAGACTCGTAATAAAACAATACCTCCCCAGTAAAAGAGCCAGATGTGGGGTAAAATTTTATAAGGTGTGTGACAGGGCCACGGGTTACACATATGACTTTATAATTTATGAGGGAAAAGACAGACAGCTAAACCCCCCTGGATGCCCTACCTACATGGGAACAAGTGGCAAAATTGTCTGGCAGCTGATCCAACCATTGCTTGGGAAAGGTTACCACCTATATGTAGACAATTTCTACACTAGTCTCCCACTTTTCCGCCATTTGTACTTAACCACTTCAGCCCCGGAAGGATTTACCCCCTTCCTGACCAGAGCTCTTTTTACAATTTGGCACTGTGTCGCTTTAACTGCTAATTGCGCGGTCATGCGATGCTGTACCTAAACAAAATTTGCGTCCTTTTCTTCCCACAAATACAGCTTTCTTTTGATGGTATTTGCTCACCTCTGTGGTTTTTATTTTTTGCGCTATAAACGGAAAAAGAGCGAAAATTTTGAAAAAAAATGATATTTTCTACTTTTTGTTATAAAAAAAATTCAATAAACTCAATTTTAGTCATACATTTAGGCCAAAATGTATTCGGCCACATGTCTTTGGTAAAAAAAATGTCAATAAGCGTATATTTATTGGTTTGCGCAAAAGTTATAGCGTCTACAAACTAGGGTACATTTTCTGGAATTTACACAGCTTTTAGTTTATGACTGCCTATGTCATTTCTTGAGGTACTAAAATGGCAGGGCAGTACAAACTCCCCCCCCCCCCAAATGACCCCATTTTGGAAAGTAGACACCCCAAGGAAATTGCTGAGAGGCATGTTGAGCCCATTGAATATTTCTTTTTTTTGTCCCAAGTGATTGAATAATGACAAAAAAAAAAATTTACAAAAAGTTGTCACTAAATGATATAATGCTCACACAGGCCATGGGCATATGTGGAATTGCACCCCAAAATACATTTAGCTGCTTCTTCTGAGTATGGGGATACCACATGTGTGGGACTTTTTGGGAGTCTAGCCGCGTACGGGGCCCCGAAAACCAAGCACCGCCTTCAGGATTTCTAAGGGCATACATTTTTTATTTCACTCCTCACTACCTATCACAGTTTTGAAGGCCATAAAATGCCAAGATGGCAAAAAACCCCCCCAAATGACCCAATTTTGGAAAGTAGACACCCCAAGCTATTTGCTGAGAGGCATGTTGAGTCCATGGAATATTTTATATTTTGACACAAGTTGCGGGAAAGTGACAATTTTTTTTTTTGCACAAAGTTGTAACTAAATGATATATTGCTCAAACATGCCATGGGCATATGTGGAATTACACCCCAAAATACATTCTGCTGCTTCTCCTGAGTACGGGGATACCACATGTGTGGCACTTTTTGGGAGCCTAGCTTCATACAGGGCCCCGAAATCCAATCACCGTCTTCAGGATGTCTAAGGGCGTAAATTTTTGATTTCACTCCTCACTACCTATCACAGTTTTGAAGGCCATAAAATGCCAAGATAGCAAAAAACCCCCCAAAATGACCCCATTTTGGAAAGTAGACACCCCAAGCTATTTGCTGAGAGGCATGGTGAGTATTTTGCAGCTCTCATTTGTTTTTGAAAATAAAGAAAGACAAGAAAAATGTATTTTTTTTTTCTTTTTTCAATTTTCAAAAGTTTGTGACAAAAAGTGAGGTCTGTAAATTATTCACTATACCTCTCAGCAAATAGCTTTGGGTGTCTATTTTCCAAAATGGGGTCATTTGGGGGGGGGGGTTGTGCCATCTGGGCATTCCATGGCCTCCAAAACTGTGATAGGCAGTGAAGAGTGAAGTCAAAAATGTACGCCCCTAGAAAGCCTGAAGGTGGTGCTTGGTTTTCGGGGTCCCGTACGCGGCTAGGCTACGCGGCTAGACTCCCAAAAAGTCTCTCCCCGTACTCAGGAGAAGCAACAGAATTTATTTTGGGGTGTAATTTCACATATTCCCATGGCATGTTTGAGCAATATATCATTTAGTGACAACTTTGTGCAAAAAAAAAAAAAATGTGTCTTTTTCCCGCAACTTGTGTCACAACCTAAAATATTCCATGGACTCGACATGCCTCTCAGCAAATAGCTTGGGGTGTCTATTTTCCAAAATGGGGTCATTTGGGGGGGGGGGTTTGAACTGTCCTGGCATTTTATGCACAACATTTAGAAGCTTATGTCACACATCACCCACTCTTCTAACCAGTTGAAGACAAAGCCCTTTCTGACACCTTTTGTTTACATGAAAAAATTATTTTTTTTTGCAAAAAAATTACTTTGAACCCCCAAACATTATATATTTTTTTAAAGCAAATGCCCTACAGATTAAATTGGTGGGTGTTTCATTTTTTTTTTCACACAGTATTTGCGCAGCGATTTTTCAAACGCATTTTTTGGGGAAAAAACACACTTTTTTAAATTTTAATGCACTAAAACACACTATATTGCCCAAATGTTTGATGAAATAAAAAAGATGATCTTAGGCCGAGTACATGGATACCAAACATGACATGCTTTAAAATTGTGCACAAACATGCAGTGGCGACAAACTAAATACATTTTTAAAAGCCTTTAAAAGCCTTTACAGGTTACCACTTTAGATTTACAGAGGAGGTCTACTGCTAAAATTACTGCCCTCGATCTGACCTTCGTGGTGATACCTCACATGCATGGTGCAATTGCTGTTTACATTTGACGCCAGACCGACGCTTGCGTTCACCTTTGAGCGAGAGCAGGGGGGGAAAGGGGTGCTTTTTTTTTTTTTTTTTTTTTTATCTTATTTTTAAACTGTTCCTTTCATTTTTATTTTTTTTAATCATTTTTATTGTTATCTCAGGGAATGTAAATATCCCCTATGATAGCAATAGGTAGTGACAGGTACTCTTTTTTGAAAAAATTGGGGTCTCTCCTCTACCCTCAAAGCATCTGACCACACCAAGATCAGTGTGATAAAATGCTTTCCCAATTTCCCAATGGCGCTGTTTACATCCGGCGAAATCTAAGTCATGAAATGCTCGTAGCTTCCGGTTTCTTAGGCCATAGAGATGTTTGGAGCCATTCTGGTCTCTGATCAGCTCTATGGTCAGCTGGCCGAATCACCGGCTGCATTCTCAGGTTCCCTGTTGGGACAGGAGAGCCAGAGAAAAACATGGAAGACGGTGGGGGGGGGGGGCATTCCCTCCCACTGCTTGTAAAAGCAGTCTAGAGGCTAATTAGCTGCTAGGATTGTTTTTACATGAAAGCCGACCGCTGACTGAAAATAATGATTCCAAGATGATACCTAAACCTGCAGGCATCATTCTGGTATAACCACTCAAAGTCCAGCAACATACCAGTACGTTGCTGGTCCTTGTTGGGCATATACAGTATTGTAAACTTTTTTTTCATGCAGCCTGTGGGCTGAACGAAAAAATGATATTGATCGGTGGGTATGCCCACCATTAGAATACCTCCCTTCATCCACCCACTTCTAATGATGGGCATACATGCACCGTATATATATATGCTGAAGCATGGGAGCATGAATGGCGTACCTGCTAAGCAAATGATGGTTAACAAAAAAACAAAGTAACATTACAGTATAACAGTAATACTTACCATACCTGCAAAGCAAATACAAAAAAAAAACATAGTAAAAAATAAAACATTTAACGCAACCTGTGCCTACCTAAAATATATATGTGCCGAAGCATGGGGGCATCCTCCCGCAAAAGGCAGGAGCAAATTGCTCCTCCATCCACTGCTGCCCCCACGCTTCGGCATATATGCTGAAGTATGTAACTGTGGTGGTGAAATCACCTCCGACAGCGCTGGTGTCACGGCTTTATGTATCGTGGGAGCAAACGCAGTTGCTGTCAAGATAAATAAATCCGCTCTGCAGCTGCATGGCGTACCTGAAAACAAAAAAAAAGTGGTTAACAATAAAAAAACAAAGTATAAAAAAATTGCATACCTATAAAGCAAACATGATAAAAACATAACAATAAAACATTGCAGTATAGAATGCAGAACAATAGAGAGAGAATAGAGAGAGAACAATAAAACGACAACTATTTTTGGTTTTTATTTTATATATTTTTTGTTTTTTTCTTCTTTTTTACTTTTTTTTTTTTTTTTTTTTTTTTTTACACTTTTTTTTGTAACTTTAACTTTTTTAACTGGTACCAGGTTTGGGTCTCTCAAAATGCAATGGCATCTTGGGAGACCCTGTGAAAGTGTGTCCTAGTCTGTGCAGTGCTGTACCCTACGCTAATACTCAACTAGTGTATGGTAGCGTTCAAAACATTCACCCATGCAAAGACCAGGATTGTCAGGACAGAAGGGACAATAATACCGGGTGTCACGCCTAAATCCGCGCTTGCTGCAGACACAACATCTTTTTTGGGAGGCTCGTTGGGTAGGTGTACTCGGGAGGACATATTGAAAATGCCTCTCATGCAGAGGGGGGCGGAGCCGGCAGCCAGAGCTGATGGATGTGTGACACCTAAGCTCTGCTACAACGGGCGACATCAAGCGGCTCACAGCGCATTACAACTTAAAACACATCTATCAACTCCTTAGGACGTGGGGCACACAGCGGCAGCGATGTCCAAACGTAAGGACAGAGAAGCACCGAGAAAACTGATGGATTTCTATCCCCTCAGCACGGCCCGGGATTTCCAAGATGGCGCCGGCGCGGAGAGCCGCTCATCAGCCTCCACAGCACAGCCACACAGCCATCCTGTGCCATCCTCGGGTGAGTCAAACGCCAGTGACCATCCGCTGCCATCCTCCCCATTTAGTAGCCCTGCCAAGCAAAGAAGGAGGATTGGGGAAGAGGATGAGACCCGGGATAACTCAGGGCTGGAGGGGGAAGATATGGAGGAATCCTCTGCTTATACGCAGAAGCTAGATGCCTTCCCCACCTCAGGACAGCCCATCTTAGACACCACCATGAAAGAGATGCTACAAACACTAAGAGAGGCCCTCCAGTGCGATATGGCAGCGTTTATGCATACCACCAAACGTGAAGTTGCAGCAGTCTCTACCAGAGTAACACACGTGGAGAAGAAAATGGAAGAATTCACTTTGGCACATAACGAACTAGTGGATGCACACTTTGATGTTGAGGAAGAGATCAAAACCATGTGACTTAAAATGGCCGACATCGAAGACAGGGCCCGCAGGAACAACATCAAATTCAGAGGTGTCCCTGAGTCGGTCAAGCTGGCTGAAATTACAGCTTACCTTCACAAGCTTATGATAACAGCCCTCCCTGCACTAGAACCTGCGGACTTAACAATTGACAGGGCCCACAGACTTCCGAAGCCATCCTTCCTGCCTGCCCAGATCCCCAGGGATGTTATCGCACGCATCCACTTCTACCATATCAAAGATCAACTGATGAGGTATGCAAGACAACACCCTGCTCTTCCTGACCCGTTTACCGGGATTGCATTGTATGCTGACCTGTCACAAGCGACTCTTACGGCACGGCACAACCTGGTACCAATCACCAAAATTCTACGTAACCACAAAGTCATCTATAAGTGGGGCTTCCCAGCCAAGCTACTCGTGGATATGCATAACGAATCGCATGTGATCACATCACTTGACAAAGGCCTGGAGATCCTCCGCAAATGGAAATTGCTGCCTGAGAACGGTGAGCTAGCAGACCCTGACCCTTTACACGGGAGGCACAGCACCCTCACCCGCCAAAGAAGAACCACCTCTCACAAGCCTCCAACCTACTCTTAAAGTACTCGGTACACCAGACGTATCCTAATCTTCATGGCTTCGCCCTGCACAGCAAGTGTAATGCTCACAGAACAACCGCCCGTTGTTCGACTGTTTTCTTTTATTTTTACTCTAATACCCCAACTCAAGTTACGAGATGATGTCCGTAACCTGTTCTCCGTGTTTGATGCGATCTATACGTTATAAGATCTCACCAGTTCAAGTTTTTATGGTTCCCGTTACCACAAGTTTCACTGCTCAGCATGAAGCAGAGCTGTGGGGGGGGCTCCCTGCGTGCTGGACACACCACCTACGTCACCTTCAACGCTCATCTCCGCCACCAGAGGGCATAGTTGCACCTTCTACCACCTACATGAATCTTAAACTGATGACATTCAATGTGAGAGGCCTGAACAGTCCCTACAAGAGAAGAGCCCTTTGGAAAACTGCCATGGAAGCGAACTGCGACATCTTGTGCGCTCAAGAGACTCACTTTTCTAGCACGAAACCACCAAAATGCACACATCCCAAATTTCAACAAGTAATCACGGCCAACAACAACACTAATGCCGCGTACACACGGTCGGACTTTCCAGCGGACTTGGTCCGGCGGACCAGAGTGTGCCGGACAATCCGCCCGTGTGTAAGCGCCCTGCGGGGCCCCCCACCCCAAAGCACCTTGTCCCCATGTTGATGAGGACAAGGGCCTCTTCCCGACAACCCTGGCCGTTGGTTGTCGGGGTCTGCGGGCGGGGGGCTTATCGGAATCCGGGAGCCCCCTTTAATAAGAGGGCCCCCAGATCCCGGCCCCCCCACCCTATGTGAATGAGTATGGGGTACATGGTACCCCTACCCATTCACCTAGGGAAAAAGCGTCAATAATAAAACACACTACACAGGTTTTTAAAATAATTTATTAAACAGCTCCGGGGGGGTCTTCCTCCGGCTTCGGGGGTTCCTCCGATTCCTCTTCTCCCGGCGTCCGGTTGGTTCTTCTCCGCTCTCTTCTCCCGGTGTTCCAGTTCTTCGGCCGGCTCCTCTGCTGTCTTCAGGTAGCTCTCTTGCCAGCAGAGGTCTGGGCTTCTGGGCTTCTTGGCTTCTTCCCTCTTCTCTTCTCCAGATGTTGACACGACGCTCTCTCCGGCTGGACTGCTCTCTGAGGGCTCCGTTGTGACTTATATAGGCGGAGACCCCGCCCCCTAATGATGTCACAGTCCCTGGGCATGCTGGGACTGTGACTTTTTAGGGGGCGTGGTCAACATCGCCCGACTTCTTCTGTGGCTCTTAGGCAGAGGCCTTCTTTGGGAGCCCTCTGTCATGAAGAACGGCTTTTTGACCCCTGGCGCTGCCTTAGATCCACCGAAAGAGATTATACGCACTTCTCAGCAGTCCATAACAGCTACTCTAGAATTGATTTTTTCCTTACAGATATGCACACGCTACAGAAGGTCCAAACCGCTGACATCCACAACATCACCTGGTCTGATCACGCTCCGGTGACAATTGAGGTTGTGGATGGCAGCAAGACCACTCAAAAACCACTGTGGCGCAATAACACATTTCTCCTATCGCAGCCCAAAATTAGGGATGAAATAGCAGAAAAAATGAATGATTATTTCAAATTTAACGATACTGGGGAATGCTCCCCAATGACAGTATGGTGTGCTCATAAGGCCTATGCTCGAGGTGTCCTCATACAGATTGCTTCTAGAGAGAGGAAAAAAAAATGAACCGTATGTCACAACTCCATGACACTATAGCAGATCTAGAACTAAAACACAAAAATCCCAGTACCAGAACCAACGAGGTTCTTTCCCGGCTAACAACCTGCCGGGAGGAACTGAGGCAGGAACTTAGAGCAGATTACGAAACGTACTTTAAAAAACTAAAACTTACTTACTACTCCCAAAATAACCGCTCGGGAAAATTATTAGCAGCCCAACTAAGGAAAAAACAAGCACGCTCGAACATCGCTCAAATTAGGCATCACATCAACGACACTATATTCCAAAACCCCAAGGACATAGCTAACGTATTTAAAGAATACTACGAATCCCTGTACAATCTTAACAATGACCCCGCAACGCACCAGCCCACAAACGCGGAGATAGACGAGTTCCTTAACGGAATTCGCCTACCTTCAGTGGACAAAGTGTCCCTCCAAAAACTAAACTCCCCCATTACACAACAAGAAGTAGAAACAGTAATCGCAGCACTACCCATGCATAAATCGCCAGGTGCGGATGGATTTTCCGCCGAGTACTACAAAGCACTCACCCAGACTCTCACCCCTGCACTAGTTAAGGTTTTCAGCATAGCGGCTACATCAGGCAGCTTCCCCAGAGAGATGCTACAAGCTGTTATAGTCACAATACCGAAAAATGGCAAGGACACATCACACCCCCAAAACTTTAGACCCATATCCCTCTTAAATTCGGACCTCAAAATCTATGCTAAAATACTAGCGAATAGATTAAAAGACATTACCCCTTCCCTTATAGGATTGGATCAGGTCGGCTTTGTCAAAAGCAGGCAGGCGCCGGATGGAACTAGACGTATGTTGAACCTCCTGAGAATGGCTGAAACCAAAAAGGTACCTAGCATATTCCTGGCCTTAGATGCGGAAAAGGCCTTCGACAGGGTCCACTGGGGTTACCTGTCCAGGACCTTGCACAAATTTGGCATCTCGGGCCTGATCCACTCAGCTATCATGTCTTTATACACGAACCCCACAGCACAAGTCTATACTTCCACGTTGCTCTCAGACCCCTTCAGATTATCTAATGGTACCCGGCAGGGATGCCCACTCTCGCCAATAATCTTCTCCCTAATTATAGAGCCACTAGCAGAATATGTAAGAGGTGCTGCTGAGATAGAGGGCATCGACACTGGTCACGAATCCCACAAAATAGGACTCTTCGCTGATGACATTATATTAACATTAACTAATCCGATTGAATCCTTACCTGCTATTAACTCCCTCTTACATAAGTTTGGAAACGTTTCCTACTACAAGGTCAACACTAATAAATGCTTTGCATTAACCATCAACATACCTGAAAAAACTAAGCCCAGACTAAAGGAAATTTTCCCATGCACCTGGGACCCGCCTTCTATTACATATCTGGGTGTGCAGCTGTCCTCCTCCTCCTCCAACATCTACGCTTGCAATTTCCCTCCACTCTTGCTTAAAGTGGAAGCGGAACTAAACCAAATAAGTAAACTTCCACTTACGTGGCTGGGGAGGATAGCTGCATATCAAATGCAAGTAATGCCTAAGCTGCTCTATGTCTTCCGGACCGTACCAATCCCTATCCCCCAGCAATTCTTTACACACATAGATAAACTACTTAAAAAATTTATATGGGGTGGAAAAAAACCGAGGATCGCATTAGCACAGCTTTATAAACCTAAACATCTAGGCGGAGCTGGCCTCCCCAATGCTCAACTATACTATAAAGCTGCACTAATGGACCAGATGCGCTACTGGTTCTCATGTCAAACGGACAATAGATGGTCAGATATTGAACGAACAGTGACCCCTGGTCACGATCTACCAGCACTAGCTATAGCCGCTAGCATTCATCACAAACCCAACATTCCCTCATACCCAGCCATACAAGCTACTGTTCATGCATGGTCCTCTCTAGTCAATACTATGTTCACTGATATTCCAACCTGCACATTAAGAATACCACTAGCAGCATATGAGTACCTCATACCGAACTTTTCAGCCTACAGCTGAAAAAAACAGGGAGTACACTTCTATACTAATGTCCTAGACACATTGGATGAACTTGATAAATACAAACTGCTCCAACTAAACCACTACTCACACTCCAATCCGACCCATCCGATCATAATCCCACAGATCCTATGGGAATTCCTGCTCAATAAATCCCCACCTCCTCGCAAAGGCATCTCCTTGTTCTACACATTCGCCTCCCCTACCTATCTACATGATAAACTACCTAATATGCATAAGTGGGAGCGGGACCTTCAAAGGGAATATCCTCTGCACCAATGGCACACAGCTATAAAATACAACAGCAAATCTTCCTCTTGCATAGACCACTGGGACAACGCGCAAAAATTACTACATAGGTGGTACCTTACACCCTCTCGACTGAACAAGATGAAACCCTCTGTTTCAGCACTATGCTGGAGAGAGTGCCTATCTATGGGCAATCTTCTCCACATATTTTGGAGTTGTAAACACATCCAACCGTTCTGGGAGAAAGTCCAATCTCTCATCTACAATGTCACCAATACCCATCTCAAACTTGAACCATCGCTAACGCTGCTGAGCCTGGGTATTGAAGCCTTTCCCCCTCTAATGAGGAAAGTAGTAATCCATATACTATTTGCGGCACGTATCTCAATAGCAAAAGAATGGCTTTCGCTAGCACCCCCTAAAATAGAGGAAGTTATCTCTAGAGTAGACACCCAATATACCATGGAAAGAGCTCTTGCCTACACTAAAGGGGGATCTCCGAGTTTCCATAAACAGTGGGAAATTTGGAGATCCTCAAAACACGCCTCCTCACATTCATGAAATCCTCTTACTGATACGCTAAAGCACACAAATGCCTCTGGTGCGATGGTATACTAATAGCATCTTTCAACCTGTATAGGTTGGATACTTACCAAAGAGCAACTAATGGTGGTGGGATGAGTTTGTGGGGATAACTATGCAATCTGCATTTATGTCAACTATATATCTATGTTTATGTTTTATAACCCTGAAGTGACAGCACTTGCTGTCCACAGTCTACCTTCCCGTGGATCCTTCATAGGATCCACGGCAGGCTACTATACAGGTACCTAGCAATAAGCCTGGTCACAGTGTGAACCCAAAGGGGGTGACGGGCTGTACCTCCTACGGAGGTCAAGCATACAAACCAATCAGTAGCTTGAACACATGATGTATTTTCCTGATTATATATGTAGAAAGTGCTGTTTATGCATAGTCACCTTGTATAATCTTAAAAATGCCTATATTGAATGCTCTGTAATGTACAAAGTGAAATTCAATAAAAATCTATTGTTTAAAAAAAGAAAATGCCTCTCATGCAGCCGGCTTACTGCATTTGGTTGGGGAAGGTGAGGTGGAGCACCGTCTGGAAACAGAAGGGCTCTGACGATCTCTTCTTGGAATTTAAGGAAGGATCCAGTCCGTCCTGAAGCTCTGTATAGCACATGAGCGTTCAGCAAAGCCAATTGAAATAAATAAACAGACACTTTTTTGTACCAGCGTCTGGCCTTACGGGCAATTAGGTACGGCGCCAACAACTGGTCGTTGAGGTCCACCCCTCCCATATTAAGGTTATATTCGTGGACACAGAGGAGTTTCTCCACAACACCAGTTGCCGTAGGAATTTGGACCGTCGTGTATGCATAAAGGGAGGTAAGAACGAAAACATTCTTATTGTCCCTCCACTTCACAGCGAGCAAGTTATTACACTTCAAGCAGGCTCTCTTCCCCAGCCTAAGACGGGGATATACAAGCCGCTGGGGAAAGCCCCGGCGATTAGGTCGCACTGTGCCACATGCTCCAATCTGATGATCAAAAAGGTGGCTAAAAAGTGGCACGCTCGTGTAATAATTGTGGTACCCCTTTCCGAATAAGGGTGACACCAAGTCCCACACTATCTTGCCAGCGCTTCCTATGTAGTCAGGGCAGTTTGTCGGCTCTACGTGACTATCTTTGCCCTCGTAAACCAGAAAACTACATGTATAGCCTGTGGCCCTGTCACAGAGCTTATACATCTTGACCCCGTATCTGGCACACTTGCTGGGAAGGTACTGTTTGAATGACAAGCGGCCAGAAAATTTAATCAGGGACTCGTCAACGCAGACAACTTGATGGGGGGTAAACAAGTCTGCAAAACGTTGGTTGAAGTGGTTTACGAGGGGCCGAATTTTGTGGAGCCGATCGTATCCAGGTTTTCCACGAGGATGACAGAGTTCATTGTCATTGAAGTGTATGAACCGCAAAATCTGCTCGTATCGTGCCCTGGCCATGGAAGCAGAGAACACGGGCATATGGTAAATTGGGTCAGTGGACCAATATGACCGCAAGTCACTCTTTTTATTTATGCCCATGTTGAGGGAAAGGCCCAGAAAGATCTTAAATTCGGAAACCGTAATTGGTTTCCAATCTCTGGCAAGGGAGGACTGGGGATTAGCGGCGATGTGTTGACCAGCGTACAAATTGCTTTGGTCCACGATAGATCTAAAGAGATCTTTGGTGAAAAACAGCGAATAAAAATCCAGTGGCGTAAAATCAACTGTTTCCACCTGAATTCCGGGTTGGCCAGTGAATGGGGGAAGTAGGGGTGCTGCAGAAGTGGTGGGTACCCAATTCGGATTGGCGAATGCAGCAGGAAGGGCACTATGGGCACGACGGGCCTGTGTTCGTCTTCTTGGTGGCAGCGGGACACTACTTGTGCTTGCCAACTCACCAGCTTGAACTGCACTTATGGGACTCGCCACGTCACCAAGTGTTACTGCAGTGCTGGATGTACGACCAGGGAGATTTGGTGCTTGCCAGTTCACCAGAAGGAATAGCAGCACTAGTACTTCTCTGCTCCATACAAGAGCCCTACGGTTCTTGCACTTCAAGGACAGAAGAAGTTTGGGGTCTGGTACGCCTGACCTTAGTAGGGACCACAACTCCGTCGTCAGAGCTATCTGTCATGGAGCCGCTGTCCTCTACAGGATCGTATTCTGAGCCTGAATCTGACAGATGAGTGACTTCCTCTTCACTATCTGTCATGCTCAGAAACGTGTAGGCCTCTTCACTAGTGTACCTTCAATTTGCCATTTTGGGCTCTAAATTTAGGGGTACACTAGTGAGACTCAGAGGCAAAAAAGCTCCTGACTGATTCAAAACGCTACC
Organism: Aquarana catesbeiana; assembly: GCF_042186555.1. Classification (NCBI taxonomy): domain Eukaryota; kingdom Metazoa; phylum Chordata; class Amphibia; order Anura; family Ranidae; genus Aquarana; species Aquarana catesbeiana. The sequence goes on along the minus strand of NC_133330.1, from coordinate 140,299,148 downwards.
AAAAAACTGTTAGCGATCGCAGGGATCAGGCCTGACTCTTCGAACGCTGCAGTTATGTGTGCTTAGTGTTTTGTAAGTGACAGTTATGGATCGATACTGCACTTGGGTGGGCTGGGCCGAGGGGCAAAACGCAGGTGCTAGCAGGTATCTGGGCTGATCCTGCTAACACTGCGTTTTTGGGAACCCTAAACTGCTGGGGAGTATAGATCTGATCGGATCAGATATCGATCCGTTCAGATACTATAGCACTAAGGGAGGTGTATGCTGCGTGCGTGGGTGTTAGTGGTACTGGTGCTAACCTGACGCTGCCTGGGGCAACGCAGACCTTATCTGATCCTAAAAACGTAACTTATATCACCGCCGGGCAATTAGGGGGTTAAACGTTTATAAGGTAATAAACGGCGGGTGCCCTAAAACTATAATAAACTATAATAAACTATAAAAAACAAACCAACTAACCAGCGTCACCCGTAACACTTATACGGTGATCGCTGGTGAAAGGGTTAACTAGGGGGCAATCAAGGGGTTAAAACCTTTAGTAGGTAGTATATGGGGGTCCCTGTCGCTATAAAACACTGAAGCGAACCTATATACTTACCTCCCTAACTAGCGTCACCTGTGTCACTAATACAGCGATCAGAAAAACGATCGCTTAGCGACAATGGTGACGGGGGGGTGATCATGGGGTTAACCTTTAATAGGGGGGGTTAGGGGGGTACCCTGGACCTAAAGGGGGGTACCCCAGACCTAAAGGGGGCTAACCTAACTGCCCTAACACTTATAACTGTCACAAACTGACACCAATGCAAAAAAAAAAAAAACTACTATTGGTGTCAGTGTGACAGGGGGTACAGGGGGGTGATCGGGGGGTGAAGGGGGGTGACAAGTGTGCCTGGCGTGTTCTACTGACAGTGTAGTGTTGTGCAGACTTACTTGATGTCTTCTCTCCTCGGCGCTGGATCAAAAAGACCGGCTCGAGGAGGGATGACATCACTTCCTCTCCCTCTGTTTACATTACAGAGGGAGAGGAAGCATTTTCATTCGCTGGGAGCGATCGGGAGGGGGTGGCCAACAATGGATGGCCTCCCCCTCACCTCTCATCGCCTGCGAACTCGAGCCGACTGCCTCTGGCACCGATCGGACCCCCCGCCCGCGGGAAGGCAATCACATACCAGGTACGTGATTTTGCCTGCCCGTGCCATTCTGCCGACGTATATCGTCGTTAGGCGGTCGGCAAGTGGTTAAAGAACACTGTGGCCTGTTGGACAGCACGGACCAACCACAAAGGCTTCCCACAGAGATTGTTCACCAAGAAATTGAAGCAGGGTGAAATGGCCAGTATGCGGACTGAAGAGGTACTAGCGGTTAGGTGGAGAGAAAAAAAAAAGAGATGTCTACATCCTTTCCACAATACATGATGACACCTTGGTGGAACTTCAGAGAAGAAGAGGCCCCATACAGAAGCCAAAATGTGTGCATGAGTACAACCTATACATGGGGGGAAGGGGGGGTGGGGGATATGAACGACCAGATGATGCAGCCCTATCTCACCAGGAGATCACTGTTTTGGTACAAGAAAGTCGCCATTTATTTGATGCAACTTGCCCTATTCAATTCATATATTATTTTTTCTAAGTGCACCCAAAGTTCCCTAACCTATCTAAAATTCCAAGAAGACATTGTCACAGCCCTTCTCTATCCCCAAGGCCAAGCCCCTCAGCTAATTCGCTCTGATTCATTAGCCAGACTCCATGAAAGGCACTTTCCCGAAATCCTCCCTCTTAACCAAACAGGTCGCAAACAATGTCGGCCCCCAAAAAATGTCGTGTGTGTTCAAGTAGAGGAATTCGCCGTCACACCCGATACTACTGTCCCCAATGTCCCTCCCAGCCAGGCCTCTGCATTGGAACGTGCTATCTGAGCTATCATAGTTCACTACACTATTAGTAAAGTGAAGATGATTTTTTTCCAGTTTCCACTATCTGCCATTTCTGTGAATGACCCGGACTGTTAACGACTATGCCTCTGCCAAACATGTTTCTGCCTTCAACGTGAATTGACCAGGACTGTTAACGACTATGCCTCTGCCAAACATGTTTCTGCCGTCAACGTGAATTGACCTCGGCCTGTTAAATGACCATGCTTTTTGCCTGCCTCCTGAACTGATCATTTGCCCTGCCACTGTACAGCACAGGGGTCTCACATATGCGAGGGGCTCCAGAAGAGGTTTTCTGAGTGGAGAAAACATTTTTCTCCGGGTTTTTAGTTTTCTCGGATTAGGGTCTGGAGACTCAGAGGCTTCGTAGAGATTTGGGTGGGAAGAAGCCTCTACCCCTGTCCTCAGGTCTTACCTGAACAAGGCCCAATGTACAAAGTGCTGCCTGCTGCCACCTGAACTGGTCATGCCCCTGCCTGCCACCTGAACTGGTCATGCCCCTGCCTGCCACATGAACTTGCCATGCCTTTGCTTGCCACATGAACTGGCCATGCCTTTGCCTGCCACATGAACTGGCTATGCCTATGCCTGTTACCTGAACTGCCTGCTAAACCTTGGACTGTACTGAACCATGTTCATACTTTTCCATATCTGTCTGCTGCCTGGACAATTCCTGGACATTTCCTTTGGCTGTCTGGACAAATGCTTTGACTGCTCTGGAACGGTATTCCTGCCTGCTAAAACCACAGGTGAGCTTTTTTTTTTACCTTTTGCTCAGCAGAATGTATTTTGGGGTGTAATTCTTGGTGTGTACATGCTATGTGTTAGAAGCCTGGAGGTGCTACTTGCATGTTGGGCCTCTGTATGTGGCTAGGTAGTGGAAAAGTCTCACACATGGGGTATTGCCATACTCAGGACGTGTAGCAGAATGTATTTTGGGGTGTCATTTTGGCTATGTACATGCTATGTGTAATGCCCCGTACACACGGTCGGATTTTCCGATGGACATTGTCCGATCGGAGCGTGTTGTCGGAAATTCCGACCGTGTGTGGGCGCCATCGGACATTTTCCATCGGATTTTCCGACACACAAAGTTGGACAGCAGGAGATAAAATTTTCCGACAACAAAATCCGATCGCGTCAATTCCGACCGTACAAAGTGCCACGCATGCTCAGAAGAAATTCCGACACGGGACAGCTCGTTCTGGTAAACTTAGCGTTCGCAATGGATACAGCACTTTCGTCACGCTGCAATGTAAAAAATGGTTTAATACAGCGCACTCTCTTCTTCTTTATAATGTGACAAGAATTAAGTAGTTTTGCTGCTCATATTCACACACACTTCTCACAAAGTTTTATTTGTGTTTTTTTAGTGGGATTCCCTCAATATATTGTTATTAGTTGTCACATCTGACAGTTTTATATTTTTTATGTTTTTTTTTTTTTGTTTTTAAGCCTTTTTTTTTCTTTAATGTTTGGATTTTTTCCAAGGCTGATCTTTGTTCAATGTTATTTTTATTTTTACTCCAGAATATTTTTGTGTGTGTTTTGTGTGGCAAGTTACCCCAACACCATTGATATCTTTTATTATTTAATCTCCATGAGATTTTTTGTTGTTGGTGTCCCTTGTTCATTTCACATTGTATATTAGAAATGTACCTGAATCCTCACAAACAAACCATCATTTTTGAAGTAAAACACATAGGAGAGTATAATTCAAAACAAAAATCCTTTATTAAGGGCTCAGAACCAAACAAAGAGGAAGGCAACACTGGATCAACAGGAGAAATTAGTGAAGCCTGGGACCCCCACGGCAGACATCAATTCTTAAACCTCAAAATTGGTGGCCTGAGGAGTCCATATGTAAGGGAGGGCAGTCTGGTCCGGGATTCACAGAGATCCGGATAGCAGCAGATGACATCAGTGTCCCCAGGCTGTGGTACCACAAGAGGCTGCATCTTTTGGCCGACCAGACTGGATCCAGGGTCCTCACTGTCTGGTCTTCCTTTCACACTTCCTTCCGGGCTGTGGCTGTGCAGTTGGAGATGTGGCAGGAGGAGGAGTAGGACCTGGAGGAGGAGTAGGACCTGCAGGAGGAGGAGGAGGACCATCGCGAAGGTGTGTTTGAGGTGTAATTTGGCCCCTCATACCTTTCGCCAGAGCCTCTGATATGAGGGCCTCACACATGGCTTTTTGGCCCTCCTCCATCCTCTGCATTTTATAGGCTATGAATGCAGCAATGTTCTCCTGCCTGGTGTGGGGTGCTCCCAGGACCTCTGTAGCCCTACAAAAAAATCTGATAGCAGCCTCCTCTAGGGTACTCCTCCTACTGCCACTTTCTGTTTCCAGGGGGGGTGGAGGGACCTGCAGATCAGCCAGCCGGCTCGGCCCGGCCACCTCCTGGCTGAGACTTCCCTGTGTATGAAAAAGGGACATGGTTTTAGTTTTTGCATCATCAATCACAATCATAAATTAGTATTCCCAACTAACATCTAGTTAACATCATTGATTGGACAAGCAGAAATATTTAGAGGAATGCTATACCTGGCTCAATCTGGGCTCCTCCACATGTTGCTGCCTGAAAGGCCCAGGTTGGGCGTCAGAAGCCTCAGCCGGGGGGGAAGGAAGCGTGGAAGGAAGATTGGAGAGTGATGACCTGGGTTCAGTCTGGCCTGCCAGAAAGTGCAGCCTGTCGTAGTACAACATCCTGGGGACATAGATGTCATCTGCTGCTCCGGATCTCTGTGAATCCAGGACTTTCTTGCGCTCCCTCAGATATGTGCTCCTCAGGCCACCAATGAAAATCTTTAAAAAAGTGATGTCTGCCGTGGGGATCACCTGCTTCACAATTTCACACAATTGCTCCAGTGCTGCCTTCCTCTTTGCTTGGTTCTTGTAATGGGGGTGTTTAATCTCCCACAGACAGGGCAGCTCCCTTAGCATCTCTATGAAGACTGAAATGAAGTCCTGATCTTTCAGTACCATATCCATGTTCACTGCAAGACACAACACAAGACAAAGCCTAATGTCACACCAAACTCTCCTAATCTTGTTACAATATAGGCCTCAATCTATAGAAGCAGTATAGGCCCAAGTTTGTCTCTTACCTTCGTTCTTACGATCGCCGCGTTCAATGCTCCTTCCTCCGCTCACAGATCAAACGTAATACGCACGCGTGTTACGCTTTATATACACTGCGCATGCGTGTAACTCCGCCCGCCCCTGACGTTCTTTTTAGTGTATTCCCCGCCCCTTTTCGTTCGGCGCAGTGGGGGAAGAGCATGATGGCGGACATACAGCAGGTGCGGGCTAATTGTTGCAACGAGGAGGAGGAGGAGGAGGAAAGGGCGGATCCAGGCACGTCCCGATCCAGAAGGAGATGTTTTAAGGCCACAAATATGTCGTTTGGGGAGATGTTGGAGATGGTCGACATCATGAGGAAGTCCGACTATGACGGAAAATATGGGCCTTACCCCAACCCCAATATCCGAAAGGCCAAAATCATGGCGAAAGTGGTCAGGAGTCTAGAGCGGAATTTCGGGGTACGAAGGTCTAAAGATCAGCTCAGGAAGCGGTGGTCGGACCTGAAGTTGAGAGAGCCAGAGCAGTACCGAAAGATCCGGAGAGTGCTGCAAAAAAGTAAGTAGTTGTGCTGTGTTCCTATTCTTTCTGTCTTTATTACGTTCGTTCTGCTCCATATGCTTTGATTAGTTGTAACGTTTCCAAAGGTCAACTTTAATGTTCATGGGCACATTATTCGTTCGTATCAAACATTTTTCTTTCGGCCTCTAGAACACCATTGTTTAGGCCATATGCATTTTCACACATTTTTGGGGGCCTACTTGGATGCCAAATATTTGTTTGTGTAGATGGGTTTGTTACTAGAATGAAATGCAAACTAGATTGTGTGTAAGGAGAGGACACTGAGCAGCTGTTTTCACATCTGGACACTGGAGCACTAGTGTGGGACACAAGAACACCATTTTTATTAGGGGGCCACACAGGTGCTCCAGTGTATACTATAGGGGGGTCTCCATCTGTGAAGCTTGTACCAAACAGGTAAAGTATTGCAGCTTGACAAAGGGCAATAAAAAATATACATCTTAAAATATACATCTAAAATAGACAATTGTACCCCACTTCCAAGCAATGTTTCCTATTTCTATAGTTCTGCCATCAAATATCTGTGTGCTAAGTATACCATTTTTGTTTTACATAGGGGAGAAAAGACTCGGACACCCCTCATCCCAGGAGACCAGAGACCCCCCCTCTCTGGAAGAAGGGGAAATACCAACCCAAGAAGCTGAGCAGGAGGAAGAAGAAGACGTGGTGGAGATTGGCACCACAACAGGTGAGTGTCTGCGACCACAGACTCAGGTAAAAGAGATGGCTGGTGGCAGATTTTTGAGACCTTTTTTTTGTTCTTTATCTCTTTTTAGGTGATCGTGATGTGAGGGATCCAGAACGCTTTACATCTGAAAGTGCCCAGATACTCATCGGGGAGATCATGGGGTGTAATCTCCAATTGCAAAACATACATCAACAAATCAGTGATGTTATTAAAAAAAATAATAACATCATTGATGTTTTGGGGCGAATTTAAACCCCACAAAATCACCTGTTTTATCGTACCAAACTTTTTTCAATGTTTAGAAAAGCCAAATTTGGAGGATGCACACAGTGTGCCAACATGTGCTATCTGCCATCACGGGAGATCAATGGACGCGTTTTGGGGGGGCAACCCCTTCCTCAATTATAAAGTAGCGTTGAGGAAGGGCTTGCTCCCCCCAAACACGTCCCTTGATCCCCCATGATGGCAGATAGCACATGTGGACATTTGTAAATTGGTGTGCATCTTCCAAATTTGGCTTTTCCAGGGGTGATTTCCCCCCATCTGAACGCTATATCAAACCCAGTTCCTAAATACTGATGTCTGATATAGCCTTCAGGTTTTACCTAATGTGAACTTTGTAAGTTCAAGTTTTTTGGCTTTCTTGTTGGTTTTACACAGGCCTGTTTTATCTGAAATGGATATTTTGATTTTTCATAATGCTACTGCAAACATTGTTATACAACAAACATGTTGGTTTGTTTTAAAAACCTTTGGTAAATGCGCATGTGATTGTGCAGGTATAAAAAAGTGCCTTACTCAAGAATGTGTGGATTATTGTCTCAACACTACAACACTTTTGGGGTGATGTAATTGTTGTTTTATGCACAAATGGGGTTATTTCCTAAGGGCAAATCCTCTTTGCACTACAAGTGCAGGTTCAGTGCAGTTGCAAGTGCACTTGTAGTGAAATGTGTTTTTGCATTTAGGAAGTACCAGCCAACACTGTTTTTTATAAGGTTACCCAATCACAACATTTTCTGCACTCAACACATTTCTGTCAGGGTCAGCTAAAACAAACACAAGCAGTAAATGTCCACCAAGAATTTCTTTTGGTTGTTTTTTATTTGAAAAAGGTGTCACATATTGTCTGGCATATTGATAGCCCCCCTACCCGCAAAGAACTCCAGGTATCGTAACCGGACATCACGGGCATTCAGGGAGGGCAAGCCAGGACGGCCGCTTTCAAGTGCCGTCATTGTTGATGTATTTGGGATTCCGGCCTCAGGCCCAACTGAGCCAGCATAGTTGGCTGAATGTTTTCGTAGAAAATTATGGAGAACACAGCAGGCAAGTATTATATGGTTCAGTTTATACTCCGCCATATGGATGGGTGTCATAAATAATCGGAACCGGCTGGCCAGGATTCCAAATGTGTTCTCCACCACTCTTCGGGCTCTGGCCAGCCGGTAATTAAAAACCCTCTGTTCCGGGGTGAGGGTCCTCATCGGGAATGGCCGCATCAGGTGGTCCCCCAGCGCAAATGCTTCATCAGCAACGAACACAAATGGGAGACCTTCAACATTGTCCTCTGGAGGTGGCAAGTCCAAGCTGCCATTCTGGAGACGCCTGTAGAACTCCGTCTGGGCGATCACTCCACCATCGGACATCCGGCCATTCTTCCCCACGTCCACATACAAGAACTCGTAATTAGCTGACACCACCGCCAACATCACTATACTATGAAACCCCTTGTAATTATAATAGTACGACCCCGAGTTGGGTGGTGGGACGATGTGGACGTGTTTCCCATCAATTGCCCCTCCGCAGTTAGGAAAGTCCCACCGCTGGGCAAAGTGGGAGGCCACAGTCTGCCATTCCTGTGGCGTGGAAGGAAACTGTTGAGGAAAAAACAATAAACATTACTATTTTTTCACAGAAACCTGGCAAGCAGATTAGACACAAACATTATGGGTCAACCTCCAGATAGCATTTATTAAGGGGAATTTAACAACAACAAAGTATAAGGTACACCTATCATATTCCCCCCCCCCCTCTCATGGGCCATTTCTAACATTATAGGGGGGGGGAACTCTTGGACAGGTAACCCTCTTCACTTCATTGAGAGATGAATGCCTAAATACAGGGTATTACTTGGAACAGCCCCTCCTTAGTTACACTATTGGCAGCCCACTGGACAGGTAAGAAGTGTCATAATACAAAGATATAAATACACACTGTACACATTTGAGCACATTTGGACATTCTGCTATTACCTATCAAGATCATAATAGGATACAAGAACTTTAAACAGTACCATTGGAAAGTATACAGGCAGGCCCTTGCACTACATGCTTTGGGGAATTCATCCATAAATCTGAGCACTAAAGAGATGGGTATAGTGTGTATGGGTTTGGCAAAGTCAGCAGATAGATGATTGAGGATAGAGAATTGGGATCAGCTGACTTAGCAGTTGGGGGAGGGAGGGTTACAAAAAATTTGGGGACACCACAAAAAAAAGCCTCTGGCCCTCTGCCTGAATTTAAATCAAAAATAACATTTCAAAACATTTTAGGGGGTGTTTGGGGTAAAGCACTACTATGGAGCTGATAAAATACATTGTTAAGTAACTACATGAGGTGAATATAGGGCAGGAGACACCATGCTGGGGAGGTTATTGAAGGGCAAATATGTATGAAGGACCTAAAATAATAATTACATAAAAATCCAGCATGCATGAGGACAAAGGGGACATTCACAGCATAATACAATCATGGTAATTAGGGAATGAGGAAAGAAATACAATATATTATCAAACATTCAATACAATAAAATGTGATATAAAAGGATAAAAATCTTACCTTCATATACTCCTTCTGTAGGACCTGGATGATGGCAGAACAGGTCTCTGGGATAATGATCCCCAGAGCCTGGGGGGAGATGCCTGTCGAGAACTTGAGGTCCTGCAGGCTTCTCCCTGTGGCCAAATACCGCAAGGTAGCGACCAACCTCTGCTCCGGAGTGATGGCTTGCCTCATGCAGGTATCCTGCCTGCTGATATAGGGGGTCAGCGAAGCCAACAAACGGTGAAATACGGGGTCCGTCATCCTGAGAAAGTTCCTGAAATCATCAGGATTATTTTCACGGATCTCACGGAGCAAAGGCATATGACAGAACTGGTCACGCTGAAGCAACCAATTCTTGGTCCATGAACTCCTCCCCACCCTGTTCATGGACTGGACTTGTGTCAAGGTCAGGACCCCAACACCAAGCCCCCGCACAGCACGAACTCTACGAGGAGTACGCATACGCAACATGGCTAGAAAATGGTCGGCTGCTCAGAACGAAGTAACAGAACGCACTGAAGAACAGCAAGGCCTGTGAAGAGCGACCTGAAAAACAGCAACGAGCGGACAAGATCGCACAGAAAACTCCAATACGAACTGACTGCACGCACTGAAGAGCAGATACAAACCCACAAGCACAAACTGAACGGCAGAAAACGATCTGAAAGCCACGAGTCTGAAAAAGCGCGAATCGTCTTTCACCAAACTTTTACTAACACGAGATTAGCAAAAGGAGCCCAAAGGGTGCCTCGCTTGGTTCTGAACTGGCCTTTTCTAGTCTCGTCGTACGTGCTTGACGTCACCGCGTTCTTGGCGATCGGAAATTCCGACAACTTTGTGCGACCGTGTGTAGGTAAAACAAGTTTGAGCCAACATCCGTCGGAAAAAATCCGAGGATTTTGTTGTCGGAATGTCCGAACAAAGTCCGACCGTGTGTACGGGGCATAAGAAAGATCTTCTAAATTGACAACTTTGTGAGAAAAAAATAGGTTTTCATTTTCTTTCCACATTTTCCAAAAACTTGTGGAAAGAAATGACATGTTCAAAAGACTCATTATGCCTCATAGAATATACATTGGGTTGTTTTCTTTCCAAAATGGGGTCATTTTGTGGGCAATTCCATTGTCTTGGTGCTCCAGGGCCTTCAAAAATGTGATAGGTACTCAGGAAATGAAATGTCTAATTTATATGTCTTTAGAACACCTGTGTCAGGTCACCTGGGACCAGGTGACAGATGCACTCTGTAGGAGTCGGAAGTGCACCGCTAAGGTAGTGGACCCTAGGACTGACTGCTGCAGATTGAACCCTGGAAGGTTCAGGAAGCAGGTCTACAGGATAACTAACATGGATCCCAGTGGGAGCCAGAGCATAGATTCCCCAGGGCGCAGAGTCTAAGAGTCAGCGAGTGTTCACCAGAGCCTCTAGTGGTGAGGATGGACTGCGCTGCAGTCTGGCTCCAGGTTGCGGCCCCCAGGGTCTCACAGCTCACGCTCACCGTAGACTACAGGAGAAGAGGAAGGAGGCAGCAGGCTGGAACAATAGGGAAGTAAGGGGTAAGCCAAAGGTCAGGGCGACTAGCAGACAAGGATAAACATAACACGCCAAAGGTCAGGGTAACAAGCAGACAGGGAGAGTCGAGAACAGGCCAAAGTCGGTAACAGGAATCAGACGTAGGAAACACAGCAAGTACACACGGAGGCTAACACACAATGCTTGATCAGCACTGCTGGCTTGCAGTGCACAGGTTAATATGGGGTTCCCTGATAGGGCCTGGGGTGGGGCCATGCTTAGAGGAGAGGTTATAAAACCAGTTAGGTGAGAGGCAGCTGGTCTTTAGAGATGAACACATGGAGACAGGTAAGCTGACAGAGAAAACTCTATTGCATAACCATGACAGTACCCCCCCCCTCTTATGAGGCCTCCCCCTCCCCCGCCTGGGCCCTGGCTTAAAGGGAAACTCCAGATGAAACCTCCTCAACAGACGAGGCGCAAAGATCTCAGATTCAGTGATCCCTCTCCTCAGGACCAAACCCTTCCCAATGTACGAGGTACTGAAGAATGCCTCTACGGCGCCGGGAATCGAGAACATGACCAAACTCGTACTTAAGATTATCCTCAGAGACCGAAACCGAGGTAGGGAGAGGACGAGAGGACTTATTGAGGGCTAAAGGCTTCTTAGGAATGGGTAAAGGCATAAGAAGACCATTAGGAGTCTGAGCAGGGTCCCCCAGACCCTTAAAGATGAGCTGGATATCCAACACAGGATCATCAGACTGGGCAGAAGTCAGTGGATCCCTGAGACCAGGTTGGTTAGAAAGTGATGTGTCACAGAAGTCAAGCTGGATAACTTCACTGGGCATAGGCTGAACTGGTGCAGAGGCCGACTGAACAGCATTGCCAGGTGCAGAGACCACCAGAATTGCATCACAGGGCATAGCGACTGTGGAACTGGTAGACGAGTCAGTCTGGGTGTGCATCCAAGGGGGTCCAGGAACAGGCAAAGGTAAATGACTCAACTGGAGTGAATGATCGGCATGATAGGAGATGAAGCTTTAGGTAAGACAAGGAAGGATATCCACTCCTGGTGGAGTGTCCCTACCAACATCTTAACAGGAAGGGTCTGGAAGCGGATAGGACCCCCTGGGAGAACAGTGCCATCAATCGCCAAGACCACCAATGGCGTTGAAAGGGGCAAAAGGGTAAGTCTCATGGAAGATGCAGTTTCCCAGTCCATGAAATTGCCAGCGGCTCCGGAATCCAGATGTGCCGAGACTGAACGAGAGGAAGCGCCGACATGAAGGAACACAGAAAGAAGAAGACGAGAAGGTGATACTTCAGGGTCTAATACTCCAAATTCCAGATGTATTAGCCCCGATCGTTTTTCCGGACGAAGAGAACAAGTGTCACGAAAATGACATTTGGCCCCACAATAGAGGCACAGACCCAGAGTTCTGCGCCTAGTGCGTTCTTTAGGAGACAACTTGGTCCAGCCCAGCTGCATAGGTTCCTCAGCGGGCAGGGGGTGCTCCTCGGATCGAAGAGAAGGGACTGGGAGCTCAATCTGCCTAAGAAACGGGGAGTGCTGGCGTCTTTTTTCCTGGGCCCTCTCCTGAAAGTGAATATTGATCTGGTTACACAAGGTGATGACACCGTCCAGATCAGCAGGAAGGGATCTTCCTGCTAATTCATCCTTCACCCTATCAGAGAGGCCATGTAAAAAGGTTGCAACTAGGGCCTCATTATTCCAGCTCAATTCAGCTGTGAGGATACGGAACTGAAGAGCATACTGTCCCACAGAAGCAGACTCTCGATGGAGACGTAAAAGAGCGCTAGCCGCTGAGGAGACACGACCCGGTTCCTTGAAGATATTCCGAAAAAGTTTCAAGAAATCAGACAGGCTAGAAACCACTGGATTATTCAGTTCCCACAGAGGGGCAGCCCAAGCTAGCGCCTCGCCGGACAGGAGGGATATAATATAGGCTACTTTCGCCTGATCTGACAGGAAGTTTTGGGGCTGAAGTTCAAAATGAAACGTACACTGGCTAAGGAACCCCCAGCAAGCTTTGGAGTCCCCAGAGAAACTGGCCGGAGCTGGCAGTTGTAATGAATATGTGGCTGCGACTGGTGCGATAGGTGCAGCAGCAGATAGCGATTGAGGTTGTTGAACCGGGGGTCCTAATGAGGCCTGAACCTGTTCAAAACGGGATGCCAAATCCTGAAGGAATCGCATCACTTGGGTCTGATGCAATTCCTGGGTCTCAAGTCTGCGAACTAAGCCATGCAACGGATCATTTGCGGGTAGCGGCACATCAGCCGGGTCCATGGCTGATCAAACTGTCAGGTCACCTGGGACCAGGTGACAGATGCACTCTGTAGGAGTCGGAAGTGCACCGCCAATGTAGTGGTCCCTAGGACTGACTGCTGCGGATTGAACCCTGGAAGGTTCAGGAAGCAGGTCTACAGGATAACTAACATGGATCCCAGTGGGAGCTAGAGCATAGATTCCCCAGGGCGCGGAGTCTAAGAGCCAGCGGGTGTTCACCAGAGCCTCTAGTGGTGAGGATGGATTGTGCTGCAGTCTGGCTCCAGGTCGCGGCCCCCAGGGTATCACAGCTCACGCTCACCGTAGACTACAGGAGAAGAGGAAGGAGGCAGCAGGCTGGAACAACAGGGAAGTAAGGGGTAAGCCAAAGGTCAGGGCGACTAGCAGACAAGGATAAACATAACACGCCAAAGGTCAGGGTAACAAGCAGACAGGGAGAGTCGAGAACAGGCCAAAATCAGTAACAGGAATCAGACGTAGGAAACACAGCAAGTACACACGGAGGCTAACACACAATGGTTGATCAGCACTGCTAGCTTGCAGTGCACAGGTTAATATAGGGTTCACTGATAGGGCCTGGGGTGGGGCCATGCTTAGAGGAGAGGTTATAAAACCAGTCAGGTGAGAGGTAGCTGGTCTTTAGAGATGAACACATGGAGACAGGTAAGCTGACAGAGAAAACTATTGCATAACCATGACAACCTGATGGTGCTACATGGATGTTGGTACTCTGTATGTGGCCAGGCTGTGGAAAAGTCTCACACATGGGGTATCGCCATACTCAGGACAAATAGCAGAATGTATTTTGGGGTGTAATTGCAATTATGCCTGCACCGTGTGTGAGAAATAACTTATATATATATATATATATATATATATATATTTCTTCATTTTCCAAAGCATTGTGGGGAAAAAATTTAAACTTCAAAAAATTCACTATGCCTCTTACTAAATACCTCAGACTGTCTTCTTTCCAAAAAGGGTCATTTGGGGGGTTATTCTACTGTCCTGACATTTTAGGGCCTCAAGAAATTAGATCAGTGCATTAGGCTATCAGTGCATTAGGATTATTAGGATTGAAACATTTTCAATAATGCGTAGCATGGCTTGTAGACTCTATAATGGGGCGTACACACGGTCGGACTTTTCACATGCAAAAGTCCGACGGACGCCGCCGGACCAAATCCGGCGGACAATCCGACCGTGTGTGGTCTCCATCGGACTTCCGACGGACCGTTTCGTCCGGAAATCCGACGTACTTTAGATTTGAAACTTGCTTCAAATCTTACGTCGTAACTCCGCCGGACTCAGTTCCTGACGGAAAGCCCGTTCGTCTGTATGCTGGTCCGACGGACCAGATACGACGGAGGAGCAGGTTACTGCATCTCGCGCTCGCTGCAATAGGAAAAACAAATTTTTCCATTGCGGCAAGCGCGGGGGGCATCCCAGGCCCTTAGGTCTGGTATGGAACTTTAAGGGGAACCCCCTACACCGAAAAACCGCCGTGGGGGTCCCCCCAAAACCCATACCAGACCCCGATCCGAGCACGCAGCCCGGCCGGTCAGGAAAGGGGGTGGGGACGAGCGAGCGCCCCCCCCTCCTGAACCGTACCAGGCCGCATGCCCTCAACATGGGGGGTGCTTTGGGGGAGGGAGCGCCTTGCGGTGCCCCCCCACCACAAAGCACCTTGTCCCCATGTTGATGAGGACAAGGGCCTCTTCCCGACAACCCTGGCCGTTGGTTGTCGGGGTCTGCGGGCGGGGGGCTTATCGGAATCCGGGAGCCCCCTATAATAAGAGGGCCCCCAGATCCCGGCCCCCCCACCCTATGTGAATGAGTATGGGGTACATGGTACCCCTACCCATTCACCTAGGGAAAAAGTGTAAATAATAAAACACAACACAGGTTTTTAAAATATTTTATTAAACAGCTCCGGGGGGGATCTTGCTCCGGCTTCGGGGGTCCCTCCGGTTCCTCTTCTCCCGGCGTCCGGTTGGTTCTTCGGCCGGCCCCTCCGCTGTCTTCAGGTAGCTCTATTGCCAGCGGAGGTCCGGGCTTCTGGGCTTCTGGGCTTCTCTTCCCCAGATGTTGACACGACGCTCTCTCCGGCTGGACTGGTCTCTGAGGGCTCCGTTGTGACTTATATAGGCGGAGACCCCGCCCCCATATGATGTCACAGTCCCTGGGCATGCTGGGACTGTGACGTTTTAGGAGGCGTGGTCGACCACGCTCGCTCGTCCCCACCCCCTTTCCTGACCGGCCGGGCTGCGTGCTCGGATCGGGGTCTGGTATGGATTTTGGGGGGACCCCACGCCGGTTTTTCGGCGTAGGGGGTTCCCCTTAAAGTTCCATACCAGACCTAAGGGCCTGGGATGCCTTCGACGGGGCTACCCGAGTCACGTTCAAAATGAACGGACTTGTCCGTGTGTGGGAAAGTCCGTTCATTCTGAAAGTCCGGCGGAAGTCCGTCGGGAAGACCGGATTCCGGAAAGTCCGGCCGTGTGTAGGCAAGTTTGGCCGTTCAGAAAGTCCGGCGGTAGTCCGCCGGAAGTCTGGCGGCAAGCACGTCGGACCTAGCTTTCCAGAAAGTCCGACCGTGTGTACGCCCCATTACTTTCACACAAACCAATGATCATACACTTATCAGGATTTTTTTACCAAAGACATGTGGTAGAATACATTTTTGCCTAAATTTTCAACAAAACTTAAGTTTTTTGGTTTCTTTTAAAAGAGAAAGTAGAAAATTTGGGTTTTTTTTCAAAATATTCGCTCTTTTTTTGCTTATATCACAAAAAATAAAAAATGAAGTGGTGAATAAATACCACCAAAAGAAAGCTCTATTTGTGTGAACAAAATGATAAAAATTTAATTTGGGTACAGTGTAGCATGACTGAGTAATTGTCATTCAAAGTGAGAGCACTGAAAGCTGAAAATTGGTCTGGGAAGGAAGGGGGTGAAAGTGCCCAGTATTGAGGTGGTTAAAAAGGGGATTAATTCCAGAGATAAAATGATAATTTTCCCACTCTACAAGACTCTGGTCCGACCGAACCTAGAGTATGCTGTCCAGTTCTGGGCACCAGTCCTCAGGAAGGATGTACTGGAAATGGAGCAAGTACAAAGAAGGGCAACAAAGCTAATAAAGGGTCTGGAAGATATTAGTTATGAGGAAAAGTTGAGAGCACTGAACTTTTTCTCTCTGGAGAAGAGACGCTTGAGAGGAGATATGAATTCAATTTACAAATATTGTACTGGTGACCCCACAATAGGGATACAACTTTTTAAGCACATAAATGTGCTTAATCATTAAGCACATTTCTGTTGTGTGAAACACTTCTGCCTTGACCACTGTACTCAGGTGTGTGTTCCAGTGGATGTATCAGTTACACCTGGAACGGTGTTCCACCCCCTCTACACACTGCCCCTCTCTATGTACTGAGGCCATTTTACCCTGTACACACTGCTCCCACTCCATTTTTACACTATTCCCCTCCCTGTACACACTGCTCTCCTGCCACAAATGCCTTTTCTGGACTGTCAGCGGTGATGTAATCTGAGCTGCACATGCGCAGCTCAGACCACATTTATGGCACCTGCTGTGTGCCATGGTGAAGTAATTACCCTATGCATATGTGGGAGTGACGTCTTCATGGCCTGGCCATTCATTTGGAAGCATCGGGAGTGGTGACAGCTCAGGGTGAAAGGCTCTGTTTGAGAGTTATGTCTGTCATAATGTGCTAACATGGGGTGCATACACAAAGTTCAGGGGTCAGGACTAAGTAACACAAAGAGTTCAGAAGTCAGGATTAAATAACACACACAGTTCAGATTCAGGAATGGTACAAAGTATGAGAGTATAAGAAAAACATAAATCAATGTCAAAAGAATTGAAACAGAAGATGGTACTGATCTCAAAGGGCACCCAGCACTTACAAATAAGTTTGAAGTTTTATTTTCAAGCTCATTTGTAAGTGTTTGTATGTTGGTGTCCCTTAAGATCAGTATCCTCTTCATTTACAACTGTTTTGAAGTGAATGTATGCTTTTCTTATACTCTATAGATATCTTGTCAGTAGCATCCACTCCTGAAGAAGTAAATTTCTGTTCATAAAATGTGTTGGGATATGGGATACATTCTCCTTTATCTAACTGTATGGAAACATCTATGAGAACAGTTCAATGGAATGTATATACCAATATAGTGTATATACAGTTGTGCTCATAAGTTTACATACCGTGGCAGAATTTATGATTTCTTGGCCATTTTTCAGAGAATATGAATGATAACACAAAAACAAAAACAATCAATCAACTGTGTTTACTCTTTTAAAAATCATAATGGCAACAGAAACTACCCAAATGACCCTGATCAGAAGTTTATATACCCTGGTGATTTTGGCCTTATAACATGCACACAAGTTGACACAAAAGGGTTTGAATGGCTATTAAAGGTAACCATCCTCACCTGTGATCTGTTTGCTTGTAATTAGTGTGTGTGTATAAAAGGTCAATGATTTTCTGGACTCCTGACAGACCCTTGCATCTTTCATCCAGTACTGCATCGACGTTTCTGGATTCTGAGCAGCGATGAACCGAACACCCCCCGGTTCCGTTCGCACCAGAATCTGCGAACGGACCGAAAATTTGTGCAAAATTTAGAACCCCATTGAAGTCTATGGGACTCAAATGTTCTAAATCAAAAGTGCTAATTTTAAAGGCTAATTTGCATGGTATTGTCCTAAAAAGGGTTTGGGGACCCGGGTCCTGCCCCAGGGGACATGTATCAATGCAAAAAAAAGTTTTAAAAATGCCCGTTTTTTCGGGAGCAGTGATTTTAATGATGCTTAAAGTGAAAAAAAAAAGTGAAATATTCCTTTAAATATCGTACCTGGGGGGTGTCTATAGTATGCCTGTAAAGTGGCGCATGTTTCCCGTGCTTAGAACAGTCCCTGCACAAAATGACATTTTTAAAGAATAAAAGTAATTTAAAACTTGTGGCTTTAATGTAATGTCGGGTCCCGGCAATGTGGATAAAAATCAGTGAGACAAACGGCATGGGTACCCCCCAGTCCATAACCAGGCCCTTTAGGTCTTGTATGGATATTAAGAGGAACTCCGCACCCAAATTAAAGAAAGGAAAGGCGTGGGACCCCCAGGCCCTATATACTCTGAACAGCAGTATACAGGTGGTGCAAACAAGACAGGAACTGTAGGTTTGTTGTTAAGTAGAATCTGTTTGTAATTTTAAACTGGTACATTTTTAAAGTGTAGCTCCAGTCAAAAAATCTATTTTAAGTTTTTTGGAAAACATAGGGAAGGGTTATCACCCATGTGACATTTGTTTTGCTGTCTGTGCACCTCTTCAGAAGATTTCACCTCACTTTCTGCCCCAATGACAAATGTTTTTTGACAATTTGGGGATTTTAGTGAAACAAGGATTGTTGATAAAGCATCAGTGGGGGGAGACACGTTTTTCCCATATTAACTTTTACAGGAGAGAATTTCCCATCCAAGGGGTAGATTTCATCTCACTTCCTGTTGTCTCCTTCCGTTTGCAGGTAGGAGTCGTTTGTAAGTTGGATGTTTGAAAGTAGGGGCCTGCCCTATATACTCTGCAGAAACTGGGGTCTTAGGTGTTAGGTGTTGGTGTTGACACAACACTGTAAGCCCTCACACTTACTCTTGGTGGGTGCAGGAACGGGCCCTGCTGTGAAATATTAGATCAAGAATTGTAATTACATGGCCCTGTTGAACAGGGTCAGAAAAATTTGGCCTTTGGTGGTGGTGCTGGTGCCACAACACTGTAAGTCCTCACAGTTACTCTTGGTGGGCGCAGAAACGGGCCCTGCTGTGAAATATTAGCTCAAGAATTGTAATGACATGCACCTGTGCCCTCCTGCAAAATATTGCATCAAAAATTGTATTTACACTCCCCTGTTAAACAGGGGCTGAAAAATTGGGCCTTAGGCACTGGTGCTGGTGCCACAACACTGCAACCCCTCACAGATACTCTAGTTGGAGCATAGGAACGAGCCCTGCTGCAAAGTATTGCATCAAAAATTGTAATTACATGCCCCTGTTAAACAGGGGCTGAAAAATTGGGCCTTAGGCACTGGTGTTGGTGCCACAACACTGCAACCCCTCACAGATACTCTAGTTGGAGCACAGGAACAAGCCCTGCTGCAAAGTATTGCATCAAAACTTGTAATTACACGCCCCTATTAAACAGGGGCTGAAAAATTGGGCCTTAGGCACTGGTGCTGGTGCCACAACACTGCAAACCCTCACAGATACTCCAGTTGGAGCGCAGGAACGAGCCCTGCTGCAAAGTATTGCATCAAAAATTGTAAATACATGCCCCTGTTAAACAGGGGCTGAATAATTGGGCCTTAGCCACTGGTGGTGGCGCCCAGAACCAAAAATATTCTTACAAGCTATCAGCATGATCATTGAGGAGGAAGAGGACAGTCACTCAGCATAACAGGATAGTCACTCAGCATCAGCATAGGCAGTCTTGAAGGGATCTGACATTTAAAAAAAAAAAATTATTAATTATTGTTACATCAGCATCAGGTGCTTGGTAGCTGGTGGTGATCCAAGACTGATTAATTTGTATGAAGGTCAGTCGATCGACCGAGTCGGTGGATAGGCGCACCCTGTGATCGGTTACAAAGCCTCCAGCAGCACTGAATGTGCATTCCGAAAGAACACTGGATGCAGGACAGGCCAGTAGTTCAATTGCATACTGTGCAAGCTTTGGCCAGTGATCCAGCCTCAAGACCCAGTAACCCAGAGGATTTTCAGTGGGAAAGGTGTCCAAGTCAGATCTTGCCCCTAGGTATTCCTGCACCATGTAAAACAGACGCTGGCGATGGTTGCTGGAACTGATCATACCTTGGGGCTGCGGACTAAAAAATTGTCTGAACGCATCGGTCAGACGGCCACCTTCTCCACCGCTCCTTCTGTGACTGACCGAAGCCTCAGCAACACATTGTCCAGGAACAGGAGTTTGTAACCTCCCAGTCTCTGGGAACACGTTGCACAGACCTTTCTGCAAGGCCTCCCAAAGATGTTTCATCCTCTGCTTCCTCTGCGATGGCAAGATAAGGTCCGCAACCTTACCCTTGTAACGTGGATCAAGGAGGGTTGCCAGCAGGCCCGGACTGGCCATAGGGCATACCCGGCAAATGCCCGGTGGGCCGGGGCCATCGGGCTCAACTTCGGGGCCGTGGTCTGATGTCTGTTGATGACCGGGCCACACAGCGAGAGGTAAGCGGCAACCGCAGCCTGGAGAGGGTTAACACGGGCTGGGGTCGCCACTCACCTCCCGCTATGCGGCCGTGCCTGTGTCTCCTCTCCAGGCTCTCCTGCCCTGCCTACGATGTCATCTATCAGCAGAGCAGGGGCGGGAGGAGCCGGAGATCTGTATCTGTGGTTGCTAGGCAGCAGGTCGGATCCAATCAAAATAGCTATCGCTGCCCGTGCACGCGCGCTGCAGCCGGCGATAGCTAGGCAACGGGGCAGCTGACAGGGCTGGGGCCGCTGATGTCATGGAAACGTATGACGTCAGGAGACCCCGCCCACCTAGGCAGATTACAACCATTCAGGGGGAGTGAAGGAGGAGCTTAAGTACACAGAGAGAAGTGAAGCCATCAGATCAGGCGTGCATACAAGGAAAGAAGACACAGAAGGAATTGAGGTAAACAAGAAAAGGCAGACCAAGAAGTAATGGAGGACACAGGAAAGTGTAAATAGATAAAGATGAATGGCGGGAAAAAGGAGATAGGAAGGGGGATGGAGGGAAGAACATATAGAAAGAAAGGGGGGTTATATAAAGAGAAAAGAAGAGAAAGAGAGAAAAAAGGAAAAAGGAAACAGAAAAAGAGAGACAAAGGAGAGGAAATTAATCACTTGCTTACTGGGCACTTAACCCTTTCATGACTAAGCCTATTTTTGAAATTTGGTGTTTACAAGTTAAAATCCGTATTTTTTGCTAGAAAATTACTTAGAACCCCCAAACATTATATATATTTTTTTAGAAGAAAGTCTAAAGAATAAAATGGCGATTGTTGCAATATTTTTTATCACACGGTATTTGTGCAGCGGTGTTTTAAACGCAAATTTTTGGAAAAGTGACACTTTCATGAATTTTAAAAAATCCAAACAGTAAAGTTACCCCAATTTTTTTGTATAATGTGAAAGATGATGTTACGCCGAGTAAATAGATACCAAACATGTCACCCTTTATAATTGCACGCACTCGTGGAATGGCGACGAACTACGGTACCTATGAATTTCCATAGGCGACGCTTTAAAAAATTTTTACGGTTACCAGGTTTGAGCTACAGAGGAGGTCTAGGGCTAGAATTATTGCTCTCGCTCTGACGATCGCGGCGATACCTCACATGTGTGGTTTGAACACCGTTTACATATGCGGGCGCGACTTCCGTATGCGTTTTCTTCGCTGCGCGAGCTCGCGGGGACGGGGGCGCTTTAAAAATTTTTTTTTTTTTTTTATTTATTTTATTTATTTTTGTACTTTTATAAATTGTGTTTAAAAAATTTTTTTTTTTTTTTTACTTTTATTGCTGTCACAAGCAATGTAAACATCCCTTGTGACAGTAATATGTGGTGACAGGTATTCTTTATGGAGGGATGGGGGGTCTAAAAGACCCCCCATCCCTCCTTTACACTTCAAAGTATTCAGATCGCCGAAAACGGCGATTCTGAATACTGTGTACTTTTTTAAATTCGGCGCCATTGGCAGCCGAGTAAACGGGAAGTGACGTCATGACGTCGCTTCCGCGTTTACAATTAGAAGGCTGGAACGAAGCCGCTCACAGCTTCGTTCCAGCCCGCCCCCAGCCGCCGGAGATTCCCGAATGGACACCGGGCCTCCCGATCGCACGGGAGGCCCGGTAACAGCGGCGGGAGGCGGCGGGAGGGGGGGGATGTCCCCTCCCGCTCCTCCGGTATAACAACCGAGCGGCTTTTAGCCGCATCGGTTGTTATATTCGGGTAGCCGATCGCCCGCTGAAAACAATGGTACCGGGATGATGCCTGCAGCTGCGGGCATCATCCCGGTATAACCCCGGAAAGCCGAGGACGCATATATGCGTTCGGTCGGCGGGAAGGGGTTAAACCCCCTTCCTGCCCAGACCAATTTTCAGCTTTCAGCGCTCTCACTCTTTGAATGACAATTGCGCAGTCATGCTGCAGTTTACCCAAAATAAATTTTTATCATTTTTTTCACACAGATAGAGCTTTCTTTTGGTGGTATTTAATTGCTGCTGGGTTTTTTATTTTTTGCTGAAAAAAAACAAAAAGGGACCAACATTTTGAAAAAACAAACAAACAAAACTGTTTCATAGTTTGTTATAAAATTTTGAAAACAGGTAATTTTTCTCCTTCACCGATATGCTCTGATGAGGCTGCACTGATAGGCGGCACTAATGGGTACTGTTGGGTGGGACTGATAAGCGACACTGATAGGTGGCACTGATAAGCGACACTGATAAGCGGCACTGATAGGTGGCACTGATGGGCACTGGTAGGCGCGACTCCATGATTATCCCGTCACCAACCACCCTCGCGAACGGGCGGTTGCTGGAAAATGGGCTGCTCAGTCTAAATTGCCCGGGCCTATTTTTTGTCCCAGTCCGGGCCTGGTTGCCAGCCAGTAATGATCCCTCTCCTTGATACCACGAATACGAGGATCCTTCCGCAGGCTTTGCAGGATCAGGGAGGCCATGCAGTGTAGGTTTGCTGAGGCATTCGGTCCGGAGTCCTCTGGGTCACTAAGGACGACATGATCCGCAGCCACCTCCTCCCAGCCACAAGTCAATGGGTTTCTTGGGACTGTAAATGATCTCTTGAAGACTGCTGCTGATGCTGAGTGCCAGGCTCCACCTCCATGCTGACACAATCCTCCTCCTCGTCCTCTTCCTGTGTGATCGGCGGGCATGCAGGAACACTGTCTGGATAAAGGGGGCCTTGAGAGCTAAGGAAGTCCTCCTCTTCCTGCCTCTGTTCTGCCTCAAGTGCCCTGTCCATTATTCCACGCAGCGTGTACTCCAACAGGTGAACAAGGGGGACAGTGTCACTGATGCATGCACTGTCACTGCTCACCATCCTCATGGCCTCCTCAAATGGTGACAGTACAGTGCATGCATCCCTGATCATGGCCCACTGGCCTTGGGAAAAAAAAAACACGCTCCCCTGACCCTGTCCTGGTGCCATAGTCGCACAGGTACTCATTGATGGCCCTCTGCTGTGTGTGCAGCCGCTGCAGCAGGGCCAACGTTGAGTTCCACCTGGTGGGCACGTCACAGATTAGGCGGTTCTTGGGCAATTCCTTTTGGAGGTCAGCCAGCCGAACACTGGCATTATATGACCGGTGGAAATGCACACAGACTTTCCTGGCCTGCCTCAGGACATCCTGTAAGCCCGGGTACCTGCCCAAGAACCACTGCACCACCAAGTTAAGGACGTGAGCCAAACAGGGCACATGGGTCAGTTGTCCCTGTCGGAGGGCGGAGAGGAGGTTGGTGCGATTGTCACAAACCACCCTTCCTGGCTGAAGCTGGCGTGGCGTCAACCACCTCTGAGCCTGCCCCTGCAGAGCTGACAGAATCTCTGCCCCAGTGTGGCTCCTGTCCCCCAAGCACACCAGCTCAAGCACCGCATGGCATCTTTTGGCCTGCGTACTTGCATAGCCCCTTGAACGCCTACGGAGCACCGCTTGTTCCGAGAACAAAGCACAGGAAGAGGCCATGGAGGAAGAAGAGGAGGGGGTGGAGGAGAGAGGTGTGTCAGAATCACCAGTAGTAGCATTTTGGAGGCATGGTGGCGGAACAACCTCCAACACTACTGCACCTTGTCCTGCATCCTTCCCAGCTGCCAGAAGAGTCACCCAATGCGCCCTGAAAGATAGGTAACATCCCTGTCCATGCCTGCTGGACCATGAGTCAGCGGTAATATGCACCTTACCGCTGACTGCCCTGTCCAGCGAGGCCAAGACTTTGCCTTGCACATGCCGGTAGAGAGCCGGAATCACCTTCCCTGAGAAAAAGTGGCGTTTGGGAACCTGCCACTGAGGAACTGCACATTCCACAAACTCAGGGGGCAGAGTCTACCAACTGAAAAGGCAGCAGTTGAAGTGCTAGCAATTTAGCCAAGCTAGCATTCAACCGCTGGGCATGTGGATGGCTTGGAGCGAACTTCTTTCAGCGGTGCAGCAGCTGGGGCAGGGAAATTTGCCTGGTATAATCTGACGTCGGTGTACCGATAGCAGATTGCCCGCAAGTACTTGGCTGTGACACACCTAATTCTACACCTTCATTCCTCTCAGTGCAGGTCTCAGAGAGGACTGAAGGTATAGTGGGGTTGGAGATCCCAGCTGATAAGGAGCAAGGAGAGGTCCTCTTTGTTCTTTGGTGTGGGTCTTTTAGGTACGCTTGCCAACGAACTGCATGGCAGGTCAACATATGTCTGGTCAAGCATGAGGTGCCCAAGAGGGTGATGTTTTGGACACGCGAGATACGCTTGAGACATATGTTGCAAATAGCAGCGGTGGGATCTGATGCACTCATCTCAAAAAAGGGCCACACCAAAGAACTTTTGGAATAACACGCAGAGACAGCAGCGCCCTGCACATGCGGAGCTCTGCGGTGTGATGCAGTCGGTGTGCTGCCCTTAAGCTGGCCCCTGGAGGGCATCCTGCCTTTTGGTGATGTGCCTCCTCCTCATCCTCCTCCTATCTCCTATCAGGCACCCATGTGGAGTCAGTGACCTCATCATCCCCTCCCTCCTCATCACTGGAGCAAACCTGGCAGTATGCTGCAGCTGGGGGAACATGAATGCCAGATTACTGTCCTTCTTGGGCACCCCCTCTGTCTGGGCTCACATTACTGCCTTCCTCTAGCTGAGTACCATCATCGGAGCCTTCAAAACGATGGGCATCCTCCTGGAGCATGTACCCAACACTGTGGTCAAACAGTTCGGGGGACTCCTCAGGAGGACATGGTGGGGCTAGGGAAGGAGTGACTGATGCCATTGAGCCGAGGGAAGAGGCCGCGTTGGCAGCTGCTTTGCCAGACAACATACCCTGAGCTTGAGTGAGAGAGGATGAGGAGGATGAGGACAGCTTGATCATCCACTCTACCAAGTCTTCCGCATGTTGCGGCTCAACAGGGCCAGCTGCCAAAAAAAAGGACAAGCATGTCCCACGGCCACGTGCTGATGAGGATGCACCGTGTCCACGACCAGCACTGTTGCCTCTAGACCCGGAGCCTGCTTGCCCTCTTTTATTGGCTTGTGACTGTCTGCCTCTCCTTGTTGGCCTTCCAGACATACTAATGGCCTGCACTGCAGTGAGATGTAGCTGCACAAAACAGGGATATATATATATACACTGATTATACAGCAGCTAGCAGAATGCCTGCCTGTGGTATTAATAGGATCAGAAGAAGCACACCAGCACTTGTCTTCAGGCAGCTATAGGTGCAATTGTGCAGGGTACACAGTACACTAACTGTAAATACTTCAAGAGCCTGCCTGTGCTATTAATAGGATCAGAAGAAGCACACAAGCACTTGTCTTCAGGTAGCTATACTGTAGGTGCAACTGTGCAGGATACACAGTACATTAACTGTAAATACTTCAAGAGCCTGCCTGTGCTATTAATAGGATCAGAAGCAGCACACAAGCACTTGTCTTCAGGTAGCTATAGGTGCAACTGTGCAGGGTACACAGTACTCTAACTGTAAATACTTCAAGAGCCTGCCTGTGCTATTAATAGGATCAGAAAAAGCACACAAGATCACGGGGAGGATGAGGACGTGACATGTGACGTCAGAACGGGGGGAGGGGCCTGATGGTGCTGGTGTGAGGGCCGGAGACGAGCGGGACCGATCGGGTGGGGTATGCAAGGCGCGAGGTGAGAGTCCGCGGCTGCACCCGTGAGAGGATTTCCCAAAGGACTGTGCGAGCCTCCCCGACTTGAAAACGACAGCAGCGGCGTGAGCCTGGAGCGAACCCCCCCGCTGGCAGGAGCGGCCAGGAGAGAGACGGGTTCACAGCAGTCTCGAACCAGCGGCAGTGGAAAGCAAAGACGGAAGTGGAGGAAGGCGGAGAAAGAGGGTACGCCAGGTGAATAGCCCTGCTCGAGGAGCTGAAGCGGAAGCAGAGATCAGTCTTCGCCGGGCTTGGCTTGGATGCTTCTCGGGCCGGATCTCTCCTCCCCCGTCCCCATCTCCAGGTGTCTACTATTTACATCCCTGTGGCTGATCCAAGGTAACTGGATTGGGGCTGTGTCAAAGCTTGCAGTGTGCCAAGAAGCTAGAGATAAAAGGTATGAAAGCTTTTATATTCATAAAATGAAGATTGACTATGAAGAGTGACATGGCTTGGAGTTTCTAGGAAGGCTTTCAGAGAACTGTGTTCAACGGCCACTATAGACCCAGACTTTCTTTTTGTTATATTTTGTTGAATGCGGGGTAGCCCATGAGCAGGGCGTGACAGGACCCCAGGAATAGGGGGTCAGTGAAGCACCCCGTGTGCGTGTCGGTCTAGGCAGGCACAAGGGGGGTGAAAGTTGAGGCTTTGCCGCTACAGCAACCATAAGCAGGTACCAGCGCGCCTGGGTGGGAAAAAGTACGGAATTTAACGGTGTAACGAGGCAGCAGGTGGTATACGGAGGTCTGGGAGACCATAGGTAAAACACCTATACTAACTACCAAAAGAGCTGTTAGCTAGGACAAGCATGAGAGGTCAGCCCCAAAGAACAGCAGAACCTAAGACCCCAAGTCTAAACTCCAGCTCAATACAGAAATATCTTAAAGAAGCAAGCTCAAAGTGCCCTGGAACTGACCCGAAACAAGCAGGAACAAAAGATAAAAAGAAAGACCAGCAGAAACAAAAGGGGGGACAGGCAGAGAGGCCCAGGGAAGATCCAGAGCCAGAAGGAGCATGTGCCAGTAGCGATATGGAAGATCAAAGAAGTATGGCGCTTGTCCCTAATAAAACAGAAATGATGGAAAATCTTCACCAAACTCGAAAATTTTATAAAATCAGAAATATTGAATGTGCGGACGGACATGGGACATCTGTTGCGCAGAGTGGAAGAGGCAAAAGAGGCGACAGGAAAGCAAGCAAAAGAGATCTTAGATCTAAAAGCGCAAGTGAAGAAAATGCTGAATGAAAATTGCATGTTGGCATATAAAATAGAAGAACAGGAGAACCAGAGTCGTCGTCAAAATTTGTGCATTAGATCCATCCTGGAGCAACAAAATGAGGACTTAGGGGAGAAGATGAGAAAAATATTTAACCCGATCCTGGGAAGGCGGGAAGATGAGATCCTGAGGATTGATAGGGTACACAGGGTTAGAAAACCCCCAAATATAAAACAAGACATTCCCCGAGATGTGATTGTGAAGTTCCATGCCTACGAGGACAAAGAAAAGATCTGGAATAATCTCAGGGGTGCTCACCCTGTATGCTTCGAAAATAAAAATCGACAGATTTTTACAGATCTTTCTGCGGGAATTTTGGCTCGAAGAAGGCACTTTAGACCATTGCTTGAACAACTGAGGAGGGCCAACTTGAAATATAGCTGGGGGTTTCCAACATCCCTGATAGTTATAAAGGGTAGATCCTATAGGATGAGATTCCAGGAAGAGATACAGGACTTTTGCGACAGTTTGGGTATCCCTGTCCCTGATGCGGCAAGTATAGAGAGTCGCTGAGCAGAGTGGACTCTAACATAGCATTCAACAGATGAACCGAGGGAAACCGGGGGGGGGTTGTTTTTTTTTTTTTCCCTTCTCCTCCCCTCTGCTTAGGGGAGCCCACAGGAAACGACATTGGACTTAAAACAGAAGACTGCCTGGACTGGGGAATAAGGGGGAGGGGAAAGTAACTGTCCAAAACGGGGGTCGCTGCTGGGTGGGCAGGGGGTCTGAGGAGGCTTATATTCCTGGTCAGTTTGATCATTTCCGCCCCTCCTGTCCCCCCCGCCCTGTAAAGGGGCGGGGGGATACCGAAAGGCTGTTGGCGGAGCTCCACCCTCGGAAAAGAGGCGCACAGTACGGGATCAAGTATGTCCCCTACGTGCGGGCAGTGGGCTGGTGTACAGCCGGGGGGAGGGGGGAGGGATGAGGTGTGGGAGTGGGGAGGGGAGGGGCTGAGGAGGGATGAGGAGGGGAGGGGGGTATTTCCTGCAGGGTTGGCTATAGAGGAGCAGCTGATAGTGGAGTGGGGATAAAGGTTATTGAGTTAAATGTTAGATCTTAAATTCTTAATGTATAATGTGAAGGGATTGAACTCGCCTGCGAAAAGACACAAAATACTTAAGGAACTTCAACATTATAGAGCTGATATAGTATTCCTCCAGGAGACCCATCTGGCCATTGAATCAAGAATTAAGTTGTTCTCCCCAGGACTGCCTCTGTGGTTCTATGGTGATACGCCTATTAAGAGATCCAAGGGAGTAGCAATAGGGTTTTCAAAGGTCTCCAAATTTTCACTAGTGGATAGGGTGACAGACCCAGACGGCCGCTTTATTTTTCTGAAGGGCAACCTGGGGAATAAATTGTTTACCTTAGCGAACGGCTACTGTCCCAATAAAAACCTGACAGTGTTCCTAAAACAGGTGCTGGCTAAACTGATGGAGTTCAGGGAGGGGGAGGTGGTGCTGGCGGAGGACTTTAATTTTTGCCTTAATCCTGTTCTGGATAGTACGTCCCAGGCACAGGGGACAAGTAAGGCCCAACTTAGCACGATTGGGCATCGGCTGCATCAATGTCATCTGATGGATGTCTGGAGGGTGCAGCATGCAAAGGTTAAGAATCATACCTTCTTCTGCCCTGTGCACGGGACGTACTCAAGATTAGACTACATACTTACGGACCATAGCTTACTGGATATGGTGGAGGAAACTAGAATAGAAATTATCTCTTTATCAGATCACTCACCGGTCACGATGAGGATTAGGATCCCGGAGTTGCAAAGACAACCCTTTTCGTGGAAACTGAATGAAAATTTACTCAAAGATCAAAAAGTATTAGAAAGGGTCCAGAAAGAAGCCAACTTTTTTTTTAAATCCAATGACACAGGAGAAGTCTCCCCTCCCATTTTATGGGAAGCACATAAAGCTTACATTAGAGGGGTCCTTATTTCCATTGGGGCTGGGGTGAAAAAAAAGAGAAAAGAAGAAAGGGAAAGGCTTATTGAGGAAATTTTCTTACTGGAACAGAGCCATAAAAAACTGAAAGGTCAGAGTCAGGAAGTCTTCCGCCAGTTAGCTGCCAAAAGGGAGGAGCTAAGGGACTGTATGGAGCAAGAAACAGATATTTCTGGGAGAATAAGTCGAGCAAGCACCTGGCAAGGTTAGTGAGAAAGAAAAAGGGACCATAATTTCATCAAGAAAATACAGAATAAAAAAGGGGAGACAATAGCTACTAGTAAAGGGATAGCGGAAGAGTTCAAAAAGTTTTATGAAGCTCTATACTCCATTGGACAAAAAGGATCAGGAGATCAAACTGCCATGGGGAGGGAATTTCTGAGGGGGGCGGGGATGACTGAGCTATCAGAGGAAGACAGAGGTACCCTCGATAGGCCCATAGTGGCGGAGGAAATCTTGGCAGCTTTAGAAAATTCCCCAAAGGGTAAGAGTCCAGGTCCCGACGAGTTCACTACCCTGTATCTAGAAAAATTCAAACACATTCTTGTACCTAGGCTTTGCCACTACTGGAATAAGTTGGGGTCCAATTGTGTAATGGAGGTAGAAGCATTAGCAGCTTCTATCACATTGATATTAAAAGAAGGTAAAAATAATAGTCTCTGTTCGAGTTGTAGACCTATTTCGTTGTTAAATGCAGACGTTAAACTTTATGCTAAAGTGCTGGCTAGTAGACTGAAGGATAGAATGACCACCCTGGTACATGCAGACCAGGCGGGTTTTGTACCGGGGAGACAGAGTAGGGACAACGGGGTGCGAGCAGTGCTTCTGTTGGAGTCCAGTAAACCTGGGGGGCCCCCAGTTCTATTCCTGTCAGTAGACGCGGAAAAGTATAGAGACAGGGTAGACCGGGGGTTCATGATTAAAACCCTGGAAGCAATGGGGGTTGGCCCAAGATTTATTTCTTGGGTCAAAATACTCTACAATCATCCTTTGGCATCCGTAAGGGTGAATGGGGTTTTCTCCAGACCCTTTAGGATGGAAAATGGCACTAGGCAGAGGTGCCCTTTGTCCCCCCTCCTATTTGTCTTGTCCCTAGAGCCTTTATTGGCCACTATTCAAAACAACCCAGACTGTAGTGGGGTGAAGATAGGAGCAGAGGAACATAAACTCGCGGCTTTCGCCGACGATGTTATGTTCTTCATTTTGAACCCCAGGATTACCATACCGAATGTGTTACAGATTTTAAAAAGATATGGGAAGATCTCAAATTTTAAAATAAATCTGAATAAGTCGGAGGTCCTAAATATCAATGTGGGCAAACAAGAGGAGGCGAGCCTCTCAGAGGTGTTCCCCTTTCGCTGGAGAAAGGTAATTAATTATTTGGGGATTAAATTATCCAATACACTTAAAAAATTGTATTTAAATAACTACATTCCGCTGTTGGATGAGATCAGGCAGGAAGTTAGAAGTCTATCATCGCGGCCCCTCTCATGGTTTGGCTGTGTGAATGCAGTTAAAATGATGTTAACGCCTAAAATATTGTACAAATTCAAGATGCTTCCAATTCCACTCCCCCAATCATATTTAAGAGCACTACAAGGTTTGATAGCAAGATTTGTCTGGGGTGGCAAAAAGCCACGAATTTCCTACGCAGTTCTGAGTTGGGGAAAAAAAAGGCGGACTAGCTCTGCCAGACTTTAATAAGTATTATATGTCAGTAATACTTTCACGAGTTATTGAGTGGTCAAAAAAGGGTTCGAAGAAGAGATGGGTTAACATAGAACACTGTTTGAGCAACACTGATTTAGGTCATTTTATTTGGAACCCCCCAAATTATAGAGCACTGGGCACTAACACGGCGGTATTGACGCGCAACACTCTTAAATTTTGGGATTTGATTCACACATAGAATAAATGGACACGCGCCTTTGATTTATATGAAAGACAACAAGCTTTTTGAGCCTGGGATGAGGGAGGTGGGTGGGAATTGGATAAAAGATGATTGTATTCAACTAAAAAATTTTATCAGTAAGGGGGAAATACGCACGTATGCCGATTTGAAGGCTGAGTCGGAGTTTTGGGTGATTGATGTGTGGAGGTATGCCCAGCTCTCGCATTTCATTGAGAGGTTACCGAAACCACTCAGAAGCGAGGAGGAGTATAGACCACTTGAGCAGCTCTGTGTGAGGGAGCAATCGGATAGCTCTATCTCTCAACTCTACAGGATTCTGGGGGCTAGGGGAGAGCTGGAGGTGCCACCATACATCAAGAACTGGGAAAGGGAGTTAGGGTCACAATGTAGTAAATTCACGTTAGAGAAGATTTTGAAGATGGTACATTACTCTGCACTTGATATCAAGAGGACTGAAGTAAACTTTAAATGTCTTGCAAGATGGTATGCCACTCCAGACAAATTATGTAAATTCGATCCGGCCAAATCGGAGACATGCTGGAGAGGGTGTGCTAATTTGGGAACAATGGTCCATATTTGGTGGGAGTGCCCCATTATGAAAACATTCTGGAAAAAAATCATAACACTGATTAAGGAAATCACAGACAAATCAATTATAGAAGATCCATGGGTGTGCCTATTTCATGGTACGGAGGAGTCGGTGAAGCGATACCAATCTTCTATTGTCCCTATATTGTTGGATTCTGCCAAGAAGCAGATTGCAATGAAATGGTTAGATACAGCAAGCCCAAACACCCGAGATTGGCTCTATTGTATAAATGAAATCTACAATATTGAGTGTATGGACACTAGGGGATTGGTACCTGATGATGGGGATGAACGGGTAGATAAATGGGCAGTATGGCAAAAATTGAAAAATACTTGGAGGTACCTGGAGGAGATCTTAAGCGTAGCTTGAAGGGTTGGGGATCCGGGAGTGCCTGGTATGAGTGACAGCAAAGGCTGTTCTTTTCGTAACCACCTGCAGGAGGGGGGGAGGGAGGAGGGTTGGGGGTGAGGTGGGTGGGATTTAGGAAGAATTGTATTATTACAATGTAATTTTGTTAATGTGGATGTATACTTGTAGGGTTTGGGTTTTGTATTGATAAAATATTAAATAAAGAATTAAAAAAAAAAAAAGAAGAAGAACACAAGCACTTGTCTTCAGGTAGGTATACTGTAGGTGCAACTGTGCAGGGTACACAGTACACTAACTGTAAATACTTCAAGAGCCTGCCTGTGCTATTAGTAGGATCAGAAGAAGAACACAAGCACTTGTCTTCGGGTAGCTATAGGTGAAACTGTGCAGGGTACACAGTACTCTAACTGTAAATACTTCAAGAGCCTGCCTGTGCTATTAATAGGATCAGAAGAAGCACTTGTCTTCAGGTAGCTATAATGTAGGTGCAACTGTGCAGGGTACACAGCACACTAACTGTAAATACTTCAACAGCTTGCCTGTGCTATTAGTAGGATCAGAAAAAGAACACAAGCACTTGTCTTCAGGTAGCTATACTGTAGGTGCAACTGTGCAGGGTACACAGTACACTAACTGTAAATACTTCAAGAGCCTGCCTGTGCTATTAATAGGATCAGAAGAAGAACGCAAGCACTTGTCTTTGGGTAGCTATAGGTGGAACTGTGCAGGGTACACAGTACACTAACTGTAAATACTTAAAGAGCCTGCCTGTGCTATTAATAGGATCAGAAGAAGCACACAAGCACTTGTCTTCAGGTAGCTATAGGCGCAACTGCGCAGCATACACAGTACACTAACTGTAAATACTTCAAGAGCCTGCCTGTGCTATTAATAGGATCAGAAGAAGCACTTGTCTTCAGGTAGCTATAGGTGCAACTGTGCAGGGTACACAGTACACTAACTGTAAATACTTCAAGAGCCTGCCTGTGCTATTAATAGGATCAGAAGAAGAACACAAGCACTTGTCTTCAGGTAGCTATACTGTAGGTGCAACTGTGCAGGGTACACAGCACACAAACTGTAAATACTTCAACAGCTTGCCTGTGCTATTAGTAGGATCAGAAAAAGAACACAAGCACTTGTCTTCAGGTAGAAATACTGTAGGTGCAACTGTGCAGGGTACACAGTACACTAACTGTAAATACTTCAAGAGCCTGCCTGTGCTATTAATAGGATCAGAAGACGAACGCAAGCACTTGTCTTTGGGTAGCTATAGGTGCAACTGTGCAGGGTACACAGTACACTAACTGTAAATACTTCAAGAGCCTACCTGTGCTATTAATAGGATCAGAAGAAGCACACAAGCACTTGTCTTCAGGTAGCTATAGGTGCAACTGTGCAGCATACACAGTACACTAACTGTAAATACTTCAAGAGCCTGCCTGTGCTATTAATAGGATCAGAAGAAGAACACAAGCACTTGTCTTTAGGTAGCTATAGGTGCAACTGTGCAGGGTACACAGTACACTAACTGTAAATACTTCATGAGCTTGCCCGTGCTATTAATAAGATCAGAAGAAGAAGACAAGCACTTGTCTTCAGGTAGCTATACTATAGGTGCAACTGTGCAGGGTACACAGTACACTAACTGTAAATACTTCAAGAGCCTGCCTGTGCTATTAATAGGATCAGAAGAAGCACACAAGCACTTGTATTCAGGTAGCTATACTGTAGGTGCAACTGTGCAGGGTACACAGTACACTAACTGTAAATACTTCAAGAGCCTGCCTGTGCTATTAGTAGGATCAGAAGAAGAACGCAAGCACTTGTCTTCGGGTAGCTATAGGTGAAACTGTGCAGGGTACACAGTACACTAACTGTAAATACTTCAAGAGCCTGCCTGTGCTATTAATAGGATCAGAAGAAGAACACAAGCACTTGTCTTCAGGTAGCTATACTGTAGGTGCAACTGTGCAGGGTACACAGCACACTAACTTTAAATACTGTAAAAACACCTGCCTGCCTGTCAGTATATTAGGAAGAGAATAACAGGAATGGATGTAGCTAAACTGAATACAGTGTGTATAATATATATATATATATATATATATATATATATATATATATATATACACACACACACACACACACACACACAACACCTAGGATGCATATATACACACAATACACTGTAAGTGCAGCTAACTGACTCAACCTGCCTACTCTATCTAACTTAAATCAAATGACACTGTCTCTCTGTCTATCTATCTCTCTCCGCCGCAACACACTACACAAGGCCACCACGCAGGCGGCCTTATATAGTGTGAGGCGTGTACTAAACCCCCTGAGCCATAATTGGACAAAGCCACCCTGGCTTTGGCCAATTGCGGCTCTCTGTAAACACGGCACTGTGATTGGCCAAACATGCGGGTCATAGTGCATGCTTGGCCAATCATCAGCCAGCAATGCACTGCGATGCCGCAGTGAATTATGGCCCGTGACGCGCCACTCGAATTTGGCGCAAACGGCCCATATCATTCGCAATTCGATGAACAGGCAATGTTCGAGTCGAACATGGGTTCGACTCGAACTCGAAGCTCATCCCTAATTCTGAGTCATGGGGAAAGCAAAAAAATTGTCAAAGAATCTGCAGAAAAAGGTAGTTGATTTGTTTAAAACAGGAAAGGGATATAAAAAGATATGCAAGGAATCGAGAATGCCAATCAGCAGTGTTCAAACTCTAATCAAGAAGTGGAAAATTAGGGGTTCTGTTGAAACCAAAGCACGGTCAGGTAGACCAACTAAAATTTCAGCCACAACTGCCAGAAAAATTGTTCGAGATGCAAAGAAAAACCCACAAATAACTTCAGGTGAAATACAGGACTCTCTGAAAACATGTGGTGTGGCTGTTTCAAGATGCACACTAAGGAGGCAGTTGAAGAAAGATGGGCTACATGGTCGAGTCGCCAGAAGAAAGCCATTACTATGCAAATGCCACAAAGTATCCCACTTACAATACGCCAAACAGCACAGAGACAAGCCTCAAACCTTCTGGCACAAAGTCATTTGGAGTGATGAGACCAAAATTGAGCTTGTTGGCCGCAACCATAAACGCTACATTTGGAGAAGACAAGGCCTATGATGAAAGGTACGGGGGTGGATCGCAGATATTTTGGGGATGTGTGAGCTACAAAGGCACAGAAAATTTGGTCAAAATTGTTGGCAAAATTAATGCAGTATGTTATCAAAAAATACTGGAGGAACATTTGCATTCATCAGCCAGGAAGCTGCGCGTGGGATGTACTTGGACATTTCAACATGACAATGATCCAAAACACAAGTCGACCTGTCATTGGCTACAGCAGAATTAAGTGAAGGTTATGGAGTGGCCATCTCAGTCTCCTGACCTCAATATCATTGAGCCACTCTGGGGAGATCTCAAACATGCAATTCATGCAAGACAGCCCAAGAATTTACAGGAACTGGAGGCTTTTTGCAAAGAGGAATGGGCAGCTTTACCATCTGAGAAGATAAAAAGCCTAATCCACAAATACCACAAAAGACTTCAAGCTGTCATTGATGTTAAAGGAGGCAATACACGGTATTAAGTACTGGGGTATGTAAACTTTTGATCAGGGTCATTTGGGTAGTTTCTGTTGTGATTATGATTTAAAAAGAGTAAACACAGTTGACTGATAATAAATGGCTTCAGCCAAACACTAACCATGAGCGAAAGAAAAGTTTTTGTGTTATTCATATTTTCTGAAAAATGGCCAAGAAATCATAAATTCTGCCAGGGTATGTAAACTTATGAGCACAACTGTATTACGTAGATACTTACTGAAATATAGTAAATCAGCTTTCTTTTTGCTAATCAAATCTCAATAGATAATCGTATGTATTGAGATTTTTATGTATAAATCAATAATTTGTTATTTTATGTTGAATTCTTTTGTATATTAGGGATGTGCCTTATTTAAAGTCCCATGGGCAAACAAACACTGCCGTTTATCTGTTTAATAGGGATGGAGGCACCTCACTATGTGCAATCGATCACAAGGAAATTTGTTGTAAGGTTTAAGTAACAAACAGAGGGGTCAGGATCAAGTAATGTCCATAGTTCAGGGGTCAGGATTAGGTAATGACCAGAGTTCAGAGGTCAGGTTTAGGGCTCTAACTCATCACCTTGTGCAAGCGCCAGTCCAAAATGGCATGCCTGAACATGTGCAGTGATTAATGCTGACGCACATGAGCAGGGCGCCCTAGCATTAATCACTGCACATGTGCAGGGCGCCCTAGCGGTGACAATTTTTTTAGTGTTATTGTTTGGATCCTGTGCACTACAAATTTACACTACCTGGCAGCTCCCCTTAACAAATCCGGGATGACCTTTTCCTTTCATTCCTCTCATAATGGGGACCAGTGGCAGCCAGTTCATAGGGGGCGCTTGGGCGCCGCCCCCCCCCCCCAAGCTGTAATAAAAAAAAATGTCACTTTAAGAGTGACCAGGCGCCGGACATGCGGCGGTCTATGGGAAGCTGCAGGGCAGGGATCCAAGGGAATCAGGAAACAGGGGGGACAAGTACAGGATGGGCTCAGGATAGGGATTGGATCAGATCAGGACAGAAACAGGCTCAAGGTCAGGATACAGGCAGCATGGTCAGGGCGCAGCGAGAAAGACACCAAGGCAAACATGTGAGGGCTTGCCGGGTATTTATCAGACTGCAGTAATTGACCTCACGTTACACCTGAGCGCAGAAGGTGCTGTCTGCTCCACACTGCCAAAATACACCCGCTGGTGGACACCGGTACTATGGCCCAGGGATGCAACAGTGCCACCAGCAGGTGAGTCCTCTTATTACAGGTCCTGGGTGTTGGAAGACACCCGCTGGTGGACACTGGTACTGCGATCCAAGAGACCGACAGTGCCACCAACGGGTGAACCTTTTCATGACAGTACCCCCCCCAAAGGAGCGGCCTCCAGACGCTCCAACTAGATAAAATTGTCCAGAGTTAATGGCCTCACACCAAACAACGGATGATGGCACGTCAGGCTGGGCATCGCGTACTTTAGACTGGGCAGCGGATACGTCAAACCGGACAGCGGGCACATCAGA
This sequence comes from Aquarana catesbeiana, assembly GCF_042186555.1. NCBI lineage: Eukaryota > Metazoa > Chordata > Amphibia > Anura > Ranidae > Aquarana > Aquarana catesbeiana. The sequence continues at coordinate 140,262,050 of NC_133330.1, read as the reverse complement.
GCAGACAGCAGGCTCCGGGTCGTCGAGCTGGGCAGAAGGCTCCGGGTCATTGAGCTGGGCAGCAGGCTCTGGGTTGTCAAGCTGGGCAGCAGGCTCTGGAACATTAGGCCGAACAGCGAACATCGTAAGGGCAGGATGGATCACAGGCACCGGCTCAGCAGGCTGGGTAACAGGCCCTGGCCCAGTGGGCTGGGTAACGGGCCCCGGCCCAGCGAGCTGGACACTGGGCACTGGACCGGCAAGCTGAATAACAGGTACTGGCTTAACAGGCCGAGTGACGGACTCCGATTTAGTAGACTGGGTAAAGGGCACCGGTTTAACAGACTGGGTAACGGGCACTGGTTCAGCAGACTGGGTAACGGGCACCGGTTCAGCAGACTGGGTAACAAGCACCGGTTCAACAGACTGGGTAACGGGCACAAAACTTCAGGCTGAGATATGGGCACCGAAACTTCAGGCTGAGACACGGGCAGCGAAACTTCAGGCTGAGACACGGACAGCGAAACTTCAGGCTGAGACACGGGCACCGAAACTTCAGGCTGAGACACGGACAGCAAAACTTCAGGTTGAGACACGGGCATCAAAACTTCAGGCTGAGACATGGGCACTGAAATTTCAGGCTGAGACACGGGCACCGAAACTTCAGGCTGAGACACAGGCACCGAAACTTCAGGCTAAGACACCACTATCAAGACATCAGCCTGGAAGGCAGGCAACGAGACACCAGGCTGGAAGGCAGGCAATGAGACATCAGGCTGGAAGGCAGGTACTAGGACATCAGACTGGAAAGCGGGCACATCAGACTGAAAAGCGGGCACATCAGACTGGGAAGCAGAGACATCAAGCTGGAAGGCAGGCATCAGGACATCAGACTGGTAAGCGGGCACATCAGACTGGAAAGCGGGCACAGACTGGAAAGCGGGCACCGAGACTTCAGGCTGGAAGGCAGGCATCAGGACATCAGACTGGAAAGTGGGCACATCAGACTGGAAAGTGGGCACATCAGACTGGAAAGCGGGCACATCAGACTGGAAAGCAGAGACATCAAGCTGGAAGGCAGGCACCAAGACATCTGACTGGAAGGCAAGCATGGAGACATCAGACTGGAAGGCGGCCACATCAGACTGGAAAGCGGGCACATCAGGATGGAAGGCAGGCACATCAGGCTGGAGGGCAGGCACCAAGACTTCGGGCTGGAAGGCAGGCATCAAGACATCAGACTGGAAAGCGGGCACATCAGACTGGAAGGCAGGCACATCAGGCTGGAAGGCGGGCACATCAGGCTGGAAGGCGGGCACATCAGACTGGAAGGCGAGCACCGAGACTTTGGGCTGGAAGGCAGGCATCAGGACATCAGACTGGAAGGCAGACACATCAGACTGGGTAGCAGGCACTGGGTTGGCAGGTTTAGGTGGGTCATCAAGTTCAACTGGCATGAACGGAGGCTGGAACAGGTTGGTGTGGAGGCAGGTTGGGTTACTGGCAGGATGGTGTGGGTCGGAAAGAACTTTCGCTTCTTTTTTTGGTTTAGCCACTGCAGCTTTGTACGTAGGTGCAGGGCTGTAAGAAAAGAATGTAGCTGGACAAAAGAAAGACCAAGGAACAGTGGCTGGAGGAGGGTTTTGTGGGATTGTTATAGGTGGAGGAGAAAAGGCAGAAGGATGGAAGGCAGGATAGGTGCTACACTTGGATACTGGGTAATAGTGTTTGGTAGGGAGCTGAGTAAACTGGGCTGTAGCTGAGGTTGCCATAGGTGACGGGGAGATAGATTCTTAGGAAGGCAGGTGATTAATGGCAGGGCTGGAATGTTGTGGTTTGGGTAAATGCAGGAGATATGACCATGCCTGTAGCCTAGGTTGAACAAACATTGATTCACACACAGACTGACTAACCAGGGATTGCACTGAATGGATGCAATTAAACAACACCTGCTGGGAACGAGAGGAATAACGTTCCATGAAAAAGGCTGGATCATCCTCTAACAACCATACCAAATACTAAACTTGGCCATAATTGAAGGGGGGAGAAAAATCGTCACTTCCTTCGGGAATGTGTAACAGGGCTGGTTTTGCACATAACTGGATCAGGGGATTAACATCTGTAAATGACATATACCCCTGATCCACTAGGGAATAAGTTGATCGGATAGATTCCATCAGCTGGTCACTAGTCCACCTTTTTAAAATCTGGCCACAATATTCACCGTCCTCTTCTGCCAGCAGAGAATAATAAATGATTTCATTGAAATCCATATTAGCAGAACTAACAAACCAGGATGGTTCCTCAATGCAGCCACGTCTGGTCAGGGAGGCCTTGGTGTATTGTCAGCGAATTTAGTAGACCAGACTGTGTGGACTGCACAGAGGAAACCAGAAACGTATGTAAGTGAAAAGATAATGGTGTTTATCAAATAGGTGACAAATAAGTGAAATATAAACAGTGCAAAAACCAACCGCAGACCCACAAACAACAAATAGTATATACAGATAATGGAGATACCAGAATCGTAAACAAAGCCAGGCCGAGGTCATACACAGGGAGGTCAGCAGATGGGTAAAGACAGGAAACCAACTGGACAGGGAGAGGATGGATGGATGGGCTGCATGGCAGGGATCCAAGGGAATCAGGAAACAGGAGGGACAAGTAAAGGATGGGCTCTGGATAGAGATCGGATCAGGAGAGAAACAGGCTCAAGGTCAGGATACAGGCAGCGAGGTCAGGGCGCAGGGAGAAAGACACCATGTGAGGGCTTCCCGGGTATTTATCAGACTGCAGTAATTGACCTCACGTTACACCTGAGCGCAGAAGGTGCTGTCTGCTCCACACTGCCGGAATACACCCACTGGTGGACACCGGTACTACGGCCCAAGGATGCAACAGTGCCACCAGCAGGTGAGTCCTCTTATTACAGGTCCTGGGTGTTGGAAGACACTCGCTGTTGGACACTGGTACTGTGATCCAAGAGACCGACAGTGCCACCAACGGGTGAACCTTTTCATGACAGAAGTACAGAGGTGAACTGTAGATGGAGGGGGGTACAGAGGTGAACTGTGGATGCGGGGGTGGTAGAGAGGTGGATGGGGGGATACGGAGGTGGACGAAGGATTTCCCCTTAAGGGCGGGACTTTAAAAGGCATGGACTAGGAGACGCAAAGTGTCATAAAAACTACAATAATTTTATTACATATTTTATCAAAAAAATACACAAAATATATACAGATATAAATAAGAAAAGATTCTGTACAAAAAAGTTCAAGAGTGCATAGCGTTACAGAGAAATCATGTATAGATGTACACGCAAGATATGAACATCTGACAGTAAAAAATGCATACAGTGTTTTCCTACGCGTTACGGAGAAAAAAACTCCTTCCTCAGGGATATTCTGATATGCATTTGTTTCTAAATGTGGCTGTCTAAAATATAAAAAGAACATATTTTCAGCAACAAAAAAGCATACTTCAACAGCGTTTGTCAGAGAACTCATACAGCAAGCACCCGTCTCAGTGCAGCAGCTGCCAATCCTCGTTCTGTTAATGCCAATGTGCATGCAGGGAACCGTAGCCAGAGACAAATGAGATCCAGGGTGGGCATGCACAATGGCACCTCTATGCGAACGCGCACTGACGCACACCCGCAAGTGCCAAAGCGCTAATGTGCTAACGCGCATGCGCCAATGTGCTAAGGTGCTAATGTGCTATGCGCATGCGCGCACGCACGTAGGCTGGCATGAATCCTGCCACACTGCACCCTATATAAACAGAGAGTCTGCCTAGCATCAGTGCTGGATTGTCTTCAGCTTGTTCCTGTGTTCCTGTTGCTACTCTGCCTGATTGACCTTGTTCCTGAAAGCCCGGCTATCTTCTGACCATTCTCTTGGATCTCCCCTGCCTGCTGAACCTGCCTCTACCTGCAATACTGACCTTGGTTTGAACTTATGATTACGGCTCTGCCTCCTGATTCTGTACTCCGCTGCCCGTCTGTTGCCAACCTCTGCCTGTTTCTGACTACGGTTTTGCCTTTTGACTAGGTACCCCGCTGCCAGCCTGTTGCCAACTTCTGCCTGTTCCTGATTCTGCAGTTGATCCTGATCTGGCTCCTGCTGAACAAGTTTGGTGATCAGTTTCCACATCTCCTCAGCAGAGATTCCTGTATCTCCAAGTTCCAGCCTCCTGCCTGCAGGCACCTGCACCCTTTCGTTGCCCTCACACTCCCTGTACCCACCACCAGGGGTGCTAGGACCGTAACCGTGCAAGAGGCCACCCTCATCATTTCGGGCTCCTCTGTACGGTACGTGACAGCGTTTCTCCATCCATCCAATGGCAGCAGATATCCAGACAAAGATAAAGATAAGAGAATATATCTATGTGCATTGCCTAATACTTACAGTACATGTCAAACAAACATCCGCAGACAGCGGCCCACACAGAGACGGCTAGAAAGGTGCAAGTATGTAAAAACAGGAAATAAGGAGAGGAGGCCTCCTGGTTTCTGGGCCTCCTCTCCTTATGCACCCATCTTCTCTCCTTTTCCGAATCGCCCAGTTCCAAACATGACCAAGGGGAACACAACATCCAATATACCTACAACCACGTAGGTAATACAAATGATGGATGTGTATACTCCAATACCTCCATGAACATAGTTAACTTATCGACACATAACCTTAGTACACATGAAGTTGATGTTCTTATGAAGGGGCTGGGCTTCTGTCCCAGTGAGAACCTCCACAAGTTCGACGTGGTCAGGGACCTCAACCTCTTCATAAGGAAACTTCTGTATAATACGGATTTTGATTCAAAGACACTAGTAACCAAAGAGGAAAATAGGGCTATTGATCAGCTCATTTCCCTCCTTGAGGAAAGTGATCAATCAGATCTCATCGACTGCGTTGACATCAAAAAACTTTTGGCTGATGTCGACACAGAATCTGATGAGAAGCCAGCCAAACCTCAATCCATGCTTAAGAAAAAATCAGACCAGTTCCCAGCACCTAGCTCTAACCCAAGTGCAGCAACCTTTTTAAAGCTTGTATCTTGAGATTTAAACAAGCTATCATCTAAAGTAAATCCTAAGGAAAATTTAACTCCTTTGGAGAAACAGGCCTTGAAAGATGTATCAAAAAATCACTCACTAGTGATCAAACCATCTGACAAAGGTGGCAACACCGTCATTAAGGACAAGGATCAATATACCTTCATGTGCAAGAAAATTCTCAGAAATGAGAATTGGTATCGTTCTATCCCTACTCATATAATTGACAAATTCAACGCCAAGTTTTATGATTTAACAGATGCTGCGGGCAGAAAGGGTATTATAACAGCTACCACGTGGAAATATGTACGCACTGAGCATCCTAGAATCCCGACGTTTTACACGCTCCCTAAAATCCATAAGGACAGCACCAAACGCCCGGGCCGCCCGATCATTTTGGGCAATGGCTCCATCTCTGAAAGACTCAGTCGGCTAATCGACTAACATCTTAGGCCCTTCGTAATCAGCTTTCCATCCTATGTGAAGGATACAATTCACTTTCTCAAGATCCTCGATGGCCTATCCATTCCAGAGCACTCGATGTTAGTGACTATTGACACTGAGGCGCTCTACAGTTCCATCCCGCATACATTGGGTCTGGCCGCCATCCGCCATATCTTATCACAACAAATTGAGGATGAATGGCCATACAGCGAATTCATTGGCCAATCTCTGGACTTCATCCTCAATCATAACATCTTTTCTTTTGATGGCTCCCACTACCACCAGGTGCAGGGTGTTGCGATGGGGACATGTTGTGCCCCATCGTACTCCAATCTGTACCTGGGGGAGTGGGAGTGGTCTTTGATGGCAGATGAGCAACTAATGATGTACACTGACCACATTACGATGTGGTTAAGATATATCGATGACGTGTTTTTAATCTGGGATGGTCCAACGGAGATGCTGTCCGCATTTTTGGCAAGGCTTAATAAGAACCAATTCAACTTAACTTTTACAATGACTTACCACTCCGATGAGGTGACCTTTCCGGATGTCACCATCCTCCGAGGTGAGGGGGGTGCCACCCAGACTCGTCTCTTCAGGAGACAGAAGGCAGGAAACTCTATATTCCACGCCTCTAGCTTCCATCCACGTCCACTTATAACTTCCAATATTTACGCACCAGAAGAAATTGCTCTGATGATAAAACCTTTCAAATCAAAGCTAAAAAATTACAGACAAGATTACTAGAGAGAGGATACTCAAAACATGTCTTAAGAGGGCCTATAAAAAATGTTTGGGAAAAACCAGACATGAACTTCTATATCCTCAAAAACTAAAAAATGGTGGTCAAAAGGACAATGTAACTCGCATAATAATACCCTACTCCAACCAACACAATGAAATCTTGTGCAAAAGTATTGGCACCTTCTGTTCATGGACCCTCACCTGGGCAGATTTGTGTCAACTAAACCACTCTTTACCTTTAAACGTGCAACATTAATCAGGGACTGTGTTGTTCAAAGTGAGTTTAGAGGCGGGAACCGAGGCGATCCCTGCAAAAACATAGGCACATATACATGTGGGGGCTGCACCTTCTGTCATTTTATACAGGTGGGACCCACATGTATTTTGCCAAATGGCAGGCCCTTTAAAGCAGCGCATTTTGCCAACTGTAAAACCAAGGGGGTAGTATATTTACTACTGCGGCTCTTTCTAAGTGGGTAAAACTAAGGTGGAGCTACGCTCCAGGATGTCCAAACATATCTGGAGCATGAGGAAATGTGTCCCAGATCTCCCCCTGGGGCTGCATGTTCTGTCCCTACACAACAGTGTATTTCCTAAGATCAGGTTTGTTGTCCTGGATAGAGTGCATCCTAGTCCCAGGGGGGGAGACTGGAACAAAATACTGCTACAAAAGGAACTAAAATGGATTTTCCTGCTCCAAGCTACAACTTTCCAGGTCTCAACGAGGCCATGAACTGTAGGCCCTTCTTGGAGGGATTTGTACCTGGAGGAATTGAGAAATTATTCAATTCATACATAATCCATAATGTTCAACTAGACTCCCTATTGAATTTTCTTTAGGTCCCTCGTTCGGAGACCATATAGTCATTTTATTTATTTATAAACTCTATGGGTTCCAGGTTTTCATATTTTAGTTTTATATATACGATGTATTGATTGAAAATATATATATATATATATATATATATATATATATATATATATACAGTTCATGTGCCTCCTTTAAGTTGTATGCTTGTGTGAGATAATTACCTCTACATCATCTCTCCATGGATACCCCTCTGCCATTTTCCCTATCTATCCCTATGTCTGTGCCTGTCACTTGACTTGCATGCCGTTCGAACCTCTGTTGCAGACCGTTGACCAGTCTCGCTCCCTTATCTCTACTTTTCTTTTCTGTCCTCCCTTTCTTTTCCCTTTTTCCTGTATTTTTTTCTTTCCCCTCTTGCTTCTTTTTTCTTTTTACTCCATTCCGGCCTGGGGGGCCTCACTGGGTTGTGCAGTTTCCCTGTGTGCAGCCCCGGCACGCAGGGGCCGTCTTGGACGGTTGCTTGACAGTTTCTGTCCATTCGGCTATTTTTTGTGGCCTCCCGAGCTCTTTTGATGGGCATATTTTTTCCCCCTGAGTCCATCATTGGGGCCCAGGATGCCTAGCCTCTCCTCTGGCATCCCTGTACCATCCTCGTTCGCTGCTGACTGACACTGTGGCTGCTAGCCAATGCGCAGGCGCCGCAGCGCTGCTAGGAGACGCAATACTAACTTCCCAAGTCCACGCCCACTGGATTCTCGGGTGGCCGCGCCTGCGTGCCGGTGAGAGCGTGACGCATGATGGCACTCCTCCCGCACCGCCATCTTGGTTGGGGGCAGAGGGTGGCGCCGTGAGCCGCCCACTCGGGGGACTGCGTTCTCAGCGGTGCGATGGGTGTGGGTGATTGTTATCACTCACACCTGTACTATAGGCAGGGTTTGGGGCTCTCCATTGCTATTTAATAGCAATTTTGGTAGCGCAGCATTAGTGCTGTGACTGTGGATGAGGCAACACACCAAATATACAGGACTCCAAGTGAAGTACATTTTTGGCAGTTTCCTCTCTCTGTCATTTGATGAGAGCTTACATATTATTTGTTACACTTACACTCTTTTTGGCTCACTTGGTTTATGCTGCGTCTGTTTCGTTGCTCATAGACCGGCTCCTTTAAGAAAATGTGTTTCTCTGGGTCGCTATAGATCTCTGCAACCAGATAGATATATCTGCAATATGGACCCCTGATGCACATATCCTTGTTACCCCCATTTCTTGCAACTGAGGACTTTAACTTGCCTGTCCCCTGAAGTGTGCGGCTGTATCTCCCTCTGCCTCTTTCCGTACATGCACAGCAATTTTTGAAGGTATATATATATTTCTATTATCTTTTTTCATTATTATTTATTTTTTGGAGTATGATATGCGTTCATGCAAAACAAACTAACACATTTGGGAAGATCCCCACTAGTACTAACATGGACGTATGCTTTGCCTAACCTCCAGGCCTACCTCTATATGTGAGGTTTTTGACCTTATTGGGATGGCTAAAATCATTATAATTATTTGAATATATCTGCAGTTCACTGTAGTTACTTTTGAATTTTTCTATCACATTCCCTAGCCTCCAGCTGCTGCGGTCCTGGGCTGCATTTTGGGTGTCCGCCGTACCCATATTCCCCCCAGCAACCAGGAGGCCTCCTCTCCTTATTTCCTGTTTCTACATACCTACACCTCTCTGGCCATCTGGACATCTCTGTATGGCCCGCTGTCTGCGGATGTTTGTTTGGCATGTAAGTATTAGGCAACGCACATAGATATAATCTCTTATCTTTATCTTTTTCTGGATCCATCTGCTGCCATTGGATGGATGGAGAAACGCTGTTGAAGTATGCTTTTTTGTTGCTGAAAATATGTTCTTTTTATATTTTAGACAGCCACATTTAGAAACAAATACATATCAGAATATCTCTGAAGAAGGAGTTTTTTTGTCCGTAACGCGTAGGAAAACACTGTATGCATTTTTTACTGTCAGATGTTCATATCTTGTGTGTACATCTATACGTGATTTCTCTGTAACGCTATGCACTCTTGAACTTTTTTATACAGAATCTTTTCTTATTTATATCTGTATATATTTTGTGTATTTTTTTGAAAAAATATGTAATAAAATTATTGTAGTTTTTATGACACTTTGCGTCTCCTAGTCCATGCCTTTAAAGTCCTTAAGGGGAAATCATATAGGGCGGCACAGTGGTGTAGTGGGTAGCACTCTCGCCTAGCAGTAAGAAGGGTCACTGGTTCGAATCCCAACCACGACACTACCTGCCTGGAGTTTGCATGTTCTCCCTGTGCCTGCGTGGGTTTCCTCCGGGTAGTCCGGTTTCCTCCCACACTCCAAAGACATGCTGGTAGGTTAAATGGATCCTGTCTAAATTGTCCCTAGTATGTATGAATGTGAGTTAGGGACCTTAGATTGTAAGCTCCTTGAGGGTAGGGACTGATGTGAATGTACAATGTATATGTAAAGCGCTGCGTAAACTGACGGCGCTATATAAGTACCTGAAATAAATAAAAATAAAAATAAATATGTAAAATTTAAGATTGGGATGTTGGCTGGCATACACAGCAGATATTCATACAACCTCCACCCCGTTTTGATAGAGGTGGACAGAGGAGGGGGGGTACAGAGGTGGATGGGTGGATACAGAGGTGGACAGAGGAGGGGGGGTACAGAGGTGGATAGGGGATACAGAGGTGGTGGGGGGGTACAGAGGTGGATGGGGGATACAGAGGTTGACGGAGGAGGGGGGGTACAGAGGTGCACATGGGGGGGTAACGAGATGGACAGAAGGATACAGAGGTGAACTTTGGATGGAGGGGGGTACAGAGGTGAACTTTGTGGGAAATGCTATATACCATTTTTTTGAGAAATGCTATACACCAGGCTTTGTAAGAAATGCTATATACCAGGTGTTGTGAGAAATGCTATATACCAGGATTTGTGAGAAATGTTATATACCAGGATTTGTGAGAAATGCTATATGCCACGATTTGTGAGAAATGCTATATACCAGTCTTTGTGAGTCAGGCTATATACCATTTTTTTGAGAAATGTTATATTTCGGGCTTTGTGAGAAATGCTATATACCAGGCTTTGTGAGAAATGCTCAGCATCACAGGACAGAGTATATAGATCAGCCTCACAGAACATGGTATACAGCATGTCTCACAAAGCCTGGCATATAGCATTTCTCACAAAGCCTGGTATATAGCATTTCTCACAAAGCCTGCACAATTAGCCCCCCAGTCTACACAATTCACCCCCAGTCTGCTCAATTACCACCCCTCCAGTCTGCACAATTACCACCCCCCATCTGCACAATTACCACCCCATCTGCACAATTACCACTCCATCTGCACAATTACCACCCCCCGTCTGCACAATTTCCCCCCGTCTGCACAATTACCTGGGGGGTAATTGTGCAGACGGGGGGTCTGCACAATTACCACCCCCATCTGCACAATTACCCCCCATCTGCGCAATTACCCCCCCTGTCTGCACAATTACCACCCCCCTGTCTGCCCAATTACTGCATCACCGGACCCCTTTACATTACACAGCACCCTGCATCACTGGACCCCTTTACATTACACAGCACCCTGCATCACTGGACCCCTTTACATTACACAGAACCCTGCATCACTGGACCTCTTTACATTACACAGCACCCTGCATCACTGGACCTCTTTACATTACACAGCACCCTGCATCACTGGACCTCTTTACATTACACAGCACCTTGCATCACTGGACCCCTTCACATTACACAGCACCCCCCAGCATAGCCCCCCCCCCATTCAGCACAGATGGACTCCCTTTCAGCACATACCCCCCTTCAACACAGACCCCCCCATTCAGCATGGACAACCCCCCCCATTCAAAACAGACCCCCCTTCAGCACAGACCCCCCCTTCAGCACACCCCCCTTTAGCACAGATGGACCCCCTTTAGCACAGATGGACCCCCCCTTCAACACAGATGGACCCCCCCCTTCAGCACATCCCCACTTCAACACAGACGGACCCCCCATCCCATTCAGTACCTCCTCAGATCAGTACGGCACAGGCACAGCAGGTCCCCTCTCCCTGAGTACACATAAACACTGGAGGGGGAGGCGGCTTCACTCTGCTCGCTGTGCCTGTGTGACATCCGGGCCGGGACCGCTCAGACAGCCCGCGGTCACGAGAGAAGCGGATGGTTGGTCAGGTGCAGTGGTGTCACCCCGCACCATACCCCCCCCTGCAACGCCACGGCCAGCAGCTCACCTCTCTCTCCCTGTGGGGTCACACAGCAGCACTACGGCCACTTACCTTCAATGGCGCCACTCGTCCTCTCTGAATCCACCACACGCAGCCACGCAATCAACTCCGGTGTCCTGTCCCAGTCGACTACACCCCTACACAGTGACGCACACAAATAGTACCACCCACTACTATCCTCTCCTCCGGTCCCCCCGCCAATCGTAGCCACTACTATAGACATGCCGACGAATCCCAGTAGAGTGGGAGTGTGTGTGGCGCACAGCTTGCGCCCTGCACACGCCCTAAACATGGGCAAATCAGCTTCCCAGCCTGCAATCAGCTGATTGCAGGCTTGGAAGCTTCCCATAGACCACCGCATGTCCGGCGCTTGGTCACTCTTAAATTGACAATTTTTAAAAAATATTATTTTTTTTTTTTATTTACAGCTTGGGGGGTCAGCGCCCGAGTGCCCCCTATGGACGGGCCGCCACTGCTGTATACTCTGGGCTGTATACTTTGCTGTGAGTCTGGGCTGTATACTCTGTCCTGTGATGAGCTGTGATAAGCTGTCCTGAGCTATATACTCCTGACACTATGGGTGGAAGCAAGTGGAATACATCGGATGGAGTGGGTGAATGCTATAAAAGGTGGGGCTTATAAGTGGGAGGGGTCAAAAAGGAGGGACGGGTCTAGCGCCCCCCCATCCTAAAACTTCACCAGCTGCCACTGATGGGGACTGTCACCTGGGAATGGAGATAATGGCAACCTTACACCAAAGGACAAGTGAGTAAACAGCATGCCAGAAACCCCTCTTTAATGTACATTCCCCTTTTAAATAAATAGCAATGGGAAAATTTCAGGTTTGTGCAAGTAATAGGCACTCTGCGGCAATGACAGCTTTCACTTACTGATGCCAGCCAGATCCACTCAGTTGGTAAACGTCTGTCCTCTTCCCAATGTGCACACGCCCTGGCTACAGCAGTCAGAAGGATAAAAGCCAGCGGGCACACAGTACCTTGCCCCACCCTACTCCTCACTGCTAAAAGGATATCACTGCTTCTTAGAGGATGGAGGCGGGACTTTCAGAAGCAGGGTAATTTATCTGGGCCAATAACGGTGAATACAGCTGAAAAAATAGCGGCTGTCATCCACTGCCTTCTTTTGAAAACTAGGCAGCAAGATACCTTCAGATGAATAGGATGTCTTTGGATTAGGGAACAGACTACAGTCAGGTTACCAGACAAAGATGTTGTTAGGGATATCCAATGCAGGCATCCAGCAGCAGGGATGACCAGATCTGTGTAGCTACACTTAGGAAACTGAAACCAGACTATATATCATTTAAGCAAGTTTTTTAACAGTGAAACAAAACCTATCCAAACGCCAGCAAACCGAATACACAAACATGAAGATATTAGTGAACCATAACCAAATGATAAAATACCTAACTAGCAAAGCAACTAAGCGACAGAAAACCTAACTAGCACGTAACTATAATAGAATATAGGGATGGGCTGAACATCCCCCGGTTCAGTTTGCACCAGAACATCTCGAACAAGCAAAAAGTTCTAGCGAACATCCTCATTTTAAAGGCTTATATGCAAGTTATTGCCATAAAAAGTGTATGGGGACCCGGGCACTGCCCCAGGGGACATGTATCAATGCAAAAAAAAGTTTTTTAAAAAATCATTTTTTCAGGAGCAGTGATTTCATTGATGCCTAAAGTGAAACAATAAAAATTAAATATTCCTTTAAATATTGTGGCGCATATGTGCAATGTGTAGAATATGTTGCAGCAATAATGACATTTCTTTTTTTTTTTTTTTTTAATTCTTTATTTATCATTTTTCATAACAATTCATTTCCCACAAGGGACAATTACATGATACAAATCCCCAAAGGTATAGAAAAAAAATAAAAAAAGAATAATTATCCCCCAAACCCATCTCCCCCCCGTCTACCCCCCCAACCCCACTCCCCACCCTACCCTGCAGGACATTACTCGCGAGGAACACCTTACATCATGGTCACTCTATTCTTCGTAAAATTCCTTCCTTATTATACCATTTTTATAATCTCCTTTAAATAAGACCAAGACCTTTTAAATTTAATCCAGCCTGTCCACTTCCCAGTGTGTTCTATCTCCTCATCGGGTTCCATTCCCCGCTCATCCAAACACTCGACATTGAATATTTCGTTAAGGCCGAAGAGCCAGTCTCGTGTGTTAGGACTTGAAGAGTTCAGCCAATTTAAAGCAATCTGTCTCTTGGCTACGTCTAACATTATGGGGACCAAAGAGGATTTATAACTCTTAACTGGTTCCCGAAGTCCCCTGGAAGAGACAGACCCACGGGTCTTCCGCAATTTCCCTCCCCGTGATATCCTTTATCAATGATAAAAAATGTTTCCAGTAAACTTTAATGATGGGACACTCCCACCAGATATGGGCCATTGTGCCCAAATTTGAGCACCCCCTCCAGCAAGTATTGGACTTTGTCCCATCCATTTTGCTTACCCTGTCTGGGGTGGCATACCATCTTACAAGAACTTTATAATGGATTTCCGTTCTCCTGGTGTCTAAAACTGAGTAGTAGGCCAGCCTCAAAGTTTTATCTATCGTGTTCCTATTACAATGTGACCCCAGTTCCTGCTCCCACCTTTTGATGTAGGGAGGCACCACTAGCTCCTGTTCCACTCCCATTATTTTGTATATTTGAGCTATACCACCACCTGTTTGCTCCTTCGTACAGAGTTGCTCCAGCTCCTCCATACTTCTGAGTGGCTTCGGTAATTTTTCAATAAAGTGGGAGAGCTGGAGGTACCTCCATCTATCCATAACCCATAATTCTGACTGCCTACTCAATTCCATGAAAGTGCGAATTTTCCCTTCGCTAATAAATTTTTTTAGTTGAATAGAATCCTCTTTTAACCAATTCCCTTCCACCTCCCTCCTCCCCGGTTCAAAAAATAAATTGATTTTCATGTATATCAAAGGTGAATTGTGTGACCATTTGTGCTGTGTATGAATCATATCCCAATATTTAAGTGTTGCGTGTTAACGAGGATGTATTAGTACTTAGTGCTCTGAATTTTGGAGGGTTCCAGAGTGCATGTGCCAGATTATCATTACTCAAGGAGTGCTCAATATCCACCCACCGCTTATCCGACCCTTTTTTAACCCAATCAATGACCCGTGAGAGCACTACAGCTATGTAGTACCTATTGAAATCTGGTAGGGCCATTCCACCTTTTTTTTTCCCTCTACTCAATGTTGCATAGGAGATACGTGGTTTTTTTGCCACCCCAAACAGCTTCACTTATTAATTTCCTTCTAGCCTTAAAGAAATACCTCGGTAATGGGATAGGCAGCAGCTGGAATTTGTACAAAAGTTTCGGAGTTACAATCATTTTAACCGCATTTACTCGCCCGAACCATGAGAGGGGCCTAGACCGCAGCCTTCTCGCTTCTTGCCTAATGTCATCTAACAATGGGATATAATTTTTTTGAAACAATTCTTTGAAAGTATTAGCTAATTTGATTCCCAGGTACCTAATTTCCTTTTTCCAGGGAAAGGGAAACACTGCAGCTAGATGGTCTTCTTCTTGCTTACCCAAGCTGATATTTAAGATTTTAGACTTCCTAGGATTAATTTTAAAATTTGAAACGTCTCCGTATCTTCTGAGGATCCGGAGCACATTAGGTAGGGTTATTCTGGGGTTTGAAATGAAAAACAAAACATCGTCGGCAAATGCCGCTAGTTTATGTTCCTCAGTTCCCACCCTCACCCCGCTACAGTCAGGACTGTTTCGAATAGAGGACAGAAGAGGTTCGAGGGACAGGACTAACAGGAGGGGGGAGAGCGGGCAGCCCTGCCTAGTTCCATTTACCATCCCAAAGGGTTTTGAGATGGCCCCGTTTACTCTTACTACGGCCGTGGGGCTACTGTATAGAACTCTGACCCAGGAAATAAACCTAGGTCCAAACCCCAAGGCTTCCAACGTATTCATCAAGAACCCCCAGTCTACCCTGTTGAAATATAATGACATTTCTAAAGTAAAAAATGTCATTTAAACTTGCTCGCGGCTGTAATGTATTGCTTGCTGGTTCCCGGCAATATACAGTATCTCACAAAAGTGAGTACACCCCTCACATTTTTGTAAATATTTTATTATATTTTTTCATGTGACAACACTGAAGAAATTACACTTTGCTACAATGTAGTAGCCGTAGTAGTGAGTGTACAGCTTGTATAACAGTGTAAATTTGCTGTCCCCTCAAAATAACTTAACACACAGCCATTAATGTCTAAACCGCTGGCAACAAAAGTGAGTACACTCCTAAGTGAAAATGTCCAAATTGGGACCAATTAGCCATTTTCCCTCCCTGGTGTCATGTGACTTGTTAAGTGTTACAAGGTCTCAGGTGTGAATGGGAAGCAGGTGTGTTAAATTTGGTGTTATCGCTCTCAGTCTCTCATACTGGTCACTGAAAGTTCAACGTGGCACCTTATGACAAAGAACTCTCTGAGGATCTGAAAAAAAGAATTGTTGCTTTACATAAAGATGGCCTAAGCTATAAGACGATTGCCAAGACTCTGAAACTCAGCAGTTTAACCGGACAGGTTCCACTCAGAACAGACTTCACCATGGTCGACCAAAGAGGTTGAGTGCACCTGCTCAGCGTCATATCCAGAGGTTGCCTTTATAAATAGACGTATGAGTGCTGCCAGCATTGCTGCAGAGGTTGAAGGGGTGGAGGTCAGCCTGTCAGTGCTCAGACCATATGCCACACACTGCATTAAAATGGCCTGCATGGCTGTTGTCCCAGAAGGAAGCCTCTTCTAAAGATGATGCACAAGAAAGCCCGCAAACAGTTTGCTGAAGACAAGCAGACTAAGGACATGGATTACTGGAACCATGTACTGTGGTCTGATGAGACCAAGATAAACTTATTTGGTTCAGATGGTGTCAAGCGTGTGTGGCTGTTGTGGAAATTTTATGAAGATATATTTTAATATATTGTCATAAGTCTCCCAGTGTTCGTTCTCTCGCAGCCCGTTCTAAAGAGCTGACTGGGCAGACTGACACTTATTGACTTCAGTTTGGTAGTGGAAAGCTCCTTGGGGAGGTAGAGAAGTGTTTGCGGAGTGGGGACATGTCTGCCAGCTAAGGGCCCCGTGCGATGCACAGAATGATCGTCTGGTGGGGGTGTGTTTGCTCTGCCAAGACATTATCGGTCTAATGAGTGTTGCCCCTGTGTGCCTAATCAACATATTTGTGGCCCCATGAGTGTACTCCTGCCGATTATCTCTCGTCCACAAAGACAGTAGAATAGTCCGGGTATGCATTGTTCTCTGGAACAATGTATAATAAGGATTTCTATCAGCGGAAATACGGGAGTCTTTTGGGTTGTTTTGGTCGGAGACGGAGTCCATGTTTGAAAGCCATGTACCTTCTAAAGACATGCATGCACCCTGTCTCTTGCATTCCCACAAGACTCCTGTAGTCATTCATTGGTTGTTGTATTTTCCTGTGTTGTTAAATCCTTATATGGTTATATCCTGTGATGTCACTTCCCATGTAAGAAGTGACTGGCTGTTGGAACCATCACTTCTTGTTTGTGAAAGCTTTTGTGTTAATAAAAGAGCCTGCTAGCTAGGGAGAGGCAGAGATGCTGAGATGAGAAAGTAAGAATGTGGTGATGTCTGTTTACTGGGGAACCAGAGGGGAGACATGCGATCAAAAGGTACGTTATATCATTAAGACGGAAATGGGTGCTTTTTAGCACAGGAGATATGGCTGTGTGCATAGCTTACAGACAAATTTCCATAACATTCGCAGCGAGCCAGGTCCTTATGAAGCAGACAGAGCCCCCTCCACACCGGCAAGAAAGGGGGGAGAACGGATCCCAGTCCAGGACATCTCTTTCCGATGTGTTGGGGAGCCTCTGCTCTGCGAAAGAACTGATTTTTCGTTTTTTTTTAAATAATGCTGGAAGTTTGATCGTATGTCTGGTGTGTGTGTGCGCCTGTGTGTGTGTGTGATTTGTATTTGCAAGCTCGAATGTTTGTGTAAGGAGACTGTGTGCTGTGTGTATGTGTAAGTAACTGTATGTTGTGTAAAAGGTATATGAGAAATAGAAATGTATGTATTGGGATTATTTGCAACATGGGATGTGTGTGGCTGAGCAGTTTTGTAAGTAGCTGAATCTGTTTTTAAAATGCCATGAGTTTTAGTGGAGGACAATAGGCATTGTTGTTTTGTGTTGAAGAGGCTACGCCCTGTGGGAAGGGAGCTCTAATGTTCTGAGCAGGGGGGGCGTGGCCTGACGCATGGAGTGAGAGGACGTGCAGTGCTTCAGTTCCCAGATCCCTTGGCTCCTCAGGGCTTCTCCGCATCCCTTTCTGCTGTTACACTGGTCCAAATGGGGAAGAATAAGTACAGGGACCAGAAGGGAATGGGGGGATCCCGACCTGCAGGGGATTTAGGGCATTTTTTTACCCGATCTTCGGCCGTGGCCCAGCCCCGGCCTGAATCCAAGATGGCGCCGACGCCTCCGTCCCCGGTCCGCTCTGAGTCAGCCCTGGACTCTCTGGCCAGCTCCCAGGCATCCCACCCTAACCCTGAGACACAGGATTACCCCCCAGGCTCTCCAGGATCCGTTCCAATACATCCCTGGGCTTTGAGGATGGATGGGACTTGGAATCACAAATGAGATCCCTGCACAAATACATGCAATCTCTCCCCACAAAGGCTGACTTTGAACAGCGTGTTCACTGCATAGAGAAAACTTACAAACAGGAGATCTCTGAGCTTAAACGGGACATTGGTGTACGTTTTGAGGAAGTAGAAGCCACCACTGAGGCCCTACATACCACGGTGCAGACACATGAAGAAATACTCAATTCTCACACAGTCATGCTGCAACATCTAGCGTACCGACAAGATGACATAGAAAAACAGAAACAGGCATAATAATATTCGCGTTCACGGCATACCTGAATCTGTGGAACAAAAGGATTTAAAAGCGGCAGTGACGGCCATCTTTAATCAACTTTTACAATTGCCTAAAGATAATCCCCTTGAGCTTGACCAGGTTCACAAGACCCCTGGCCCCAGGAAAGCTGATCCCTCATTTGACCGCGACACGCTCTGCAGAGTGCATTTCTATAATATCAATATCACCCCTGTGATGCTGCTGCCTGATCTTTCACACCTAATTCTAACTATGCGGAAAGCTCTAAAACCTCTCACACAGCTACTTCAGTCACATCAGCTGAAATACCAATGGCGCTTCCCCTTCCAATTGTGGGTACTCCATGACGGTAAGACTGCCATTTTCCGCACGCTGGGTGATCTCCCCACATTTCTCAGCACCCTGGAGCTGCCTCATGTTTCTATACCGGATTGGCCCTTCACTCCTTCCACACTTGGCCTGCCATACATACCTCAGTGGCAAAAACAAAGTCGTAAACGACGCCCTGGATCCTCGTCTCGCACAGATCACGACGATTGATGTCCTCTAGGCCGGCTGGTCATCCATCTTTTTCCTTTGAAAAGCAGGAACACCTCCTGTGTCAACTCAGAATCTTTGAGTATTGCCTCTCCGAGACTCTCCTGATGATTTTCTCCTCTCCGCATACCTTCCAGCTAGTTGCTATTGTTAGCTGTTATTTCCACTTGGAAGGTTTTTTACAACTTACCCACGTTGGGTCTTTCCTTCAGAAGATACCAGGTTCTTTAGTTCAAGACTGGAAGGATGGACTCAGGCTAACCAAGGGAGAACTTACCCTAAATCATCAGCCCCGTCTCTTGCAACTACCGCCCTCCTCATTTGCTTGGACACCTGTCTCAAGGTGCATCCGTCTCTTTGATACTTGAGGTTCTCGCTTACTGAACTCTAACTTTTGTTTTTTCATGGACATGTGCACCTGATTGCATTTCATATTTGCTCTCATGGCGAGCATAACTGCTTCCAGTACCTTGTTACCTCATGTGTTATCCCAATGTTATATTTCATTGTTTATAACTTTTTTCTTTCCCCATTACAGCTTATTTAGTTCATACTTATTTCCTGCCCTGTGGGTCCCGGGGCTCCGGGAGCCCTCCCATGCTAACCACTAACCCCCCTTAGGAATACTCGGTGTTCATATCTGGCACCGTACCCTGGTTTCTAGATGTTCCCCACAACACATTCTTATGTATTTTGTATTTATGCATTTTTAAATTACATGGCACCACCTAGTGGCCTATTTCAGTATATTAAGTATATTGGTTTATCTACCCCTGTCAAGGTCCTAGCTCCCTGCATCTGAGCTTGACAAAACACGTAGTTCTGCTACTCTGCTAGTCATGGAGTCTGGGGCTCTCTCTTCCTCCTTGTACTTTTATGCTGCTACCCTCTTGTCTTACATATCTCCCTTTATTTGTTACCTATCCTTGTCTCTCTTCCTTCTACCTCCCTCTCCTTCCCCCCCTTCTGCTGGCTGGGACTGGCCCCCGAGGGACTCCCATTACTTTATTTTTATCACTCTTAATCCCCCTATCCAATATGGCTGCTACTCCGCCTCTTAACCTAGCCTCCTACAACTTTAGGGGCTTTAACACCCCTGAGAAACGTAGCCAGATCCTCTACCACTTCCACAAACAAAGAACTAATATTCTCCTTCTACAGGAAACCCATTTTCGTTCTGGCTCAACACCCATGATACATAATCGTTACTAAACTTCATGGTTCCATAGTACTAACGCGATAGCTAAATCCAAAGGGGTTTCTATTGAGTTTCATAGGTCTTTTCATCCTGAGGTTCTTGACTCCTGCATTGATGATAATGGACGTTTTGTGTTTCTCAAATTAAAATTTAATAATTTTCTTTTTACAGTGGCCAATATATACGCCCCCAATACGGACCAGGCTTGCTTCCTGTCTTCCAATCTCACCAGACTAGCCTCCTTTGGAGGTCCCTGTGTTATCGTCGGAGGTGATTTCAATGATGCTCTTTCCCCGTCTGCTGACACATCTATGGGTAAGTCTTCCATAACCACGACCTCACTCTCATGCATCAAGTCCCTTCTACAATCCCATCACCTTTGTGGCGCATAACCATCCCACAGACAGGGACTTTACCTATTTTTCCATAGTTCACAACTCCTACAGTAGATTAGACTACTTCTTCATTTCACAATCCCTCTTATATACCCCACTACAGACTTCCCTGGGGCATGCCCTCTGGTCTGAACACTCTCCTGTGTACTTATCCTTTGCCCGACCCCCACAATCAAGTAGAGGGAATTCTTGGCATCTTAACGACAACCTTCTGCGAGATGCAGTCTGTGTTGCTGAAGTTACTAAAGCGATCCAAAATTTCCGATCTGATCATATGGCGGATACCACATCTCCCCTCAACCAGTGGGAGACCCTAAAGTGTGTGGTCAGGGGTGTCCTTATACAAAACGGCTCTCGTATAAAAAAAATTAGATCGGACGACATATGGCGCCTTCTGACCACCATTTCGGATTTAGAATCCCTTCACAAACAAACTTTGGATCCCTCTACCTTCGTTACTCTCTCAAATTCCCGCCATGATCTTCTCCAATTACTAGACTCCCATTCTCTAATAGCCAGGGACCATGCCCGCAAATCTTATTACTCTATAGCTAACAAATGGGTCAACACCGAGCACGGGTCATTCACCCTAGATCTCCACGTCACCCCATTCCCTTCATCACTAAACCAGACCAGACCAAAGTCTTTGACTGCAAGGGCATATCTACTTCTTTTAAAGACTTTTACTCTCAATTATATAATCTTCTGCAAACAACCCCGCACAGTCCTGTGTCTCCCTCTCAGGACCCAATGCAGACTTACATATTGGAGACGGCGCTGCCTATGATCGACCCCCAGGAATCCATGGATCTGGATGGACCCCTGACGGAGCCGGAATTCCTGTGTGTCATCAAGGGGCTAAAACCGGGCAAGTGCCCGGGCCCAGATGGCTATACCCCGAGGTTTTATAAAACCTTTGCGCCTTTGCTGGTACCATTTCTAACTGGGGCATTTAACACCATTGATGACACTACCCTCCCTTCCAAAGAACTTTTATCAGCTAATGTATCCATTCTTCTGAAACCTAATAAGGATCCTTCCCAATGCAGTAGCTATCGCCCTATTTCTTTATTAAATATTGACCTTAACCTTTTTGCCAAAATCCTTGCCAACCCTCTTTCTCCTTTACTCCCCGGGATCATACATAGAGATCAGGTCGGCTTTGTTCCAGGTAGGGAGGCCCGGGACAACACTATCAAAACTATTCACCTCATCTCATATTCTAAACGCCACCGCCAACAGGTTTGCCTTCTTTCCTTTGATGCCGAGAAGGCATTTGACCGGGTCAATTGGCGCTTTTTGAGACTTTCACTTGAGCAAATTGGTTTAGGATCCCCCTTCATCTCCAAAATTATGTCACTTTACTCTCACCCCTCTGCTTCGGTCTTGGTGAATGGCACCTCGTCAGAAGCATTTGACATTTCCAACGGGACTCGCCAAGGCTGCCCCCTTTCCCCCCTTCTATTTGTTATTGTAATGGAACACTTGGTGTGTGCCATCCGCCAAAATGATTCCATACAAGGCATCCGCACACCATCCACGCACCACAAACTATCATTGTACGCGGATGACTTACTCATATAGGCCCGCCAGCCTCATATAACTCTTCCTTCCCTATTCTTAGAATTCCAACGCTTCGAAAAGCTGAGCAATTTTAAGCTCAACATCTCCAAGACGGAGGCTCTTAACATTTCTCTCCCTGCATCTACCATGTTCTCACCCCACTTCAACTACTCATTTCATTGGCAGACTAAGGGCATCACTTATTTAGGTATAACAATTCCGGTAAACCTTTTCAATCTTTTTGCATTAAATTATATCCCCCTCCTTTACTGTCTCCGAAAAGACTTAGCTTCCTGGGGGGACAAAACCATACCATGGTTTGGACACATTAATACCCTCAAGATGGACACTCTGCCCAAACTACTATATCTATATGAGACCATACCGCTCACTGTCCCCAAATCTTTTTTCACTGCCCTACGCTCCCTTTCCATCCGTTTCCTATGGAATAAAGGATTATCTAGAATTAAATATAAACTACTCACACGGCCAAAATTGCAGGGCGGTACAGGTTTGCCAGATTATGAGTTA
This sequence comes from Aquarana catesbeiana, assembly GCF_042186555.1. Classification (NCBI taxonomy): domain Eukaryota; kingdom Metazoa; phylum Chordata; class Amphibia; order Anura; family Ranidae; genus Aquarana; species Aquarana catesbeiana. The sequence continues at coordinate 140,239,520 of NC_133330.1, read as the reverse complement.
TATTACAAAGCCACATTGATGGCCCGCATTCTAGAATGGTTTCCACGACCCCTTCAAAAAGCCTCTGTGATGGTTGAACAGGATATGTCTCCTATCGATTTAAGGGCTCTCCTTTGGGGCTATAAGGGCAATTTACCGGACTTATCCAGCTCTTCACCACTAACCACAGCTGCCCTTGTGCTCTGGTATAGGAGAGGATTATGCAAGATCCTATCCTCGGATCCGTCCCCCTTGTCATCACTTTTTGACAATCCAGCCTTCCCACAAGGCATAGGGGCCCATGCTCTAGGTTCATTCCTTCGCACTTCCTGGCCACAAGCTCATACCTTCATTAATGCAGACAACGGAACTACAAACATCCCGATGGGGTCACAGGACTGGCTTACCTCCCTACACCTAACAACCTTTACCAAATACTTGTTCAGTTCTTCCCAGACTCACCGTCCACTGACTGAATTTGAACGCCTGGGCTCTCTTCAAGAATTGCCCAGACATTTACTTTCACATATTTAAAGTCTGATTCAAGCCCTCACACAAAATGACCTGCCCACTTACACTAGGATGTGGTCGGCAGATTTGAAAAAGACCATCTCCAGAGCGGAATGGCAGACTGCATTCCACTTCACACACAAGTCCTCAATCTCCTGTAACTCACAAGAGAAGAATTTTAAGGTTATGTCAAGATGGTACAGGGACCCCGCTACACTACGAAAAATATTCCCCTCTATTCCATCTACCTGTTGGCGATGCAATGCAGCCACAGGCACGTATCTTCATGTCTGGTGGGAGTGTGATCGGATTCGACCCTTCTGGAGACAGGTATTCCAGGTATATGAAAAAATGTATGATGATCCTTTACAACTGACTCCTGAAATAGCTCTTCTTTCTATCCTACCGGGATCAATAACTTCTCAAAAACGGTGTTTACTACGATTATTCCTGTCTGCTGCCCATCAACTCATACCTCTCTTTTGGAAGACAACTACTATCCCCCCGTTATCTCTTTGGACCTCCACCATGAATGATATTATGTGTATGGAGGAGATGTTGGCGTTGGATAATAATACCTATGATAAATTTACAGTACTATGGTCGGTCCGGCGGCACTTCTCCTCCTCAGATACGCTGGTCACGTTGCTTCCTACCTCCCCAATCCCCCCCCCCCCGCATCCAGCTCCCTCCATAACTTGAACTACACCTAAATCTTGATTAAGATCCACAATTGATAAACCGGAGTCCTTCCTCTCCGGTCCCCGCCAGCAGATCCCCTTCCCCTCCCCTTCCTCCCCCTCATCCCCAATCTTCCTACCCCTTCTTTTCTTCTCTTTTTCTATCTTACCCTTTTATTGTTTGACATAGCCTGTTAATATGACTACTCATGTTTTCATAGATACCAGCCTTGCTGTAGGCGATAGCCTTTTGGCACGCTGGTTATCATTGTGCTGTAAAATATTTTTTGTCAACTGTACTTTTCCTTTCTGTTACTTTATACCAATAAAAACATTTTCAACCCTAATGTTCTGAGCAGACATGCAAGCATCACTGCTTGTATTTCTCAATGTCCTGTTCCTGTGAAAGCTGATTTGAACTTTGTTTGAGAAAAGAGGGTATGTTTCAGCCGTGTGATTGTGGTTTATGTGGCTTTGTTGTTACATTGGATAACATGCTTTTCAGTAGAACTGTTCCTAAAGTGTTTGTATTATGGTTTAAGTGTTCAACAATTGCATTTCATGTGCTTCTGTTTTAGTGTAGTCCTTTTGTCATCGGCCATCTTGCTGTGGTCCAGATTTAATCTACCATTCTGTTTTAAGTTGTGCTTTTTCATAACTTTAACACTTTTAAATGTTTGTAAGTGTTCATTTATTATCTCAAATGTGTAGTTTTGTGGGGAGAAATTTTGGTTTTGGCGGGAAAATGCGCCATTTTGTCGTGGCCTGGTTTTTGACTGCCATTTCCTTTTGTTGTTGTCTGCCATGTGGCTACGGTCGGCCATTTTCAATTCCTTTGTGTGTGAAACCATGTGACATGAGCCACCATCTTGTTTCTAGGCATCATTTCTGTTTTCTTTGAAGCGAATGTAAGCTATTGTAGGTGAGCTGTGTTTGTACTTTTTGTTAACTTTGCAGTAGAAGAGTGGCCATCTTTGTATTGGATTTCAGTTTTGGCGGGAAAATGCGCCATTTTGTTGTGGCCTGGCTTTTGTTGTAGTCACCATGTGGCCATGATCGGCGGCCATTTTGAGGACCTGTGGGTCATCCTACAGGGGAAGCTGCTCCATTTCCTGTGTCTATGTGTGTGTGTGTATGTGTAGCCATGTGGTTTGGGCCGCCACCTTCTCTCTAGGCACCATTTCCTTTTAAGTGAATTCTATTTTTGTACTTTTTACATACTTTTCAAGGAAGCTATTGCATTTTCTGTATTGAATATTGGTTTTGAGTGAAACCTCTACTTTGTACTGAATTTCAATGGATAACAAGACTAGCTTTAACTGTGAGTTTTTGTACTTTTAGGGTGTGTGTTTAATTTTTTTATTTCGTTTTGTGTTTTATATGAAGCTAGGCTCCCCCTCCCTTTTTCCTGTACATTGATATGTAAATAAACCAGTTTGATGGGTTTTTAGAGATGGGCATGCAACAGGAAGTTCTTCTCAGCATTTTATGTATCCACAGGAAGTTGGTGGAGGGAGCTTGGGGTCCTATGACACAAGCAAATGAGATTTGTGCTTGGAAGGACAATGGGAAAATACTGGCATTTGAAAGTGTTTTAAATTTAATTCCAGTTGTCTTTTTAGTTTTATACTGTAATACAGTTTTGGGTAGAGATCAAACAGGAGGCATCCAAGTTATTGTTGTAATATTGAGGTACAGAGAGAAGCCGCAGTGTTTTGTAAAAAAAAGCAGGCATAAGTGCTCTGTGTAGATTCGTCTGGCAACGCAATGTACGGTCGTACAGCGCAATGCGCTTGTGTATGCATACACTGTGAGGGGTAGAGACATAATTCGGGGGTTGATCTGTGGTTGTTGACGAATCATTTGGCATAGTTAATAGTTGGTTGTTAAAAGAGTGGTACTCTGTAGCTCTGTGCCAATAGTATTGGGACAGCAAGCCATAGAGTTGATGCCTCGTTTTAGGGTTTCTAGTTGGGGGACTAATAGTGGTTGTAGTCCGTCAATCCACCGTGTAAGAAGGCACTGGGCGGTGCTCCCCGAAATGGGTGCAAGGGTTTCCCTGAATGCAGGGATAAGACGATAAGCCAATTTGAATCGCCATGGGCCAAGGATATTATTTTGGGTATCCCTCTGGAGTTGATGTAGCGCGACTGCGGCTTCAGAAATCTGTAATGTTGAGTGAGTTGATGGATGCGTAGTACACGTTTGTGCAAAATACACAGGCTTGTTTTTGAAGTTTGTGTGGCTGGTCCATGCAAAGATTTCGAGATGCTCTCGTGCTTTTCAAATTGTATTCTTTTTCTATCGCTAAAAGAGTGAAGGCAGTATTCCATCTGGTCGTTTTTATTTTTTAATTTTTTGGGAATTATGAAATATCTCCCCCACATTTGTATCTAAAGGTTTGTCTCATGTTTTAGTCTTCTCAATGTTTGTATGTAGTTACATGAAGAATATGTTTGAACCTACCGCGCCAGCCCTCTTACGTGTCGCGGCTGTTGTATTTTAGTAAAAACGTGAAAGTAAGATTTACAGAGGGTTTAGTTATTATCAGTCTTGTGGAATGTCAGTGACAATTTACCAATGTACACGAATGTTGTATTGTTTACAATTCTCTGAAGGATAGAGTAATAACCTTTGTTTATAAGTATCTTTTCAGGTCCAAGGAGTTTATGTACATAGAAAAGCAGGTGTATAAGAAGGTAAAAGTGTCATAGGCTGTTTCAGTTTTTTTCTGCGCCCTTCTAAACCCTGCATGTCTTCCTCCAGTTTGTAATGAGGAGGAAGAAAAGGGGGGATGAGAGTGGTGAGAATGACAAATTTTCAAACCACTAATACTAACCACTCTAATTCTAACCAAGTTTGTGCTCAACCACAAAGAATAGAGGAGTATCTTTGTTTATATTTTTTGCTTAGTAGCGGTACATGATATATAGGATGTTCATATTGGTGTGAGGAGTTTTGACAGACTAGCAAAATCCAAACAGACACTTGTATGTAACAAAACATTTCTAGAGGGTAAAATTAATTATAATTTTAACAATAGCTCTGGTTCTTGCCAGCTTTGGTATCAGGATAACTAGGTAGCCCACAAGTGTGCTTCAACTGCAGTTTGGTATTAATGCGGATCTACAGCTTATAAAAGTAATTCCCCTAAGGCAAGAGGTTCATGTGTGCTGGTGAAACTCGTCCCAGCATCTTATGTCAGGGCCGATCGTGAGGATCTGATGGCGTGAGAGAAGGTAAGAATGGCAGGGACAGCTGGAAGGGAATTGCTTGTACACGGCAGGGGCTTGAGCTTATGAAACGCTTGAACAATTTCTCATCCATTGAGGATGGGGTGTTTTCATGTAACCGTTGAAGCTACAAGGAAGTTCCCACAGTCCAAGGGGGTTTCTGGGAATTCATAAGTAAAGAGTGTTATACCTGTATCGGGGATAGTAGTGACAAAGTTCAGGCCCATATGGATAAGGCTTAGGTCCCTGCAAGGCAAAGCCAGAGCTATAAGAAGCAGAGAAGCTGTGCTAGAAAATTATAAAACCTAAAAGAGTGATTGTTTTCTAAAAAATGAATAAATATGTGAAAAAATCTAAAAATGAAAAAATAAATGAACAACCCAGAAAACACAAAAACAAAAAGTTCTGTGATGTGCTAATTAAAGTCCAAAGTAGTAGATGTCCAATGCTTTAAATAATAACACTCAGTGACTTGACATAGCGAAGTGTATCCCCAACTAATGAATGGCATGTTTACCAGAACGTAAGCCAGTTAAACAGGTGGCTTAACCCAGCCCAGGCCTTGATGCGAACCAGTCACAGTAAGATGAATCGATAATTGACAAATGGCAGGTTCAAAAAGCAGATATCCTATCGGATAGGTGGATCACCAGCTGAATAAGATAAGGCTAATGGATGGATGGACCAAGCTCACAGCATTGAACTGGAGGCTCCATAACTCACATGGTTTAGATGAGACCTGCAAGACTTATCATTGAAACTTTGGATAAAATTGAAAGAAATGTTGCTCGCACCTCTCCTTCACAGGAACCTACACACCCTTTCCAGGTGGGTGACACCGTGGTGGTCCAGCAATTGAACCGCACCAAGAAGCAGGAGTATCCCTTCGGACCCCCAACCACAGTGATAGCAGTTACCCGCACAGCTATTCTGGTAGAGGGACAACAGGCCTGGATTCATGCCAGTCGTGTGAAGAAGGTGAACCCAACACTTTGCAAATGAAAGCTGCCTGTTGTGTGTGTGTTAATGGGGTCTTCAGAATTCTGGAGGGATCACTGTGGATTACTAAGGATGGGTGGTCAACTGTCCAGTAATATATCCTTTCAAGAAACCTGTAGGAGCCGCTGGATGGGGGGGGGGCGTTCTCTGTTCTTTGCCTCAAACTTCTCAAGACACACCAGGTTGAGTGTACATACATACAATATCACAAGAAATCACTGAAAGTAATACTTAGTACTTTGGAATTTTGCAGTCAGGCTGTTCAAGCCGAGGTGTCCTCCCACACACCAATAGACAAACAGTCATCAAGAAAAAGAAGCATCCGGCAACTCCATAACATAAAGCATTGTAAAGCCTTCATAGACTGTTCAATCATGCTGTGAACAAGGCTTATCACTGAAACTAGTCTGCTGCTGACTGTACTCACTGTGAAGGCTTTACAATAATTACGCTTTATGTTATGGAGTTGCCGGATGCTTCTTTTTGGGTGCTTAGCACAGGAGATATGGCTGTGTGCATAGCTTACAGACAAATTTCCATAACAGTGTCGGCAACCAGGTGAGGAGTACAAAAACAAGTGTGTCTTGCCTACAGTCAAGCAAGGTGGTGGGAGTATCATGTTCTGGGCTGCATGAGTGCTGCCGGCACTGGGGAGCTACAGTTTATTGAGGGAACCATGAATGCCAACATGTACTGTGACATACTGAAGCCGAGCATGATCCCCTCCCTTTGGAGACTGAGCCGCAGGGCAGTATTCCAACATGATAACGACCCCAAACACACCTCCAAAATGACCACTGCCTTGCTAAAGAAGCTGAGGGGAAAGGTGATGGACTGGCAAAGCATGTCTCCAGACCTAAACCCTATTGACCATCTGTGGGGCATCCTCAAACGGAAGGTGGAGGAGCGCAAGATCTCTAGCATCCACCAGCTCCGTGATGTCATCATGGAGGAGTGGAAGAGGACTCCAGTGGCAACCTGTGAAGCTCTGTTGAACTCCGTGCCCAAGAGGGTTAAGGCAGTGCTGGAAAATAATGGTGGCCACACAAAATATTGACACTTTGGACCCAATTTGGACATTTTCACTTAGGGGTGTACTCACTTTTGTTGCCAGTGGTTTAGACATTAATGGCTGTGTGTTGAGTTATTTTGAGGGGACAGCAAATTTACACTGTTATACAAGCTGTACACTCACTACTTTACATTGTAGCAAGGTGTCATTTTTTCAGTGTTGTCACATGAAAAGACATAATAAAATATTTACAAAAATGTGGGGGTGTAATCACTTTTGTGAGATACTGTAGATGGAAAATAAAAACCACAAGGCACCTTGTCCCCATGTTGATGGGGACAAGGGCCTCTTCCCGAAAACCCATGCTTGTGGTTTCGGAGTCTGCGGGCAGGGGGCTTATCAGAATATGGAAGCCCCCTTTAACAAGGGGGCCCCCAGATCCTGCCCCCCCCATGTGAATGGGTACAGGGTACATTGTACCCTTACCCATTCACCAAAAAAGTGTCAAAAAGTAAAAACCACAAGAGACAGTTTTTGACAATGCCTTTATTAGAAGGGGGGAAAAAAGTGTCCCGCGATGTACATCCACCGTCAATCATGCCGCCTGACAAACACAAAAAATAGAAAAAATGCAAAAAACTCTGCCTCCATGGGGGGCCTCCTGGCGACTGCTGTCTCTTTGCTTTTACAGCTCTTACATAGGCAAGGGCGGGGCCACCCGCTGACGTAACCGGATGACCCTGCCCCCTGACATCACATGACGTTACATGAAGTCAGAAGGGGGTGGGGTCACTTCGTTACATCACCGGGTGGCCCCACCCTTGCCTATATAACAGCTGTCAAAGCGAAGAGACAGTGGCCTTCCATTGAGGCTAAGCTTTTTTAGGTTTTTTCTACTTTCTATTTGGGTCCGTCGGGCGGCATGATTGAAGATTGATATATATTGCGGGACACTTTTCTTTCTTAACCACTTCAGCCCCGGAAGGATTTGCCCCCTTAACCTCTTGCCGACCACTGCACGCCGATATACGTTGGCACAATGGCAGCGGTGGGCAAATGGGCATACTGTATGTCCCCTTTAAGAGGCGGGGATAGTAGACACATGCATGCCGCCGGAGGCTGCACCCGCGGGACCGGTGCACTCGATGCCGGTGGACTCGATGCCCGCCGGTCTTCTGGCGATCATGTCACGGAGCCGCAGAACAGGGAAGTGCCTATATAAACAAGGCATTTCCCCATTCTGCCTTGTGTCATGACAGCGATCACTGCTCCCTGTCATCGGGAGCAGTGATCGCTGTCATGTGACTTGAAGCCCAACCCCCCACAGTTAGAATCACTCCCTAGGACACACTTAACCCCTTCATCGTCCCCTAGTGGTTAACCCCTTCACTGCCAATGTCATTTACAGAGTAATCAGTGCATTTTTATAGCACTGATCTCTGTATAAATGACAATGGTCCCAAAATAGTGTCAAAAGTGTCTGATGTGTCTGCCATAACGTCGCCGTCCTAATAAAAATCGCAGATCGCCTCCATTACTAATAAAAAAAAAGTAAAAATAAAAATGCCATAAAACTATTCCCTATTTCATAGATGCTATAACTTTTGTGCAAACCAATCAATATACACTTATTGCAATTTTTTTTTACCAAAAATTTGTAGAAAAATTGTTAGAAACTGCTGGCTGCTGAGACACACTCGCGGTGGACACCAGAACTATAATCAGCAGGAACCACAGTGCCCCCAACTAGACAGGAACCACAGTGCCCCCAGCGAGTGATCCAGTTTCTGACAGATGTATTTTGATCATGACACTATGTAGATGGGAACAAAACTGGGGTTGTTTATTTAATGCCCTGCAGTTGTGGAGCTTTCTATATAGATAATATTAAAAGACAATATAGATGAAGAATCTATTATCATATCCACCTGGCCACAAATGTAAAAATGACTTCCTCAATTAGCAGACACTTTGCTGGATGCATAAATTCTAAACATCATGCCACTTTTTTATGGCCCTAGACAAGATCTCTGAATGGAGGACAGGTGGTGAGTGATAGCTCCGCCACTCCATTCAGATATCCTGTGTCATTCATAGAAGCTGTAGAATGGTGATCATAGTTGAGCTCTCTTGATGAGAGTTCCTGACAGTGATTCAGTTGTATTAACTCCTACCGCACTGGAAGATTACAGTGGGGGGGATGGGAAAGATGGAAATTTATCCTAAACCAAGAAGAGTCAGCACAAGGGGTAAGTTATGCCCCTTGTGCTGATTTTAGCTTTGTAATTTAAGCTAAACTTGAGGCTTTAAAGTGAATAACTCTACACCAAGTTAACTACATGGACTACTAAGTATTTTTACATGGTGTTCATATTTTCCCTTATGGCTCGATTCACATCTATGCATGTTGCTTTTGAACGTTTCTGCAGTACTTTTTGCATTTTTTGTAAACACGTTTTTACCGCGATTTGCGTCTTTTTTCTTCTTTTTCTTTTGGGGCAGATGATGTCATTCAGAGACCCCGCCCCTTGTGACGTCACCGCCCAAGGCATGATGGGTCCGTAACATCGCAAGGGGCGGGGTCTCCGGATGACGCCATCCGATGGTCACGCCCCGCAGTTATATATGAAATGTGCGACATTGAAGCGGACAGATCAGCGGGGCACAGCATTGGAGGAGGATCGTTATTTTTTATTTTCAGCGGGTCGGCAGTGGGAGCGGTGGCAGAGGAAGAAGAACACCCAGAGCGGTGGCAGAGGAAGAAGAAGAAGACCGAAGGAAGAAGAAGACCAGAGGAAGAAGCGGAGGAAGAAGACTAGAGGAAGAAGCAGGGGAAGGAGAAGACTGGGGGAAGAAGCAGGGAAGGAGAAGACTGGAGGAAGAAGCAGGGAAGGAGAAGACTGGAGGAAGAAGAAGCGGGGAAGCAAAGACATTTTTATTAAAGGATTTGTCAAAACTGTCTCTTGTCTTTTGTCACATTACATTACTTTTTTTGGTGAATGGGTAGGGGTACAAGGTACCCCATACTCATTCACATAGGGGGGCGGGATCTGGGGGGCCCCTTGTTAAAGGAGGCTTCTGGATTCCGATAAGCCCCGCCCACAGACTCCACAACCACCGGCCAGGGTTGTAGTGAAGAGGCCCTTGTCCCCATCAACATGGGGGCAAGGTGCTTTGTGGTGGCGGGGGGCTAGCTCGTCCCCTCCCTTACCTGACCTGTTGGGCTGCATGCTCAGATAAGGGTCTGGTATGGCTTCAGGGGCCATTTAAAAAAAAAAATTGGTGTGGGGGGTGTCCCCTCCAAGTCCATACCAGACCAAAGGGTCTAGTATGGTTTTGGGGGGGACCCCATGCCATTTTTTTCGTGTATTTTATTTGCTTACATTTAGCTGTCAGTGGGGAAGCCTGTCGACAGCTGATAACTCATCGGTTGTTAAGGATGCAGCAGCCGGCTTCCTGGGCCGCTTCTTAGCAACCAGCTATATATGGTGAATGTAAAGCCAAAAAAAAACACACACAAATCGCTGCAAATTGCAGTAAAAACGCAGTATTTGCATTTTGGATTCGGGTCCATTGAAGTCTATTACATGCAAAACGTATTTTGCAGCAAAAAAGTCCCTGACTTTCCAAAAATGCAGAGGCCCAAAAATGCATTGATGTGAACGTGTTCCATAGGAACTGTCGTTAAAAAAATGAACTGCATTTCTGCAAAAAGCAAAAGTGTGAATTAAGCCTAATCACCTCTTCCCAAGAGAGAATACATTCAGTTCAGCTGATGTTTCCTCTTAGTTCAGCTCATTTATACCTCTTATCCATTTGGTTGCCTTTCTCTGCACTTCTCTGAACTGGTGATTAAGGCTCGATTCACATCTATGCATGTTGCTTTTGAGCGTTTCTGGAGTTTTTTTTGTGATGCTTGCCACGTTTTTGAGCAGCGTTTTTGCAGCGTTTTTACAGCGTTTTTGCCGCGTTTTGGTTTTTTGTTTTCTTTTTTACAGTTTTTTTTAGACTGCATGCAGTCTAAAAAAAAAAAAAAACGCCAAAAACGCATCAAAAACGCTGCAAAAACAATGTAAAAACGCTACAAAACCGCTGTACTTGCGTTTTTGATGCTGGTCCATTGAATTCTATTACATGCAAAACACTGCATTTTGCATGAAAAAAAGTCCCTGACCCTTTCCAAAAATGCAGAGGTACAAAAAGACATTGATGTGATCATGTTCCATAGGAACCCATATTAAAAATTCCCATGCATTTCTGCAAAATGCATCAAAAAATGCGCTAGTGTGAATGGAGCCTAACTCCCCTGATTGTACACCTCCTGGTTTGTATGATGCATGCATGTTTTAGCCCCCAAGTGCATAACTTTATTTACATAGTTACATACTTTATTTGGTAAGGGTGAATAAAGTCCATTCAGATCAACCTGAGTGTGTTCGAAAAGTTATTTAATTAATCTACACTCCCCGCTAACACAACCAACTGTGGAAGGGAGTTTCACATACTTACTGCTCTGACAGAAAAGAACTCCTTACACAGTTTAAGATTGAACCACTTCTTGTTCAAATTTATTGTGTTGCTGCACATCTTCTTTAGGCTGGGTTCACACTAGTGCGAATCGAATGCGGTTTTCCCCCGCATCCAATTCACATGACAGGAGATTGTGACCGGCTTTCTAGAGAGCCGGTTTACATATCTCTGTGGCAACTGCGGAGCGGATTGCACGGGAGCCCTGTTCGTCTTTGGCTCCATTTTCAGTGCCAAATTCAGGCAAAAATTCAGGTCGGATTCATCCCTGAAATGGAAAACAGGGATGCACCGGTCTCCTGCTGCAAGCCGCATCCGTCGGAGGTGTGAACCCAGTCTTAGTCTCTGTCCCCTATTCCTTATTCCCAATTCCCATCCCCTCATCCCTCCCCCCTAACCCCCCCTCCCCCTTCCCCCCCTCCATCAATACCCAACCAAACCCAACCCCCCTCCCCCTTTCTTTCCCCTCCCCGCATCACCTCCCCCCTCCCCGCGGTTTTTCCTTCAACCCCCTTCCCCATTTCCTCCCTTCTCCTTTTGTTCCCTTCGTTCTTTTTTCCACTCCCCCTTCCTCACCCCTCTTTCCCCTCCACACCAACCTTTCCCTTCCTTGTGCACTATACGATTTTATGGTTATCATTCCACCAATCATTGTGTATATATATATTCCTATCTAGATTCATTATCCGTACAATCCCCTGTGTCTGCCGCGGGGGGGGGGGGGGGGGTACCTTTGAGTAGCTGGGTCCTGTACCTGGTGTTGGGCCTGTTGGGTAAGCAACTTCACAGTGATACTGCTGAGTTTTATGTACTAATATGCTTTTGTATGTTTTGTCTTTTGCCTTGTACCTTATTACAATATTTGTTTTATAGATTATTCCTCCTGACGAAGCAGTCTGTGTACTGTGAAACTAGTAGAGGACTGATTAATCTATGAAAGAACTCCATCATCGGATACTTCTTGGGGAAACTTTTGAGTATTTGTACACCGTTTTTGATTTTTATTGAGATCTATGTATATTTTTTATATGTAATAAATTATTTAATTTTTACCCTAAATTTATTAATGTGTATCAGTACTGAGATAGTCCACTAAAACCTTTTTTTGGGTTAGCGTGCATGTTTGGACAGCTTCAGCAACTGTCCTCACGCTCTTACCCTTCCCCTCTTTTCCTCAGTCAGATGATAGCCAGACCATTGTTCCTAATTTTTATGGACATTTTACGGACTGGAATGGTACCAGCTGATTAAAGAAAAGCCAACGTGGCACCAATATTTTAAAAAAAGGGACGAGACATATCCCTGGAACTACAGACTAGTTAGCCTTACATCAATAGTCTGCAAGCTACTGGAGGGGATGATAAGGGACTATATACAAAATTTTAGTAATGAAAATTGTATCATCATTAGCAGTAATCAGTATTTATTCATGAACAATCATTCTTGCCAGATCAACCTATTAACCTTCTATGAAGAAGTGAGCTAACCATCTGCTAACCATCTGCTTAAAGGAAAGCCTGTGGATGTGGTGTATCTGGATTTTGCAAAGGCATTCGATACAGTTCCCCACAAACGTTTACTGTACAAACTAAGATATGTAGGCATGGACCATAGGGTGAGAACCTGAATTGAAAACTGGCTACTAACAGGGGCGAGTCCAAAGGGTGGTGTTATGGGGAGTACTCGGAATGGTTTGGTGTGGAAAGTGGGGTCCCCCCAGGGTCCCCCTGTCCTGGGTCCAATCCTGTTTATTTATTTATAAACTATCTAGAGGATGGGATAAACAGCTCAATCTCAGTATTTACGGATACGAAATTACGGATTATGATACAAAGTTAAGCATGGCAATAACTTCTATGCAGGATGTGGAAACCTTGCAAGAAGACCTAAAAAAATAATGGTGTGGGCAACTATATGGCAAAGAGGTTTAATGTTGAAAAATGTAAGGTAATGTATTTGCGTGCCAAAAATACAAAAACAGGTTACTCGCTGGGGGGGGGGGACCTCTGGGGAAACCTAGGATGGAAAAGGACCTGGGGGTCCTAGTAGATGACAGGCTCAGCAATGGCATGCAATGCCAAGCTGCTGCAATCAAAGCCAACAGAATAGTAGCATGCATTAAAAAGGGGATTCAGTCAAGAGATAAAACAAATTCTCCCACTCTACAACACTATGGTCTGGCTGCATCTTGAGGATGCCTTCCAGTTCTGGGCACCTGTCCTCAGAAAGGATGTGTTGGAACTGGAGAAAGTCCAGAGAAGGGCAACAAAGCTAATAAAGGGACTGGAGGATCTCAGCTATGGGGAAAGACGACAAGCATTGAACGTATTCTCTCTGGAGAGGAGACGGTTGAGAGGACATATGATATCAATGTACAAATACCGTTGACCCTAGCACAGGGAAAAAAACTATTAATTGAAAGGGAATTTCAAAAGACACATGACCATTCACTAAAACTGGAAGAGAAGCGGTTTAACCTTAAACTGCGTAAAGGGATCTTTACTGTCAGAGCGGTAAGGATGTGGAATTCTCTTCTACAAGCAGTAGTATCAGCATGGAGCATCGATAGTTTCAAAAAACTATTAGATGGGCACCTTAACGACCACAACATACAGGGGTATATGATGTACTATTGACATAAACACATACACACACCATACACTGTAGGTTGAACTGGATGGACTGGTGTCTTTTTTCAACCTCACCAACTATGTAACTATGTAACAAAGAGAGACAGCAGCAGTGACTGGTCCTAATACTGGAAGTTCATACACAAAGACAAGATTTCAAATTGGATTACTGCACAAATCTGGAAGAAATACACAAAGTAACCAAGCATTCAAGTAAAAACACATACGCCATTTGTATTTAAAAAAGATTTGCTTATCTTGGAGCTCATATTTAAAACCCAATTTCAGGGAACGAAAAAATGATCCCTTGCAGTGGGGCTGTGCCTGTACTGCAAGGATTAATTGCTCATTTTGGTCTAAGGGAACAAAAAAAATTAACTTACCCAATCCTCTACTCTTCATTGCAGCTAGACCAGACCCCACAGCTTCTTCTCCCCTACACTCCAGTGGTCTAGGGCCCTGATGTCATCAATACCAAAGAAGGGTCTATGGCCTTGCATTGGACATGATGATGCAGAGGAACAGTCCACTGCCAGAGCATGGGGGAGCGCCATCTGTTGAGGGAGTAAAGCAGGGGGTAGGCAACCTCAGTCCTCCAGCTGTGGTGAAACTACAAATCCCATCATGCCTCTGCCTCTAGGAGTCGTGCCTGTGATTGTTAGGGTCTTGCAATGTCTCATGGGACTTGTAGTTTCAAAACAGCTGAATGGCCGAGGTTGCCTACCCCTAGAGCAAAGAATTAATTAAGTAAAAATAGTTTCTACTTTCTCCTAGACAGAGCTTTTAACCCTTGCAGTGCGAGCACCAGTGGCGGTGAGACCATTAGGGGAGCACATGCTCCGCCCCCCATCCATGCATCCGGCCCCCTAATCTACATACAGGGCGCTGGATGCATGGATTCCAATAGGAGGAGGGGGAGGGGATTGGAAGGCTTCAAAAAAGGGCGAGCTTGGAGCGCACCCAGTTGTGTGACAATATTTTCACATTGAATCGCCTCCCCGCCAATCAGGAAGCGGGTCATGAGACCCATTTCCCCGATTGGCCAAAAACATCAGGCGATCCTTTCGGATGCCTAGGAGGAGGAGAGAGGAGAGCCCGGCCTGAGGAGAAGACCAATCAACTCACCAGCTACCACTGTGACCATGGATGGCTCACCCGCAGCGGCTCAGCCATCCTCTGGCTCGGACAGGGGAGGGAGGAGAGATCCCGGGCAGGTAAGAAGGCCGCCCATCTCACAGGGGGGCGCATTCCCTGCATTCAGTTCCTCCAGGGGTGTTGAACAACCTTGTCTCCCGCCGGGGGGTGGCGTTGGTTTGCCCCACCAGGCCCCCCGAATTATCGAGCACCAGCTGCCATTGGGGAGCACTGCCCCTACAAGGAAAAATGTTGTAGTTGCCTAAAGTTGGGCTTTAAGTTGGGGATTATAGGTGAGAACTGTTAGGGATTCTGTTGTTACCAGGCTGCTAACAGTATTCAAGAAGTTTGTAATAAGACGAAAATAAATGCTGGACAGCCACACTCGTAGATTTGCCTCGTTTATTCAGAAAATTCACATCAAAAACAAAATAGCAGCAGACAGGAGAAAGGCTGACGTTTCGCTCTAGCGTTAGTGCTTACTCATAGCTGTGAGCATTTATTTTCGTCTTATTGCTACTAGCAATAGCCAGCACCAACAACCTCCTAACCTAGAAGGATTTACTTTTTTGCCTGTCCAATCCTCCTGGAGCGGTGTTTATTCTCCTCTACATTCAAGAAGTTTCTCTCGAGTGGCTCTGTGGTTGAAGTAAATGTTGAGGAGGGCACCTTGAATACTACTGCACTTCAAAATTCTTTAGCGCAGCGCTATGAGTAAAACTCCCTAAAACAAAAAAAATCTCACAAAAATCCCCACCACACAAATAAGTGCATTAAGACAAGTCAATACACAGTGAATAAATGATGAACGGTCCATTAATAATATTTCTTCACAGTATCTTGCAATAATATACATACAGTGCCTGTGAACCCCAATGATAATCCTTCTGTTATGTACACCACGTGTCTTGACGCAGACAAACAAAGTAAACAAGATGTTTCCCTTCTTAGACTTTTATTATTCTCTTCCTCCGTTAGAGACAAAGAATAAATAGTTCTAATGCGCTCTATTTAAAAATTTTTTAAAATATATACCCCCAGTATTGTACTCACATAAAAATGTTAGTATACAGCTTTAAGGCAAGATCACACAGTGGCCAGACAGGAAGATAAATGTAGAAATAGAGAGAAAGGTAATGAGTTTATTACGGCTGTCGTAATGGACCATAACATGCAATACAAAAGAGTAGAAAAAAATTGTTTGGAAACATTGACCATTTTTTGAAGAGAGATACCCAATTAGGGCCTGTTTTTTAAGAACAAAATGTAGTTGCAAAAAAGCCCTGATGTTACTAGATAGGCTTGTTCAGAATGTTATAGATCCACCAGTAAAGGGCAATAATACTATGTTTGATTTAAAAGGGTTCTATGCATCTGGGAAGTACTCTGTATTCAAGGAAGTGTCAGGTAATTTAAGAAGGGGAAAACAGTTTAAAGCATCGATCAGTGGCAGTGCGTCCATTAGGCGCTCCCGGGCACCGCCCCCTCTGTCACGCCACCCCCTCTGTGTAGAATGGATTACAATTTTTGAAATAATATTTAACAGCAGGCCCGTCCTTTATTAAAAAAGAAAAAAAAAATAAAGTGTCCCGCGATGTCCATCCATCTTTAATCAAGGTGCCGACAGACAGGAAAAAAAAATGGAAAAAAAAAATCTCCGACATGATGGGAGGTGTCCTGCCGACTGCTGTCTCTTGGCTGTGACAGTTGTTATATAGGCAAGGACGGCCCCACCTGGTGATGTAACCGAGTGACCCCGCCCCTTCTTACATCATGTGCTGTCAAAGGGGGGGGTAATTCGGTTACATCAGCGGGTGGCCCGCCTTTGCCTATATAAGAGCTGTCACAGCGAAAAGACAGCAGGCAGCGGGATGCCTCCCATGGAGGCAGGGTATTTTTGTTTTTTGTTTTTTTTTTTGTCGGGTCCGTCGGCACCGTGATTGACGATGGATGGACTTTGCGGGACATTTTTTTTTTCTTATTTAATAAAGGACTTGTCAAAAACTGTGTATTGTGGTTTTTACTTTGACACTTTTTTTTTGGTGAATGGGTAGGTGAACAATGTGCCCCATACCCATTCACATAGGGGGGGCGGGATCTGGGGGCCCCCTTGTTAAAGGGGGCTTCCAGATTCCGATAAGCCCACAGACCCCCAACAACCACTGGCCAGGGTTGTCGGGAAGAGGCTCTTGTCCCCATCAACACGGGGACAAGGTGCTTTGGGGTTACCCCAAAGCACCCCTACCATGTTAAGGGCAAGCGGCTTGGTATGGTTCAGGAGGGGGGCGCTCACTTGTCCCCTGCTTGCTCAGATAAGGGTCTGGTATGGATTTTGGGTGGGACCCCACGCTGGTTTTTTAAAATATTTTGGCGTGGGGTTCCCCTAAAATCCATACCAGACCAGAAGGGCCTGGTATGGATTTTGAAGGGCCCCCACGCTGTTTTTGTTTTTAAATTTTGGCATGGGGGCCTGGTATGAACTAGTTGGGAAACCCACACCGATTTTTTCACTGATTTTTTTTTTTCCATAAAGTTTTTATTAGTAATAAGTAAGTATAAGCAATAGAGAACACGCAAATGAAGAGTATTACAGAAACACATAATACAAGTCAAATGACAATGGTCAAGGTATGTTAACATCGTAACTTATAGGTTATGAACATCAAAATGTTAATTGTCACTACACTAAAGAGAGGGAGCCCTGTATCTGTGGAGTCAGGAACCTGTTGGATTTCATAATTTATGACTGGACATGTGCGTTTGTTAATCCGTGTAAATAAGATAAATGTTATGGAGAGGGTAGATTTGTTTTGGTTAAGTCGAGGTGTCTTGAGGAGGATCCAGATTGTATGGAGGGTTCTAGGTCGGGCTCAGAGCGTGGGTTTCTGTATATCTAACAGGTTGTTTAGGGGTCAGGGAAGAGGCGAGTATATGACAAGAAGGGATTGTTTTTTCGTTAAGGGGGGTGAGAGGAGGTGGGGTAGATAGGAGGGGGGAGGGGGGGGTGGGGGGAAGTTTTAAGGTTGTTGTAGGTAGGGGGTAGTTGTTGTCCATCTCTCTCACCCCCTGGTGGGGGAAGGTAAGGGGAATAATGTTTTTTATAGGATTGTGACTAATGAGGATAGCAAGGCCGATCCTGGGTGGGTGGGTGGGGTGCACCGCACCCAGCGCCGCATAGGAGGGGGTGCCGAAGTGCCAGGGCACTGTCAGTTCTGAGTGTGCAGCTCCACCGCCCACTCAGCGGCCTGCCCACGTGCCCACTGCAGTGTGTTTGTACGTTCCCCTTCTCGTCTGCTCTACAATTCCCCTGCTGCAGTGTGCACATCCCACCCCCCGATGTTTAGCCCGCACGAGGAGGGAGGAGGAGGTAGGCTAGGTCTGCCCTACCTCCTTCCCATGTCCCCCCTGTGCCCGCCCACAACCCCTGCATGCAGCCAGTCTGTGCCTGGAAGGGGGTGTGGGCAGGAGATTTCAAAGCAGCCAGAGATCCTGTCCTGATGTTGCTGCCTGAGCCTCTAAAGACAATGGGGTCCTGGGTGAGTGATCTCTCCCCACTTTTCCATAAATGTGCCAGCCTTTCATGTGCCAGTCTTCCAGCCTCCCATGTGCCAGTCTTCCAGCCTTCCATGTGCCAGCATTCCAGCCTCCCATGTGCCAGTATTGCAGCCTTCCATGTGCCAGTCTTCCAGCCTTCCATGTGCCATAGTTTTTCAGCTTCCCATGTGCCATAGTCTTCCAGCCTCCCATGTGCCAGCCTTCCATGTGCCAGTCTTCCATGTGCCATAGTCTTCCAGCCTTCCATGTGTCAGCCTTCCACGTGCCATAGTCTTCCAGCTTTCCACGTGCCATAGTCCAGCCTTCCATGTGCCATAGTCTTCCTGCCTCCCATGTGTCATAATCTTCCTTCCTCCCATGTGCTAGTCTTCCAGCCTTCCATATGCCAGTCTTCAATGTGCCATAGTCTTCCAGCCTTCCATTGGCCATAGTTTTCCAGCCTTTCTAATACCATAGTCTTATAGCCTTCCATGTGCCATAGTGCTCCTTCCTTCCTTCCATGTGCCATAGTGCTCCTTCCTTCCATGTACCATAGTGATCCTTCCTGCCTTTCATGTGCTATAGTGGCAAAATGAAGTTTTGCCTAGGGTGTCAAAAATCCTTGCACCAGCCCTGTTGCAATGCCAGGTGGGTGGCGGCGGGAGTGTGGCGTAGCAGCGTCCTCTGGGTGTAGGCATCTCCACATGGTGAGTGGGAGGCCCCGCAGAAGGTGACTGCATCCGCGTGGAAGGTGAACACCGACGGCAGCTGGAAGCCCAGGAGAGAGAAGAAATTCACAGCCTCCTTGACCCCCGAAGTGGCGCTCAGAAGCATCCCCTCCTCTTCACTCCAGCATCAGCAGTGAGGCCCGGAGGACAAGGACGAGCGGGAGGCGTAAGTTGCCAGGGAGCTGCTCGAAGAAGCAGCAGAGCATCTCCAAGATCAAGAAGGTACTGGCATCATACACTGATACAGACCTACCTGCAGATACAGCCTGGGATAAGGGGGGCAGAGGAGGCACTGTGGATAGGGACAGGGCTAGGGGCCTCTCTCTCATCTCCCCCGTCTGTCAGCTCCCCTCTCTCTCAGCACTGCTCTCTGTCCACCAGCCTGCTCTCTCAGCCCCTCCCTCTCTCTCTCAGCCACCCTCTCTCTCTCTCTCTCAACCCCCTCTCTTAGCCACCCTCTCTCTGAATCCCTCTTTCTCTCTCAACCCCCCTCTCTCAGCCCCTTTTCCCTCTCTCAGCCCCCCTCTCTCTAGTAGAGATGGAGTGCTCTGCAGTGTGGAGAGGGGTATCTAGGGGTGTGATCAGGGTAGTGGTATCTGGGGAGGTGTGATCAGTGTGGGGTGGGTTATTTGGGGGTGGGATCAGAGTGGGGGGTATCTGGGGTTGTAATCAGGGTAGGGGTATCTGGGAAGGTGTGATCAGGGTGGGAGTATTTGGGGGGTGTGATCTGGGAGTTTGCTTATGGGGGGAACCCAGCCATTGGAAGTTTTAGTTGGCCTCAGCTGCCTGTGGCCAGCGAGGGGAAGCAAGGAATGCATAACCCAACCCCCTCATTACACACTGCTATTTAGTGGAAGTTCAGTGGTACGTGACGTCCTTTACGTTGCGCCCCATCACATTACAGGCGCACTGTGAAGGAGGTACCAGCCCGGTTTTAGACAGGGAGTAGCAAGAGGATGGTGTGGATGGGTTGGGGGGGGCAAAATGCATCTTCGCCTATGGAGCTTTGGCCTGAAATGCCCCGCAGTGCAGTAACAAAGTCCCGCCTCCTAGACGGCTCATGTGATAGGCGGAACATTGATTCAATGCCGTGAAATTGAATCAGTGTGACTTGTACCATAGGAGCCGTGAGGCGGTCTAGAAGGCAGGACTTTGTTACGGTGGCTGCCCGGGCCATTCAAATCCAAGCTCCTTGACAGCAGGAGATTGCCGCTCTGTGTGATCCAGGGGCACTGATAGGCTGAATTTGGTGGGCACTGGTAGGCTGCATTTGGTGGGCACTGGTAGGCTGCATTTGGTGGGCGTTGATGAGGCTGCATTTTGTGGGCACTGGAAAGCTGCATTTGGTGGGCACTGATAAGGCTGCATTTGGTAGGCGCTGATCAGGCTGCATTTGGTGGGCACTGATAAGGCTGCATTTGGTGGGCACTGATAAGGCTGCATTTGGTGGGCACAAATAAGCTGCATTTGGTGCACACTGGTAGGCTACAATTGGTGGGCACTGGTAGGCTGCAATTGGTGGGCACTGATAAGGCTGCATTTGGTGGGCACTGATAAGGCTGCATTTGGTGGGCACTGGTAGGCTGCATTTAATGCTCACTGGTAGGCTGCATTTAATGAGCACTGGTAGGCTGCATTTGGTGGGAAGTGATAAGCTGCATTTGGTGGGCAGTGATAAGGCTGCATTTGGTGGGCACTGATAAGGCTGCAATAGGTGGGCACTGGTAGGCTGTAATTGGTGGGCACTGGTAGGCTACAATTGGTGGGAACTGGTAGGCTGTAATTGATCTCTTGTATCACTTCCGCAGTTTCTGACCATCTCTTGTATAATTTCTGCAGTCTCTGACCAGCTCTTGTATCATGTCTGCAGTCTCTGACCATCTCTTGTATCATGTCTGCAGTCTGTGACCATCTCCTGTACTATGTCTGCAGAATGTCTGGGGGCTCTTTCTAACAGACTCTCTAACAGAGGCCCTCTCTGTGTCCATTAGAGAGACCCCCCTCCAGGTTCCATTAGAGTACTCTGCTTCTCTTCCTGTATTTTGTTTATTGTTAAGAGATCCTGGAAGGATCCCAGGGTAACGAAGACTCCTTTGGGGAACATCTCTGTGTTTGAGTTGTTGCCATAGAAACATTTGTAAAGGGGAGGAGTTAGTAAGATGGCCGCGCCCATGTGGGGCACCAGAAATATTTCTACACCCAGGCGCCTGTGACCCTAGGATCGGCCCTGGAGGATAGCGCGCTGTTTTAAATATAAGTGGTTATTAGGGATTATCTAAATTGAATCTGGATTTATGCAGGTGTGGTAGAGAAATGTCAGACGGGTAGTGTGTTGGCGGAAGTGAGGTCTTTGTAGTCTGTTGTTGTCTGGAAGTGGGTCCAGCAGGCCCATTTGAATGACTCATTTTTATCTATATTGCTGGTATCTAGCAATACATTACTGCTGCAAGCAAGTTTAAATAACACTTTTTCCTTTAGAAATGTCATTTTGCTGCGGCACAGTAAAACACATCAGAAAGATGCGCCACTTTACAGGCAGACTAAGTTGACCCCCCAGGCACGATATTTAAAAGAATATTTAATTTTTATTGTTTCACTTCAAGCATTATTAAAATCACTGCTCCTGAAAAAACGGCCATTTTAAAATCTTTTTTTGCGGGGGGGGGGGGGGCGTGTCCGGACGTTCAACAGGGAGGACGTGTGTTTGCTCTGCTCCGTCCAGGGTACTCGGATCCATAGCCATCCTTGCCCCTCCTCACCCCATCGAAGCTCAATCTTAAGAGCACCTGGACACCCTCGGCTGCGGCGACCGGGGAGTTTCTAATCCTTTTGGCAAATTTAAGCGGTCCTGAGCCTACAGCCAAGTCCGAGCCTCGGACGCCTGCCGCCATCTTGGGGCCTACTGAACAACTGGAACCCACCGCTCTTCGCTATCCCGGACCGAGGCCTCGGAAAAGCTCCTGCGCAGCACCCTGGCTGCGGAGCCATCCGCACTCGTGGTCCCTTTGTTCCGGCGGCTACTCACCTGGAGATCCCCTCTCTGACACGCTGACCTCCGGAGGTCCGACGCCATCTTGCGGCCTACCTCTCCGACCTGCCCTACCTACTGGAAGTGGTGAGTACCTGGCTACTCTACCATCTACCCCTCAGCCGGCTTCCCTTCAGTGCTGGGACAGTCATAAAGAACCGGAGCCCCAAATTTAGGCCCACATGAAGCCGCTCGAGGCCTTCCCGTAATCGGTGCTCACCCGACCGGCCACTTCCGCCAGGAAAGTCCGCGGCTCCGGCCTACCTCTGGAGGTCGGCGGCCATCTTAGTACTCTCAACTACTCCCTATTTACATGTGTGCCACCACACGATCTATACAGCTACAGCCCCTGTTCTTCTAGACTCTGCTTGAATTGGGTCCCCTTGCTCTGCAGCTGTGGTGGTCCTGCTACTATCTACATATTATCTTCACGAAAATCTCTACAAATAATAACACTAGTTTGAAGTATGTACGGTACTGAGCAAATGTAAGTAAGAGGTGCCCCACACAGCTACCGGCCTTATACTTCCAGTTATGCCTTCCAAATCAACGAAATCCCATTCTGCATCGGGTAAAAGATCTGGTAAGAGGTCACTGTCTATTCCAGTCTCTGCAGGCTCTATTCAACAATATTTGGCCAACACACGTGGCGACCAGGCACGAACCTCGAGACCAAGCGCCTCTCCCTCATCTCACGTTGCCTCTGTGAGGGAAAGCTCTCCGGCCTCCTCATACTGCTCGGATCTCATGGATGACCCCGGATCCCCTGCTGGCTCCGAAATGACTACGCTGATGAGTGGTCTTAAAAAAGAACTCGCAGGTATGTTTCATAACCTGGGAAAGTCTATAAAAAAAAGAGATAACTGCAGTAAGAACTGACATGTCACACATCTTGGTCAGAGTGGAGGAAACGGAGCAACGACAGGATACACAAGCCCTAGCCATTAAAGAATTGCAAGACACTGTTACCCAGCTAGCATTTGCTCATCGGGCCTCCTTATACAAACTCGAAGACCTCGAGAACCGCAACCGCAGAAATAATATACGTGTCAGAGGTCTGCCTGAGGCTACTGGAGATAGTGATCTAGAACCCTCAATACATGGCATCTTCAACACCATTATGGGTAACCCTGTCACTGCACCACTCCGCTTTGACCGTGTACATCGTGCCCTGAGACCCCGTAATGCTAATTCTGACCAGCCCAGAGACGTCATCTGTCGCTTGCATTACTTCGAGGATAAAAATGCCATTATGATGAAGATGCAGGGCCTGCCTAACATAGACTTTGACGGGGCAACCATCACCATATTCCCAGACCTCTCCAAAGATACTTTAGACCTCCGTAGAGCACTAAAGCCGCTCCTGGATCTTCTACGTTCAGACGGGATCTCGTATAGATGGGGTTTCCCAGCCTGCCTGATTGCCACAAAAAATGGCCGTTCCCACACACTAAGGTTTCCGGAGGAACTCACAACCTTTTTGCAGGCTCTTAATCTTCCGCCCTTGGAACTCCCAGGCTGCCAGGACTCAATTCCCAAATTTTCGAACCTCGCGGATTCAATTTGGAGACAGGACGCACCTCCCTCCCAGGATCTGCACAAAAGCACGGTTGAATTGTGCAAATCTTTTTTTTAATTTTTCTTTCTTTTCATTCAACCTCATTCTACCAGTGTAGATGTCCAATCTCCTACAGTTTACTGGCACCAAGTCAGGTTTCAGCTACAATTTTTTTGCAAATTTACCTGACTATACTTAGTAGACTTTGACCTGTGACTAGTTAGCCCACTGGTCTCCTTTCTTCTAATTTTTTTTTTTTTTTTTATGCTTTTTTGTTGCCGCATCAGTTTGGTCTAAAATATGTGCTGCCTTGTAGGAATTTCAATGTCTAAGTTGATTTTTGTTCCTGCCTACATAACCTTTTTATTTAACTGTAAATAATTATTAATTTCTAGTTATAAGTTATTTGTTTTTTACAGGCCGAGTGCTGTCGGGGCACGCTTCTTTTATTGCCCTTCCCCTACAGCATAACCCCGTCCCCCCCTCCTTCTGGGGTTGGTGAGTGCGTGCGACCTTAAAGTTATTTTATTCAATCCCTGTCCAGGGTTATGGATGGCTGCTCGCTCTCTCTTTCCCCAATGGGACCACTGCAGATTTGTGTGTTATTCATGTGTTTCCCACAAGTTCTTTAATTCATGTATATGATTTTTCTATATTTTCACTCTCTCCTTCTTTTGTTTTTTTCTACTCTTTACTATATCCTCCCCTCTTCCCCCTCTCTCTTCACCTCCCCTCCCCCCGCTGGCATGCATGGAAGTATAGGCTGAAGGATCCCGCTTTGCTGTAACAATGGTTACGTTAAAGTTCTTATCGTACAATGTTAGGGGTCTTAATGTCGCAGCTAAGCAGCACCAAACATTCTGTGAACTAAAACAAGCCGCATGCTCTATTGCTTTTCTTCAAGAAACGCATTTAACCCACACAACTCCAGTTAAATTGACCTCACCCCACTTTCCGCAATGGTACTACAGCTTATCTGACACTAACAAAGCTAAGGGAGTGGCCATTGGGTTTAGCAGAAATGTATCCTTTCGCTTATCTGACATGCTAGCTGGCGATTCCAGTCGCTTTCTCTTCCTCAAGGGCTTCATAGGCAATACCCAATGCACCCTTGCAAATGTATATTGCCCAAACCAAAATCAGCCTACCTTTTTCTCACAAATCCTAACCAAATTGTCACATTTCGCCACAGGTCTTACTATTTTAGCAGGAGGCATTAACATGTCTCTAGACCCAACAATAGACACGTCCCAAGGCCGCTCTAATATTTCGTTTAAACGCCTGAAATTTGTCAAAAGGAGACTCATGGACCTCCAATTAATGGATGTATGGCGCCTCCTCCATCCCAAGGTGAAGGATTTCTCACATTTCTCCACAACACACCAATCATATTCCAGAATAGACAACATATTCCTAGATCACTTTCATCTCCCCCTCTTACAGTCTACTCACATTGGTACTGCAACTATTTCGGATCATGCACCTGTGTTGATGACGTTGACCATGCCTTCCTTAGCACGCCGTACTAATAACTGGAAACCTAACGATTGCCTTCTTACTAACGAAGCTGAGGTTTCCATACTGGCCTCTTATCTCTCACAATATTTCAAGGAAAACAAACCCTTTGACACCTCTCCCTCCATTGTTTGGGAAGCTCATAAGGCTACTATTAGAGGCCGTTTCATCGAGCTTGGTGCCAGAAAGAAAAGGGAGCATGGTCGACAAATTGAACAGGTCCTACAACAAATAGCTGATCTGGACAAGCAACATAAACTCTCTCTCCATATTGAGCATCTCCAATCCCTCACACTTAAACGAGAGGAATTAAAGTTTCTTCACAATTTAGACACTAAGAGAAAATTCCAACGCATATCACAGAAATTTTATGAGTGGGGAAACAAACCAAGTAGACTACTGGCTAGGTCATTAAAAGCTAAACTAACACAGTCCTTTATCCCCAAAATTAAACTTTCATCAGGAGAGCTTGCCCATGCAACTCCAGATATCGCTAAGGCCTTCAAGGAGTTCTATGCGGATCTCTACAGTGTCAAAAATGACTTATCCTCTTTACCTCAGAATGAGAGACGAAGACACATGCTCTCCTACCTGAAAGCAGCTAACCTACCTAAATTGCCTGTGTCTATCCTTAAAGAACTGGAGGAAGATTTCTCAGTAGAGGAATTTCAGATTGCTTTGAAATCTACTCCTTCCGGTAAAGCACCCGGATCGGATGGGTTCACTATTTTATACTACAAAACATTCAGTGACATTCTGCTCCCCCGTCTCACAGCTTATGCAAACTCAGTCTCTCATTCCTCAGGCTTACGCCCAGAATCCCTCTCCACTCACATTACTGTCATCCCTAAACCCGATAAGGACCCTACCCTCTGTAACAGTTTTAGGCCAATCTCATTAATAAATACTGATATTAAATTATTTGCCAAAGTAATGGCAAATCGCCTGCTCCCCCTACTGCCTAGTTGGATCTCCAAAGACCAATCAGGTTTTATTCCCAATAGAGAAGCAAAAGATAATTCCCTTAGAGCAATTTTCCTAATCCAATATGTTCAAAGGAGTGCCCAGCCCACCCTACTTCTTTCCACTGACGCTGAAAAAGCTTTTGATAGGGTGGACTGGGACTATCTTAAGATGACATTGAGACATTTTGGATTGGGACCTAAGATGTACCACCGTATTTCATCCCTATATTCTAACCCCACAGCACAAATTAGAATCAATGGGACGCTGAGTGATTCATTCGTCCTACATAATGGTACTAGGCAGGGATGCCCCCTATCCCCCCTCCTCTTTGCCATTACCTTAGAACCCTTCCTAGCGACAATTAGGAACAATGGTAATATTCAAGGGGTACAAGTAGGTAAAAGCTCCCACAAATACACAGCTTACGCTGACGACATACTATTTTTTATTCAGCAGCCACGCATCTCAATACCTAACCTAATGTCAGCATTTTCCACCTTTCAATCGATCTCCAATTTCAAAATAAACCTAAATCGGAAATTTTAAACATTAATCTCTCCCAGTCCGAAGTGACTTCCCTGAAGCCCCTCTTTCCCTTTAAATGGGAACCAAAACATATGAAATACCTGGGTATTTATCTCACCCATAATCCCCACTTTCTTTTCCGGCATAATTACATCCCCTTGCTTAACAGGATTAGGGTGGACTTACGAAAATGGTCTAGCCTATCACACACTTGGTTAGGAAAAGTAAATATTATTAAAATGAATATACTACCCCGCATACTCTTTCTTTTTCAGATGCTCCCACTGGGGGTTCCAGTGGGGTTCTTTACTATTTTGCAAACCATGATCTCCCGCTTTATTTGGAGGAACAGTCATCCCAGGATATCTAGGGAGCTACTGTTTCGCTCCAAGTGCTCTGGGGGACTGGCACTTCCTAATTTTAAGGCGTACTATCAAGCTGTTGTACTGTCTAGAATAGCTGACTGGAAATACGCTTTTAATTCGAAATTGTGGGTACAACTTGAATACCTTTTGAGTGGCACTGATCTCTCGGTAGTCCCTTGGATACCTCGCTCCTGCAGGAATCTTGACCGAACCACCTCAGCACTCACCATATCTTCATTGGATATATGGGATGCCTTGCATAAAAAAATTTTCTTGGGGGTATGACTCTCCTTTAACACCTCTCCTTAATCATAAATATTTTTTACCAGGCTTATTAGATCCCGGTTTCAAATTATGGAGACCGAAAGAACCTCTCTTATTACATCATGTTCTCCGTGGCAACACACTTAAACCACTACATATGATCCTTGATCCTAAACCCACCACGTTTCTTGATAAATGGAGATATCATCAACTGCAACGCTTTTTGAGTTCCCTCCCTCATCCGCTTAGAAGTTTACAAGATTTAAATAGGGTAGAAGAAATACTCCATCCAAAAGACCCTCCCTTACATAGTATTTCTTTATTTTATAAAGCTCTTATTGCTCTTCAAAATCCCGCTTTTCCACCTTTCCTGGCAAAATGGGAAACTGATCTGGGCTCCCCACTCACAGACAACCAAAAGGATAAGGTTCTACAATTAGCTCACACCTCCTCCCTTGCTTCTAAAATGGAAGAGGTCAATTATAAATTACTCACCAGGTGGCACTACACCCCTGTTAGAGTACACCAAATGTTCCCTGCCAGTTCCCCATTGTGCTGGAGGAACTGTGGGAACAAAGCCACTCATGCGCATATCTGGTGGTTCTGCCCACTCATTCGCCCCTTTTGGTCGGCCATTTGCAATCTGATCTTACAGATTTCGGAGGTGAGTCTACCCATGGATCCATGGACTGTCCTCTTCCATGCCACTAAAGCCCCCATAGGTTCATATAAACGTTCACTCATCCCTCACCTATTGAACACCGCCAAAGCTTTAATACCTACCTTATGGGGCCAAACAACAATCCCGTCTATAAAAGTCTGGCTTCAGAAGGTAGATGAAGTTCACCTCATGGAGAATATTACTCACAACATTAATGGGACTTCAGAAAAACATTCGCTAACTTGGGCTCCTTGGGTAAAATTTCAGTCCACCCCCTCATATAAGGATTTCATAATGCAAACCCCATAAGTCTACCAATTACACATTGCCATTTAAATTCCGATAACTCAATATTTTGCACATGCATGCCAGCAACCCCTCCCCCCCCTTCCCATTTCACCCCCTCTCTTATCTACTACCCCTTTTATCTTCCTTTATTCTCTTTCCTAGCATCTAGTTTTATGTATTTTATTCTCTTTATTCTCCCTATTTTATTTCTCTTTCCTAACTAAAGCAATGTTTCTCATTTTGTTTTTGTATTTTGATTACAATGCTCGCATAGAAAGAAGCCTCTTTCTACTTAATCATTACATTCGTTTTCATTTTCCCTCTTGAATTTACAGAGGTAGTTAATGTATTCCTGGCTTCATAACACTCATTGTAAATTTCTGAGCATTGAAATTTATTCTGCTTTCTCACCAAGTTTGTGTCTAGTTTGTGATATAAGTATATCTTGTCTTTATTTTTCTTTAATAGAAATTTATTAAAGAAAAAAAAAAAAATTCTTTTTTTGCATTGATACATAGTTACATAGTAAGTGAGGTTGAAAAAAGTCCATCAAGTCCAACCCATGTGTGTGATTATATGTCAGTATTACATTGTATATCCCTGTATGTTGCGGTCATTCAGGTGCTTATCTAATAGTTTCTTGAAACTATCAATGCCCCCCCGCTGAGACTACCACCTGTGGAAGGGAATTCCACATCCTTGCCGCTCTTACAGTAAAGAACCCTCTACGTAGTTTAAGGTTAAACCTCCTTTCTTCTAATTTTAATGAGTGGCCACGAGTCTTGTTAAAGTCCCTTCTGCAAAAAAGTTTTATCCCTATTGTGGGGTCACCAGTATGGTATTTGTACATTGAAATCATAGCCCCTCTCAAGCGTCTCTTCTCCAGAGAGAATAAGTTCAGTGCTTGCAACCTTTCCTCATAACTAATATCCTCCAGACCCTTTATTAGCTTTGTTGCCCTTCTTTGTACTCGCTCCATTTCCAGTACATCCTTCCTGACGACTGGTGCTCAGAACTGGACAGCATACTCTAGGTGCAGCCGCACCATAGTCTTGTAGAGTGGGAGAATTATCGTTTTATCTGTGGAGTTGATCCCCTTTTTAATGCATACCAATATTCTGTTTGCTTTGTTAGCAGCAGCTTGGCATTGCATGCCATTGCTGAGCCTATCATCTACTAGGACCCCCAGGTCCTTTTCCATCCTAGATTGCCCCAGAGGTTCTCCCTCCAGTGTATAGATTGCATTCATATTTTTGCCACCCAAATACATTATTTTACATTTTTCTACATTGAACCTCATTTGCCATGTAGTTGCCCACCCCATTAATTTGTTCAGATCTTTTTGCAAGGTTTCCACATCCTGCAGAGAAGTTATTGCCCTGCTTAGCTTAGTATTGTCCGCAAATACAGAGATTGAACTGTTTACCCCATCCTCCAGGTCATTTATGAACAAATTAAATAGGATTGGTCCCAGCACAGAACCCTGGGGGACTCCACCACCCACCCCTGACCATTCTGAGTACTCCCCATTTATCACCACACTCTGAACTTGCCCTTGTAGCCAGTTTTCAATCCATGTACTCACCCTATGGTCCATGCCAACAGACCATATTTTGCACAGTAAACGTTTATGGGGAACTGTGTCAAATGCTTTTGCAAAATCCAGATACACCACGTCTACAGGCCTTCCTTTATCTAGATGGCAACTTACCTCCTCATAGAAGGTTAATAGATTGGTTTGGCAAGAACGATTCTTCATGAATCCATGCTGATTACTGCTAATGATTAAGGATGAGCTTCGCGTTTGAGTCAAACCCATGTTTGACTCGAACATCGTCTGAATTGCGAACGATGTGGGCCGTTCGCGCCAAATTTGTGTGGGGCGTCATGGCCCATAATTCACTACGGCATCGCAGTGCATTGCTGGCTGATGATTGGCCAAGCATGCACTATGACACGCATGCTTGGCCAATCACAGCGCCGTCAGTAGAGAGAGCTGTAATTGACCAAAGCCAGGGTGGCTTTGGCCAATTATGGCTCAGGGGGTTTAAAACATGCCCCACACTATATAAGGCCGCCTGCACGGCGGCCCTGTGTAGTGTGTTCCGGCGTGCTTAGAGAGAGAGAGAGACAGTGTCATTTCATCTGAGTTAGCTAGATTAGGCAGGACAGTCAGTGAGTTAGCTGCACTTACAGTTTATTGTTTATTGTATAAATATATATATATATATATATATATATATATATATATACTGTATTCAGTTTAGCTAGATCCGTTCCTGTTATCTTCCTACTGACAGGCAGGCTTGTCTTGTTACAGTATTTACAGCTACCTGAAGAAAATTGCTGGTGTTCTTTTGATCCTATTAGTACCACAGTCAGGCAGCCAGACTATTTACAGTTAGTGTAGTGCATCCTCCTCACAGTGATCAGTTAAAGCTACAAGTTCGTTTAGTGTGACCTCCGCACAGTGTTCAGCTAAAACTACAAGTTAGGGTAGTGCGTCCTCCTCACAGTGTTCAGCTAAAGCTACAAGTTAGTGTAGTGTGACCTTTGCACAGTGTTCAGCTAAAGCTACAAGTTAGCGTAGTACGTCCTCCTCACAGTGTTCAGCTAAAGCTACAAATTAGTGTAGTGCGTCCTCTGAACAGTGTTCAGCTAAAACTACAAGTTAGTGTAGTGTGTCCTCCTCACAGTGTTCAGCTAAAGCTACAAGTTAGTTTAGTGTGACCTCTGCACAGTGTTCAGCTAAAGCTACGAGTTAGGGTAGTGCGTCCTCCTCACAGTGTTCAGCTAAAGCTACAAGTTAGTGTAGTGTGACCTCTGCACAGTGTTCACCTAAAGCTACAAGTTAGTGTAGTGCGTCCTCTGAACAGTGTTCAACTAAAACTACAAGTTAGTGTAGTGCGACCTCTGCACAGTGTTCAGCTAAAGCTACAAGTTAGTGTAGTGCGTTCTCTGCACAGTGTTCAGCTAAAGCTACAAGTTAGTGTAGTGCGTCCTCTGAACAGTGTTCAACTAAAACTACAAGTTAGTGTAGTGTGACCTCTGCACAGTGTTCAGCTAAAGCTACAAGTTAGTGTAGTGCGTCCTCTGAACAGTGTTCAGCTAAAACTACAAGTTAGTGTAGTGCGACCTCTGAACAGTGTTCAGCTAAAACTACAAGTTAGTGTAGTGCGACCTTTGCACAGTGTTCAGCTAAAGCTACAAGTTAGTGTAGTGCGTCCTCTGAACAGTGTACAGCTAAAACTACAAGTTAGTGTAGTGCGACCTCTGCACAGTGTTCAGCTAAAGCTACAAGTTAGTGTAGTGCGTCCTCCCCACAGTGTTCAGCTAAAACTACAAGTTAGTGTAGTGCGACCTCTGCACAGTGTTCAGCTAAAGCTACAAGTTAGTTTAGTGTGACCTCTGCACAGTGTTCAGCTAAAGCTACAAGTTAGTATAGTTGCGTCCTCTGAACAGTGTTCAGCTAAAGCTACAAGTTAGTGTAGTGCGTTCTCTGAATAGTGTTCAGCTAAAACTACAAGTTAGTTTTTTGCGAGCTCTGCACAGTGTTCAGCTAAAGCTACCTGTAGAAGGTTGGTGGTGTTTTCCTGATCCTATCACTACCGCAGGCAGCTAAATAAGCTACAAGTTAGTTTTTTGCGAGCTCTGCATAGTGTTCAGCTAAAACTACAAGTTAGTGTAGCGCGAGCTCTGCACAGTGTTCAGCTAAAGCTACCTGTAGAAGGTTGGTGGTGTTTTCCTGATTCTATCACTACCGCAGGCAGCTAAATAAGCTACAAGTTAGTTTTTTGCAAGCTCTGCACAGTGTTCAGCTAAAGCTACCTGTAGAAGGTTGGTGGTGTTTTCCTGATCCTATCACTACCGCAGGCAGCTAAATAAGCTACAAGTTAGTTTTTTTGCGAGCTCTGCACAGTGTTCACCTAAAGCCAGTGGTGTATTTAGGTTTTGTGCTGCCCTAGGCCTGACTGAGCTTGCGCACCCCCTAATTTAAATATGACCCACCCCTTCCTGTCAAGGCCACACCCCTTTCTTTTGAGACCCCATTCACACAGGGGCAACACGACTTGCAGGTCGCCTCAGCGAGGCGACCTGCAAACGAATGCCCGGGCGACTTGCAAAATGACTTCTGCATAGAAGTCTATGCAAGTCGCCCCAAGTCGCCCCCGAAGTCGTACAGGAACCTTTTTCTAAGTCGGAGCGACTTGCGTCGCTCCCCTTAGAACGGCTCCATAGTACAGAACGGGAGGCGACTTGTCAGGCGACTAGGTCGCCTGACAAGTCGTCCCTGTGTGAATGGGGTCTAAAGATCCGCCCTGTCATCTTCATTGGAGGAGGACAGAGAGGCATGCAGCATCTTTTCATTTGGTGGGTAAGGGGATATGTGCTGGTTGCTTTGGGAGGGGAGGATCAGACCCCTCCCAAAGCACCCAGCACATATCCCCTTACCCCCCCTCCCCTCATCCATGTGTGCATTTGTTATCTGCCCCCTTCCCAGTTACTGTGTCCCCCTCCACTGTAAACTATACACAGACCTCAGAGCAGAAGTGCGGCTCTTGCACTGAAGTCGTGTCCCTCCTCTGTGGCTCCTTCTCCTCCTGGCTGTGTACACTAGAACATTGGAGCCGAAAAGGAGGAGGAGCTGAGGAGTGTGTGTGGCTGACAGTGGGGAGAGAGGTGGTGGCTGCTACGGAAAGCCGATCGCCGCTTGTGGGACCCTGGGTGGCAGATGTCCTGGGTGCCCACGCTAGCGCACTCTGGCTGCCAGTTACCGAAGCTCAGTGCCGGAACTTGTTGTGGGCTCTGGGACAGTGGCGTCACTAGGTTTGGTGTCACCTGGAGCTGTAAAAATTGTGTCATCCCCCCTTAATTTTTTGACTGGAGGCCCAGCGTTGGAGCTCATTGTGGCGGTCAACAAGGCCCAGAGGATATCAGGTTAGGCACTTCCTAATGGCTTAGTCCCTGGGAACAGTAATGAATAATGGCCAACAGGCTCTCTTACCAGACCCGGTGAAACCGCAACAGTGATCCCTCCGACTGGACATTCGCTCACTCTGGGTTGCCCAGGCTGACTCTGGTCAGTAGTGTAGCATGTCTGTACCCCGGCAGTGGCTTCATCTTTCTCCCCCTCTGGTGGTGCGGGTACAGCGTGGCTCTCTGGTGGTGCAGGTACAGCGTGGCTCTCTGGTGGTGCAGGTACAGCGTGGCTCTCTGGTGGTGCAGGTACAGCGTGGCTCTCTGGTGGTGCGGGTACAGCGTGGCTCTCTGGTGGTGCGGGTACAGCGTGGCTCTCTGGTGGTGCAGGTACAGCGTGGCTCTCTGGTGGTGCGGGTACAGCGTGGCTCTTTGGTGGTGCGAGTACAGCGTGGCTCTCTGGTGGTGCGGGTACAGCGTGGCTCTTTGGTGGTGCGGGTACAGCGTGGCTCTCTGGTGGTGCGGGTACAGCGTGGCTCTTTGGTGGTGCGGGTACAGCGTGGCTCTCTGGTGGTGCGGGTACAGAGTGGCTCTTTGGTGGTGCTGGTACAGCGTGGCTCTCTGGTGGTGCGGGTACAGCGTGGCTCTTTGGTGGTGCGAGTACAGCGTGGCTCTCTGGTGGTGCGGGTACAGCGTGGCTCTTTGGTGGTGCGGGTACAGCGTGGCTCTCTGGTGGTGCGGGTACAGAGTGGCTCTCTGGTGGTGCGGGTACAGCGTGGCTCTCTGGTGGTGCAGGTACAGCGTGGCTCTCTGGTGGTGCAGGTACAGCGTGGCTCTCTGGTGGTGCGGGTACAGCATGGCTCTTTGGTGGTGCGGGTACAGCGTGGCTCTTTGGTGGTGCGGGTACAGCGTGGCTCTTTGGTGGTGCAGGTACAGCGTGGCTCTTTGGTGGTGCGGGTACAGCGTGGCTCCCTCTTTGGCTTCCCCCAGCACAGTACTCTCTTTTTCTCCTCTAACACCCCCCCTCAGCAGAGTGCATGCTGGGGGCTGTAGCATGTCTGTGGGGGCTACTTTTCCCACGATGCCCCCCAGAGTCTTCTGATTGGCCCTCTGCTGTGGCCAATTATAGGGAGGAAAACAGCGGTCAGGAAGCTGGGCGACGGCGCAGGGAAACCAATTAGAGCCGCCCTCTCTTCTCCCTTCGGCTGACAGAAAGGGGAGGAGGGGCGAGCGGGGGAGTTCTCTGGCAAATGGAGCAGCAGATCTGTGACAGGGAGAGGAGAGATGCGGGCTGTCTGTGTATCTCCCCCGCTCGCCCCCCCTCCCCTGACAACCCGCATCTCTCCTCTCCCTGTCACAGATCTGCTGCTCCATTTGCCAGAGAACTCCCCCGCTCGCCCCCCCTCCCCTTTCTGTCAGCCGAAGGGAGAAGAGAGAGAGAGAGCGGCTCTAATTGGTTTCGCCGTGCCGCCGCTCAGCTTCCTCCCCGCTGTTTTCCTCAGAACAGACAGACAGAATCACAGCTTTACGGAGGGGCGGCTTGACGGCACCCGGGACGCCACTGTACTGCACTGCTAAGCTGTACCCCCTGCTGTGCGGGAGTCGGGAAGAGGGCGCCGCTGCCATTTTCAGGGGGGGGTGGCGGCTTTCTGTCGCCCCCCCGCACAGTGCCGCCCTAGGCCTGGGCCTTGTTGGCCTAGGCCAAGACACAGCACTGCCTAAAGCTACCTGTAGAAGGTTGGTGGTGTTTTCCTGATCCTATCACTACCGCAGGCAGCTAAATAAGCTATATAATGCAAAAAATACCGCGCTGTAGATTAAATATTCTTAAAACTTAAAGTGAGAAAAAATAATGAAATGCAAAATTTACATATAATATAAAATAAAAAAACTAAAAAAGCAGCTGCTAAGAGTGAGATACACACAAACGTAAATAGGAGAATAAGTAGCAGCGCTAAACCTACTATTGAATACAAAATACCAACAGTGTTTTACAATGTACAGTATCAAAACATAAATGTGAACTATATGGAATAAAAGTCCATCTATATAAGATAGGCAGTGCTCAAACAATTATCCGGAAAGTGAGTGTAGTTCAATTGGTTGAATACATCCTCCACCGCAACACCAGTGATACACCACACAAAATGCTCGCTTACCGAATGGCAAGCTCTATAAGCCTGCGACCTGTACCCGGCCAGGGCCTTTATCCAAATGAGGACCAAAAGGGCGATATTCAGGCAAACCCCACAAGATGGTCAGCATACAGAGCAGAACCTGCCAAACTCGCCAGTCATGGATCAAATATGTGGGCAGATTGTGGTACCATTCAGATGTTTCCCAGAACGAGAAAAGATCACCATAGCATAATACTGATAATCAATATTTATTGTATAAAAAGAATGTCACTTACAATGAACTGGAAATATAAAAGCAAACAGCCGGCTGGTGATGTTTTCCTGATCCTATCACAAGCTACAAGTTAGTGTAGTGCGTCCTCCTCACAGTGTTCAGCTAAAACTACAAGTTAGTGTAGTGCAACCTTTGCACAGTGTTCAGCTAAAGCTACTAGTTAGTGTTGTGCGTCCTCCTCACAGTGTTCAGCTAAAGCTACAAGTTAGTTTAGTGTGGCCTCTGCGCAGTGTTCACCTAAAGCTACAAGTTAGTGTAGTGCGTCCTCTGAATAGTGTTCAGCTAAAACTACAAGTTAGTTTTTTGCGAGCTCTGCACAGTGTTCAGCTAAAGCTACCTGTAGAAGGTTGGTGGTGTTTTCCTGATCCTATCACTACCGCAGGCAGCTAAATATTGGGGCAGCACAGTGGTGTAGTGAGTAGCACTTTCACAGTAAGAAGGGTCACTGGTTCAAATCCCAACCACGACACTACCTGCCTGGAGTTTGCATGTTCTCCTTGTGCCTGCATGGGTTTCCTCCGGGTACTCCGGTTTCCTCCCACACTCCAAAGACATGCTGGTAGGTTAATTGGCTTCTGTTCAAAAATTGGCCCTAGTATATGAATGTTAGGGACCTTGGATTGTGGGCTCCTTGAGGGTAGGGATCGATGTGAGTGTGCGATATATGTGTGGAGCGCTGTGTAAAAATTGACACAGCGCTATATGGGTACCTTAAATTAAAAAAAATATAGGGGTAATTGTAGACACGCACCCACACTTGCTCAGATTGAACTCGATAGACTGGTGTCTTTATTCAACCTTACTAACTATGTAACTATGTAACACTACCGCAGGCAGCTAAATAAGCTACAAGTTTTTTGCGAGCTCTGCACAGTGTTCAGCTAAAGCTACCTGTAGAAGGTTGGTGGTGTTCTCATACTACAGGCAGGCAGTTGATTTTGCTAGCTGCAGTATCAATATATATATATATATATATATATATATATATATATATATATATATATATATATATATCCCAGCTTAGTGCAGCTACAGGCCATTAGTATGTCTGGAAGGCCAACAAGGAGAGGCAGACAGGTCACAAGCCAATAAAAGAGGGCAAGCAGGCTCTGTGTCTAGAGGCAACAGTGCTGGTCGTGGAGATCGTGCATCCTCAACAGCACGTGGCCGTGGGACACGCTTGGCCTTTTTTTCGGCAGCTGGCCATGTTGAGCCGCAACATGCGGAAGACTTGGTCGAGTGGATGACCAAGCCGTCCTCATTCTCCTCATCCTCTCTCACCCATGCTCAGGGTACTTTGTCTGGCAAAGCAGCTGCCAACGCGGCCTCTTCTCTCGGCTCAATGGCATCAGTGACTCCTTCCCTAGCCCCACCATGTCGTCCTGAGGAGTCCCTCGAACTGTTTGACCACAGTGTTGGGTATATGCTCCAGGAGGATGCCCAGCGTTTAGAAGGCTCTGATGATGATACTGAGCTAGATGAAGGCAGTAACGTGAGCATGGACAGAGGGGGTGCCCAAGAAGGACAGCAATCTGGCAGTCATGCTCCCCCTGCTGTAACATACTGCCAGGTTTGCTCCAGTGATGAGGAGGGAGGGGATGATGAGGTCACTGACTCAACGTGGGTGCCTGATAGGAGAGAGGAGAGAGGAGGAGGCACATCACCAACGAGGCAGGATGCCCTCCAGGGGCCAGCCTAAGGGCAGCACACTGACTGCATCACACCCCAAAGCTCCGCATGTGCAGGGCGCTGCTGTCTCTGCACGTTATTCCAACAGTTCTTTGGTGTGGGACTTTTTTGAGACGAGTGCATCAGATCGCACCGCTGCTATTTGCAACATATGTCTCAAGCGTATCTCGCGTGGCCAAAACATCTCCCGCTTGGGCACCACATGCTTGACCAGACATATGTTGACCTGCCATGCAGTTTGTTGGCAAGCGTATCTAAAAGACCCACACCAAAGAACAAAGAGGACCTCTCCTTGCTCCTCATCAGCTGAGATCTCCAACCCCACTATACCTTCATTGCCCTCTGAGACCTGCACTGAGAGGAATGAAGGTGTAGAATTAGGTGTGTCACAGCCAAGTATTTGTGGGCAATCTGCTTTCGGTACACCGACATCAGATTGTACCGGGCAAATTTCCCTGCCCCAGCTGCTGCACCGCCGAAAGAAGTTCGCTCCCAGCCATCCACATGCCCAGCGGTTGAATGCTAGCTTGGCAAAATTGCTAGCACTTCAACTGCTGCCTTTTCAGTTGGTAGACTCTGCCCCCTTCCGTGAGTTTGTGGAATGTGCGGTTCCTCAGTGGCAGGTACCCAAACGCCACTTTTTCTCACGGAAGGAGATTCCGGCTCTCTACTGGCATGTGGAAGGCAATGTCCATGCCTCGCTGGACAGGGCGGTCAGCGGTAAGGTGCATATTACCGCTGACTCATGGTCCAGTAGGCATGGACAGGGACGTTACCTAAGTTTCACGGCGCATTCGGTGACTCTTCTGGCAGCTGGGAAGGATGCAGGACAAG
This sequence comes from Aquarana catesbeiana, assembly GCF_042186555.1. NCBI lineage: Eukaryota > Metazoa > Chordata > Amphibia > Anura > Ranidae > Aquarana > Aquarana catesbeiana. The sequence goes on along the minus strand of NC_133330.1, from coordinate 140,201,532 downwards.
GTACAGTAGTGTTGGAGGTTGTTCCGCCACCACACCTCCAAAATGCCACTACTAATGATTCTGACACACCTCTCTCCTCCACCCCCTCCTCTTCTTCTTCCTCCATGGCCTCTTCCTGTGCTTTGTCCTCGGGAACCAGCAGTGCTCAGTAGCCGTTCAAGGGGCTACGCAAGTATGCAGGCCAAAAGATGCCATGTGGTGCTTGAGCTGGTGTGCTTGGGGGACAGGAGCCACACTGGGGCAGAGGTTCTGTCTGCTCTGCATGGGCAGGTTCAGAGGTGGTTGACGCCACGCCAACTTAAGGCAGGAATGGTGGTTTGTGACAATGGCACCAACCTCCTTTCTGCCCTCCGACAGGGACAAATGACCCATGTGCCCTGTTTGGCTCACGTCCTTAACTTGGTGGTGCAGCGGTTCTTGGGCAGATACCTGGGCTTACAGGATGTCCTGAGGCAGGCCAGGAAAGTCTGTGTGCATTTCCGCCGGTCATATAATGCCAGTGCTTGGCTGGCAGATCTCCAAAAGGAGTTTAACCTGCCTAGGAACCGCCTAATCTGTGACATGCCCACCAAGTGGAACTCAACGTTGGCCATGCTACAGCAGCTGCACACGTAGCAGAGGGCCATCAATGAGTACCTGTGCGACTATGGCACCAGGACAGGTTCAGGGGAGCTTGGTTTTTTTTCCCCACGCCAGTGGGCCATGATCAGGGATGCATGCACTGCCCTGTTACCATTTGAGGAGGCCACAAGGATGGTGAGCAGTGACAGTGCATGCATTAGTGACACTGTCCCCCTTGTCCACCTGTTGGAGCACACGCTGCGTGGAATAATGGACAGGGCACTTGAGGCAGAACAGAGGCAGGAAGAGGAGGACTTGTTTAGCTCTCAAGGCCCCCTTTATCCAGACAGTGTTCCTGCGTGCCTGCCGATCACACAGGAAGAGGACGAGGAAGAGGAGGAGGAGGAGGAGGATTGTGTCAGTATGGAGGTGGAGCCTGGCAATCAGCATCAGTCTTTAAGGGATCAGTCCCAAGAAACACATGGACTTGTACGTGGCTGGGAGGAGGTGGCTGCGGACCATGTCGTCCTTAGTGACCCAGAGGACTCCGGATCGAATGCCTCAGCAAACCTACGCTGCATGGCCTCCCTGATCCTGCAAAGCCTGCATAAGGATCCTCGTATTCGTGGTATCAAGGAGAAGGACCAATACTGGCTGGTAACCTTCTTTGATCCACTTTACAAGGGTAAGGTTGCGGACCTTATCTTGCCATCGCAGAGGGAGCAGAGGATGAAACATCTTCGGGAGGCCTTGCAGAAAGGTCTGTGCAACGCGTTCCCAGAGACTGGGAAGTTACAAACTCCTGTTTCTGGACAACGTGTTGCTGAGGCTTCGGTCAGTCAAAGAAGGAGCGGTGGAGAAGGTGGCCGTCTGACCGATGTGTTCAGACAATTTTTTAGTCCAGAGCCCCAAGGTGTATGATCGGTTCCAGCAACCATCGCCAGCGTCTGTTTTACATGGTGCAGGAATACCTAGGGGCATGATCTGACTTGGACACCTTTCCCACCGAAAATCCTCTGGGTTACTGGGTCTTGAGGATGGATCACTGGCCAGAGCTTGCACAGTATGCAGTTGAGCTACTGGCCTGTCCTGCGTCCAGCGTTCTTTCGGAATGCACATTCAGTGCTGCTGGAGGCTTTGTAACCGATCACAGGGTGCGTCTGTCCACCGACTCAGTCGATCGACTGACCTTCATAAAAATGAATCAGTCTTGGATCACCACCAGCTACCAAGCACCTGATGCTGATGTAACCGAATAATATTTTTTTAAATCTCAGATCCCTTCAAAGACTGCCTATGCTGATGCTGAGTGACTATCCTGAGTAATTATCCTCTTCCTCCTCAATGATCATGCTGATAGCTTGTAAGAACATTTTTGGTTCTGGCCGCCGCCACCAGTGCCTAAGGCCCAATTTTTCAGCCCCTGTCTAACAGGGGCGTGTAATTACAATTTTTGATGCAATACTTTGCAGCAGGGCTCATTCCTGCGTTCCAACTAGAGTATCTGTGAGGGGTTGCAGTGTTGTGGCACCAGCACCAGTGCCTAAGGCCCAATTTTTCAGCCCCTGTTCAACAGGGGCATGTAATTACAATTCTTGATCTAATATTTCACAGCAGGGCCCATTTCTGCACCCACCAAGAGCGAGTGAGGACTTACAGTGTTGTGGCACCAGCACCACCACCAAAGGCCCAATTTTTTAATATCCATACAAGACCCAAAGGGACTGGTAATGGACTGGGGGGTACCCATGCCGTTTGTCTCACTGATTTTCATCCATATTGCCAGGACCCGACATTACATTAAAGCCGCAAGCAGTTTTAAATTACTTTTTTTCCTTTAAAAATGACATTTTGTGCAGGTATTGTTCTAAGCACGGGAAACACGCGCCAATTTACAGGCATACTATAGACACCCCCCGGTACGATATTTAAAGGAATATTTCACTTTTTTTTTTTTTTTTTTTTACTTTAAGCATCATTAAAATCATTGCTCCCGAAAAAACGGCCGTTTTTAAAAGGTTTTTTTTTTGCATTGATACATGTCCCCTGGGGCAGGACCCGGTCCCCAAACCCTTTTTAGGACAATACCATGCAAATTAGCCTTTAAAATGAGCACTTTTGATTTTGAACGTTCAAGTCTCATAGACGTCAATGGGGGTCCAACGTTCGTGTGAATTTTCGGTCCGTTCGCAGGTTCTGGTGCGAACCGAACCGGGGGGTGTTCGGCTCATCCCTACTAATGATACCGTTCTCGATACTAAAATCTTGTATATAGTCCCTTATCATCCCCTCCAAGAGTTTACATACTATTGATGTTAGGCTAACTGGTCTGTACTTCCCAGGGATGTATTTTGGGTCTATTTTAAGTATTGGTGCTACATTGGCTTTTCTCCAATCAGCTGGTACCATTCTAGTCAGTAGCTTGTCAGTAAAAATTAGGAACATTGGTCTGGCAATTACTTCACTGAGTTCCCTAAGTACCCTCGGGTGCAAGCCATCTGGTCCCGGTTATTTATTAATGTTAAGTTTCCCAAGTCTAATTTTAATTCTGTCCTCTGTTAACCATGGATGTGTCATGAGGATAAACACTGCAGTTTTGGTTGAAGCCCCCCAATTCCCTCGTGAAGACTGAGGAGAAGAATAAATTCAATACCTTCGCCATCTCCCCATCCTTTGTAACCAGATGTCCTTTCTCATTCTTTATGGGGCCAATATGGTCTGTCCTCCCTTTTTTACTGTTCACATACTTAAAGCGGGGTTCCACCCAAATTTTGAACAATATCTGTATGTATTCTCTTCCTTGCCTAGATGCTGACATGCCGTTTAAAAAAATTTAAATCGCCGTAATTACCTTTTATTTTTCTATTCTTCTTTGCACTTCCTGGTTCTCCTCCCATGGGAGTAGGCATGTTTCTAGCCTCTCCCAGACTCCACACAGCCTCCTGGGAGCTAGTCTCAGGCTTCCCAGGATGCCACTGAGCATGTGCGGGAACGAGCGGTGAATGCTGGGAGCACAGCATTCACCGCATCCAGGAAATAAATGCTTGTGGGCTTCAAATGCCCACAATGAAGATGGAAACCGCCTGCGGTGAATAATATAAGTTATTCTTTCCGACGAAATCTGACACAGGCGGACATATTACACACAATATGTGAGTATGTAATGCTGAGAAGAAAAGTTTGTGAATGAACTCAAAAAAAAAAAAAAAACGATAGATAGGTGGACCCCCGCTTTAAAGAATTTCTTGGGATTTTTTTTGCTCTCCTCTGCTATGTGTCTTTCATGTTCTATCTTAGCTGTCCTTATTGCACCCTTACATTTCTTGTTGCATTCTTTATAAAGTCTGAATGCTGATGATGATCCCTCAACCTCATATTTTTTTGAAGGCCTTCTCCTTTGCTTTTATATGCATTTTTACATTGGAGTTAAACCATCCAGGACTTTTGTTCGCTCTTTTAAATTTATTACCCAATGGGATGCATTGGCTAATGCCCTTATTTAATATGCTCTTAAAGCAAACCCATCTCTCCTCTGTGTTTTTTGTTCCTAAGATTTTATCCCAATTTATGCCTTCTAGCAAGGCTCGTAGTTTAGGGAAGTTGGCTCTTTTGAAATTCAATGTCTTTGTATTCCCCTTATGTTTCCTGTTTATGTGATTTATACTGAAGCCACAATTGGTCACACCTGTGATTGCTGTTACCTAAATTGCCCCGTATTTCCACATCCATGATCAGGTCTGTACTGTTGGTAATCAGTAGATCCAGTAACTCTTTTTTTCTAGCTGGTGCCTCTACCATCTGAACCATAAAATTGTCCTGCAAGACATTTAGGAACTGGCGAGCCTTAGATGAATGCGCGGTTCCCTCCGCCCAGTCTATGTCTGGATAGTTAAAATCCCCCATTATGATAACATTTCCCATTCTTGCAGCTAATCCAAATTGTGATAGGAGATCTGTGTCCCCTTCCTCCCTCAGGTTAGGGGACCTATAGCATACTCCCAGTATTATTTTCCCCTTAGCTTCATCCCTTTGGAGCTCTACCCATAAGGATTCCACCTCCTCCCTAGCTTCCTTAGTGATGTCATCTCTCACATTCACTTGTACATTATTCTTGATATATAGGCATACCCCTCCACCTTTTTTACCCTCTCTATCCTTGCGATAAAGGATATACCCTTAAATGTTTGCCAGCCAATCATGAGAGCTGTTGAATCATGTCTCTGAAAAAATCCACAAAATCCAAATCCTCCTTGTACAACAGATACTCTAGTTCACCCATCTTATCCGTCAGGCTCCTGGAATTGGTGAACATCCCACGTAGTTTAGACCGGTCGCATATTATCCTCTTATTGTGTGTTCTGAGATTGCAACTAGGACTTGTTACTATACTTACCTTGGGTTTATGTACTTTGGTCAACCTACCACTAATGCCCCCAATACTACCATCTGGAATATGTTCCATGCTGACTATCTCTACCTCTGGACCTTCCCCCTATCGCTTAGTTTAAAAACCCCTCTAACTTTTTGGCCATCTTCATTCCCAGCTGATCTGCACCTTCCTCATTTAGGTGCAGTCTGTCCCTTCTATAGTACCGGTTATCGACTGAGAAAGAGGGGGGGAGGTTGGGACTTTGAATGAGGTGCGCATGATGCAGTCCAATCACACTCATAGAGGTGCAAACATATGTATGTTTATTAAGGACCAATTATCAACATGGCATAAAAACGCATTGCATACATTAGACATAAAATAATCGCATATAGACAATAAATCTATGTATATACAACCATGGGACATGGGTAGGTACAATTATGCATCTTAATCCCCCAAGCAAGATAAAAGTCATGTGAAGTAAAAAACATCTGAAAATTGGTCAACGTGTGTTTGATGCATCAAAGGTAGGCCCGACGCTGCATTTCATGGACTTCAATCCACTCTGCAGGAGCCGCATCTAAATTCTATAAAAATGTATGAAAAGCAATATAGTTTCATGGGTCTAACAAAATCAGCAGAAAAGGGGGAAATGTGGGCATAATGGGCCATGCCAAAAAGGTTACTCACATGATAGCCAAAACTGGGACCGTGCGACAAAACAAAGCCAGGGGTAAACCATGGAGCCTGGCCCGGGAGCTGAGAGGGGGACCTCATCGAGGAACACCGGACCACACACACCAACACCCCGCAGTGGAGGGGACTTCTATAATGTAGGAAATATATAAAATGTATCTATGATGATACAAGTAACAAAAAACGAGATGATATAAGCTGCAGATATCACCAAGGTGATTGAAAAAAGCACCCGGAAGATTACCTCGAATAATACATGTGATGTTTGAAGCCACATAGATAGGAGAGGATCAGGGTGTGCATAGGTTGTATCAGCACCATCTCTGAATACCATGAAGCAGGGAGTGAGATGCAGCCCCAGCATGGAACGCCAGCTCCCCCTCAGCGTCACGCAGGCACGACACAGTGGAGCAAAACCTCGGCGAACACCAGAGAAGCTCACCGCATGTCAGCCCAGCTGATATACCGGACGTCTGTGTGTGCGACGCCCAACCAAGGAAGTCACATGCACAGTGTCGGGGGCGTGGCGCCGATGCACGGTGGAAAGATCCGCCCAGCCACCCACCCCCAACCCTGTGGAGGGGAGGTAGGAGGGCGGACACCAGCATGCATCACAGCTCCCGGGAAACAGGACATCTGCCCACCCACCGACAATGAGTCACACAAACCCAGTCTGGCCACAGGGAGTAAAAAATGTTATCGACTGAGAAGTCGGCCCAGTCATCCAAGAACCCAAACCCCTCCTTACTACACCAGCTCTTCAGCCACTTGTTTACTTCCCTAATCTCCCTCCGCCTTTCTGGAAACATGTCCCCTGGGGCAGTACCAGGGTCCCCATACACTTTTTACGGCAATAACTTGCATATAAGCATTTAAAATTAACACTTTAGATTTTTCATGTTCGTGTCCCATAGACTTTAACGGTGTTTGCATGTTCGCACAAACTTTTTGCCTGTTCGCATGTTCTGGTGCGAACCGAACCGGGGGTGTTCGGCTCATCCCTAGTTATTTCAAATAGAATTGTTGGTACAGGTGAGAAATAATATCCCTATATTAATTCATAGATATATTATTATTAATTTTAAAGCTTTTAATACGTAGGAAACACCTTCCCTTATAATGAAATTCATAGGCTTTGGTAGTTTTTTTATTTATTTAAATAATGAAATATGTTTTAAGTATCAGAGTTTTAATTTCTGACCCCCTATATATGAATTATATATGAGATGCTTGTGGGGTAACAGGTTTTACATTTTTAAAGTTTTTATAGTTTTTAAATTAGATATGTTAGATTAGTGTTTTTTTTGATTAAAATATTTATTATTGTTTTTATAGGTAATATAAGTATGTATATGCATTTAACATACATTTATTTACTTTAGGACTAGTGGTGCTTAGGACTAGTATAGTAGCAGCCACCAGATGGCACTCATGCACACTGGACGTTATTATAAAAACGTAAGTAGCTTTGCAGTGAGTTTTTCAAAGTTTTTGCAAAAACATTTTTTTAGCGTTATCATTTTTAAGTGTTTCTTTTTTTTTTTTAAATGGGATCAAAAACGTTAAAAAATGCTGGTGAGACATGTTTTTGAACAGTTATCTGCGTTTTTAGGCATTTTTTGACATTAGAGCATTTTTTACAGCTAAAAAACTCCTCTCAGAACCCACTAGTTTTGGGGTTTTTTCCCAGACAAAAAATGCCCCAGCTAAAAACAGTTGATAACAGCCTATGTGTGCATGGACACATAGGATAACATGCAGGAGAGTTTATTGGCTGTAGAAATAAACATCTGAAGCCAAAAATAGCAGCTGTAAAAACTTCCAAAAACGTCCAGTGTGCATGAAGCCTTAGGACTAGTGGCAGCAGGAATTAGCTTAGTTGTTGTTTACCTTTGCTAGGAGATGTAGCACTGGATAAATAGAGTGTGATGGCGCCGGGTGAACTCCAACCTCTGATGAAGCATAATGATGATGCATAAGGTGGACACAGGTGCATGATGTCATCGCGCTACCCAGAACTTGCTGCTAGAGTTAGTGTGGAGGATATACCTGAGACTGTGTCTGGCCGCTATGTGATCTTGTCTTAAAGCTGTATACAACCGTTTTTATGTGAATACAATATTGGTGTATATTTTTAAAAACATGTTAAACAGAGAGCACTAGAAGCATTTAATCTTTGTCCCTAATGGAGGAGGAGGGAAGGAAGAGAGTAATAAAAGTCTAAGAACATCTTCACATTCTGCTGGGAAACCCCTGGATTATTGGAAAGGCATTAAACATCTGGCACACTTTAGACCTCTTATGCAACGTACACACGGTCGGACTTTTCGACCGGACTGGTCCGACGGACCGAGCCCGGCAGACAATCCGATCGTGTGTGGGCTTCATCGGACCTTCAGCAGACTTTTCCAATCAAAAATCTGACGGATTTTAGATTTGGAACATGCTTCATATCTTTACATCGTAACCCCGCCGTACCCAGAAATCCGCTCGTCTGTATGCTAGTCTGATGGACAAAAACCGACGCTAGGGCAGCTATTGGCTACTGGCTATCAACTTCCTTATTTTAGTCCGGTGTACGTCATCACGTACGAATCCGTCGGACTTAGGTGTGATTGTGTGTAGGCAAGTCCGTTCGTTAAAAAGTCTGTTGGAAGTCCGTCAAAAATCAGTTGAAAGTCCGTCGGACCAGTCCGGTCGAAAAGTCTGCCCGTGTGTACGCGGCTTAATAACGTGAAGGTCTGTGGAGGGGTGAATGCATTTGTTCGTCTGTATCAAGGCACGTGGTGTAATTCACAGAAGGAGTGTTGTTGGGGTTCACAAGCACTGTATTTGTATGATTGCAAGATACTGTGAAGAAATATTATTATGGGACTTTTAAACATTTATGAACTTTATGTTTTAGGGAGTCTCGCTTATAGTAGTACTATATCATTTTTTATATTTTTGGTTAGATTTTTTTGTAATTGAATCTACATGTGTTCAGCTGCTTGGGTATATTTAGAGGGTGAGCTCACTGTGCTTAGATACCTGTGAGTAACAATCACCTCTACCTATTACACAGTACCTTATCTCCTTATCAAGAAATTAGGGCATCCCTTCTCCAGTTGAGAAGTCATCACATTTCTCTCTTTGATCATATAGCGACCAATAGAATGATTAAATTATTTAAAATGCTATATCTTTTTGAGACCCTACCAAACCACTCTTGCTTCTCACCTTAAAAATTACAAACGGATCTGCTGAATTTTACATGGGCCTACAAATGTCATAGGGTAACAAGGTAAACAGTCTTATATGCAAAATATAGAATTAGAGATGTTATACTTATGGAGAACCTAACTGCATGCCTTCATAACACCCTTGAACAATAGAATAAGGTTTGGGAGATGTGGACCCATCGTAAGTGATCCTATTTTTCTGTTTTTCCAGTCAGTGACCCCTGTATCCCCGGACCCCGGTATCCCACATTCAGTCTTCTTGTTTTCAACCCTCCTTATATCTTTTCTACTTGTTTCCTTTTCTCCTATAATCCCTCCTTCTTCTCCTCCATGGAATAAATAGGTGGAAGATCTCTGCTTCTGTTTCTGCCCTAGGACTTACAATTTTGAGGATTCCATTGTACTGGATAGTGCTGTGTTAGCATTTATTGCTAGGCCTGTTGAGTGCTATCCTAATAGAGAGTCATATCTGACATATGCAATATTACGTGTCAAAACATTCTTGCTGTATTTGGTTCATATCATACAATGAAGACATTCTGTGTAAATTACCTAGTCTTTAAATAGATTTATGTGTCCCTATGTTATGTGTGTTAACACTGTTCCACAATATAAATAAAAGGATAAGTATGGCCAAAGCATTTTTGCTAAAGCCTGCTGTCGGCTGATGTCACTCAGCAGGTACAGGCTGGGGAAAGATCCTGACTTTACAGTCAGGATCCACCCAGATGCCTGGACCAGCAGTGGGCTCATCCTCTCAGCTGTGCTGCTGGGAGACTAAGCTAGCTGCGCCCTCCCCTCCCCAGCCCAGCACTCCAGTGAGTGCATAGTTGCCAACATTGTAAAAAAAATTTTGGGACACTTTTTTGGCTGTAGGAGTCTTATTATAATTAGGGGGTGGGGCATGCATTTGTAGGTGTGGCATAGGGTAAAAGTAAAAATGCGGCGCGCGGAGCGCGCTGCGGCGAAAAATGGCCGTGGTTTATGCAAAATAGCGGGCGTGTCTTAAATGGGCGTGGCTCAAAGGGGGTGTGGTTAGCGTCTGAGATGAACAAGGGATGGAGAGAGAGGGATGGAGGGAGAGGGAGGGAGAGGGAGGGAGGGAGGGATGGAGGGACAACAGCCCCAGATCCTACACAACAATAGAAATATGTGTATTCCAGAAAGTTTAACAATCAGCAGACAAAGATACTCCAAACACCTGGTTTTAGCACTTCAATCATCCCGGCACCATGGTTGTTATGGTGTCAGGATGATTGAAGTGCATTATTTCTACTATTACATTGTAATATAAAATGAAATCAATCAACTCACCATAATGCCGAATCAGTGGGATCCCTGAGCGTGTCACCTGCCACGTCACCTGCCACCAGCCATCCGTCCTTGCATCAGGTGCCCCCAGCAGAGTCCGTCCTTGATTCAGGTGCCCACAGCGGTGCCCCCCCTTGCATCAGGTTTCCCCAGCAGTGCCCCCCTTACATCAGGTTTCCCCAGCGGAGCCCCCCCTTACATCAGGTTTCCCCAGCGGAGCCCCCCCTTACATCAGGTTTCCCCAGCGGAGCCCCCCCTTACATCAGGTTTCCCCAGCGGAGCCCCCCCTTACATCAGGTTTCCTAGTAGGTCTCCATCAGCCGCGTGGTTACAATAGAACGGGGCGGAGTGGGGCGGGGGGTGGTGGGAGCGAAGCGGGGCGGGGGGTAGGTGGGGCGGGACGGAGGGTGGGCAGCGACACAAGAGCTCAGTCTAGACAGAGAGGAGGGGGGTGACTGGAGGGGGGATTGCACACAGAGAGGAGAGGGGGGGCAGCTGGAGGGGTGAGGCGGCTGACAGAGAGGAGGGGGGGCAGCTGGAGGGGGGGGCGGCTGACAGAGAGGAGAGGGGGGCGGCTGGAGGGGGGCGGCACACAGAGAGGAGAGGGGGGCGGCTGACAGAGAGGAGGGGGGCGGCTGACAGAGAGGAGGGGGGGCGGCTGACAGAGAGGAGAGGGAGGGTGGCTGGAGAGGGGGGGTGGCTGACAGAGAGGAGGGGGGGCTGACAGAGAGGAGAGGGGGGGCGGCTGACAGAGAGGAGAGGGGGCGCCTAACAGAGCAGATGAGAGACACACAGCGCTATAGGACACTCCGGGAGCATGCAGGGCTGGCGCAATTACTCACAGACACAGTCCAGCCCTGCAATCACATGTGACCCGCTCCTCCAATCACGTCCTCCTCTGTCCCGCACATGCCGCTGCGCTCTGTGTTTTAGCCGAGCTTAGCATGAATGGGCAGCGGTGGGTGTCCTGTGATTGGCTGAGCAGGTCGCTCGGCCAATCACAGGACACCCACTGCTGCCCATTCATGCTAAGCTCGGCTCAAACACAGAGCGCTGCGGCATGGATTTTGACAGGAACGGTCTTCTGGAAAATGGCGGCTGGCCGCTGACCTCTACCAAAAAAAAAAAAATTGTGAAATAGGGATTTCCTGTGACATTTGCAGGGGAACCCTAATATCGGGAAAAGGGTCTAAATCCTGGAATTCTGGACTATGGGCAACTATGTGAGTGCTGGAGGGGTAGAGCAGAGAACCCATAACTGACAGTCAGAGCACTCTACCCAGAGTGAAGGGGAGAAAATAATGATCAATAGTGTTTAATCACACAGTTCTCAATGCAGAAGTGGCGGAGGACAGATACTGCATCGGATCAATGTTGCATCCACCTAGGAAAGTATAATATATATATATATAAATACATACCATACATTAGTGCATACTGTGAAATGTTTCTTACTCTTTTGTCAATCTGTCAATTTTTTAAAAAGGCACAAAGCCTCTAAAGATGCCCTGTGGGAGGTGTGAAACACAATAGATGGAGACTTACGTGATATCCAGCCAGTGGAACGCACGTCAGTGTGCACTTTCGGGTTCGGCATTTTGTGCCTTTTTTATGTGAGTACAACCAATTTTATTTGTTATTATAATAAGAATGGTATTACGCTATGTAGGCCCTTCCTGCCATTCCTTTTTATGTGAGTACTCCAGCCTGAATCTTGTTACCAGAGGCGTTGCTAGGGGGGTGCCGGGGGGGTGCGGTCCACACCAGGGTGACACCCGCCAGAGGGGTGACACCCGTGGCTAGCGGCACCGCTAACACTGCCCGCTGCCCTACACTACTCTGCTCCTCATAGATCTCTCGTGTCCCTCAGCGGAGCAGACTGAAGCCGCCTCCTCCTCCCACATCCACACAGGAGGAGGAGACCGAGGGACACCACTGTGTGTATCCATCTGAACTGACTGTTCTGAGGTCTGTACACTTCACTATGTGTAGTCTAGATGGACATGGGGGGTGCTATGGGAGGGCATAGGGGGTGTCTATACTGATGGGGGGGTCTGCACTGAGGGGGAGGGGTGTCTATACTGATGGGGGGTCTGCACTGAGGGGGAGGGCGTGTCTATACTAATGGGGGGGTCTGCATTGAGGGGGGTGTTTATACTGAGGGGGATCTGCATTGAGGGGGTGTTTATACTGAGGGGGGTCTGCATTGAGGGGGATGTTTATACTGATGGGTAGGTCTGTATTACGGGTGGGTGTTTATACTAATTTGGGGGTCTGCACTAAGGGGGTCTACACTGATGGGGGAGTCTGCACTGAGGGGGGTGTCTATACTAATGGAGGGGGTCTGAACTGAGATGGAGGTGTATACTGATGGGGGGAGGTCTGCACTGAGGTGGGGGGTGTATATACTGATGGGGGGGAGGTCTGCACTAAGGGGCTCTATACTGATGGGAGGTCTGCACTGAGAGGGGTGTCTATATGATGGGGGGGTCTGCACTGAGGGGGGTGTCTATACTGATGGGGGGGTCTGTACTGAGGGGGAGGTCTATGCTCATGGGGGGGTCTGTACTGGGGGATTGGGATCTATACTGCAGGAGGAAGATCTGTGCTTAGTGCGGAGGTCTATACTGATAGAGGGGGTCTGTACTGGGGGCGGACTATAGTTGGTGGAGGGGGGGGTGACCCCAATTTTTTCCGCACCGGGTGACACCAACCCTAGTGATGCCACTGCTTGTTGCCACAGCGGAGGAGTGATCGACCAGGAGGAATATAAGTCCCAGCAATTCTGCAGCACATGTACATTTAACTCTTTACAATACATGTAAGAGAGAGCTGTTGGTGAGTGTGGGAACACAGGAGGGGACCACAGCACTGTGATTTCTGCACAAATATTGCACCATTTTACCACAGACTGCACTATTGGTTGGACTTTAATGCAAACGTTTTCTTTGGATATTTAACCTGCTCAGATCCGGGCCATTGCCAAATGACGGCAACAGCGCGGATCTGAAAAACCGGGACGACGTCCATTGACGTCGTCCCCTTTCCTCATTCCCAGCGCGCTCTCGTGAGCGCGCCTCGGGGAAAATCTGTGTTGGCCGTGTCCCTTGGACACAGCCAATCACAGATCGCTGTAAACGGCCAATCACAGCGGCCGTTTACAGCGCGATCGCTGCCTCCAATGAGAGATGATCTAAAAGGTAAACAATTGAGATCATCTCTCATTGCCGGCTCTCTCTCTCCTCACACAGAGACAGCGTGTGAGGAGAGAGAGATTCTGTGAGTAGTAAAACAGCAAAGTGTGCCCAAAAAGTGCCCAACAGTGCCCACAGTGACACCAATATAGTGCCATCTGTGCCCACCTGTGCACATCAGTGCCCACTTGTGCCATCAGTGCATCATCAGTGCCCATCTGTGCCCATCTGTGCCCATCAGTGCCCATCAGTGCCCGTCTGTGCCCATCAGTGCCCATCAGTGCCCGTCTGTGCAGTGCGCATCTGTGCAATCAGTGCGCATCTGTGCAATCAGTGCGCATCTGTGCCAACTCATCAGTGCCCATCTGTGCCATCTCCTCAGTGCCCATCTGTGCCATCTCCTCAGTGCCCATCTGTGCCACCTCATCAGTGCCCATCTGTACCAATCAGTGCCCATCTGTCGCTTCAGTGCACATCTGTGCTGCCTTATCAGTGCCCATCTGTGCTGCCTTATCAGTGCCCATCTGTGCCGCTTCATCAGTGCCCATCTGTGCCGCTTCATCAGTGCCCATCTGTGCCACCTCACCTGTGCCACATCAGTGCATATCTGTGCCCACCTGTGCCGCCTCATTAGTGTAAATCTGTGCACATCTGTGCTGCTTCCTCAGTGCTCATCTGCTGCCTCAGTGCCCATTTGTGCCGCCTCATCAGTGCCCATCAGTGCCCATCTGTGCCGCCTCATCAGTGCCTATCTGTGCGATCAGTGCCCACCTGTGCCGCCTCATCAGTGCACATCTGTGCCATCAATTAGTGCCACCTCATCAGTGCAGGCTTAGCACACAGCTGTGCAATCTCATAAACCACCAGCAGCCATATCCAAAAAAAGCTTTTCCGCCGAGGAGGCATACCAAATTCTTTCTACGGCCGACGAGAGCAACGCGGAGCTCTCTTTTTCAGATTCCCTCTCCAATTCGGATTCTGACGTAAATTACGAGCCAGTCCTCAGTAGTGAAACACTTACAGACTCGGAGGAAGAAACTCGGCCCACCAAACGAAGGCGTTCTAGTGAGGAGGCAGTGGCATCCGCCAGCACCGCAGTGGCATCCGCCAGCACCGCAGTGGCATCCGCCAGCATCGCAGTGGCATCCACTAGCACTGCAGTGCCATCCACTAGCACCGCAGTGCCTCGGCAAGAAAGGCCAAGTACCAGTGGGGTGTCACCCCAGCCCCAAAGGGTTAGGTCCCATGCCAGCCTTCCCTTTGCACTTCAGAACCCCTTGTGGCTTCCTCCCAATTCAGGAGAAGCTAGCGTTCCCCCTTTCACGGCCCAGCCAGGAGTCCAGGTGGATACAGGGAATTTCACCCCAATTAATTTTTTTAATTTAATTTTTACGGAGGACATGTTGGCGTCAATTGTGGCCCAGTCCAACCTGTATGCACAACAATTTATTTTGCAAAATCCCACATCATATTATGCCTGTCCCTATGAGTGGAGAGACCTGACAGTGGAGGAGTTCAAGGTTTTTTTGGGCCTCACATTGAATATGGGGCTCACTCAAAAAAACGAATTCCGTTCCTATTGGTCAACCCACCCCCTCCACCACATGCCGCTCTTCTCCGCGGTAATGCCCAGAACCAGGTATCTGATGATAATGAGGTTCCTACATTTCAGCGACAATACCCTGTGCCCTCCCCGAACTGATCCAAATTTTGACAGGCTTTACAAAATTCGCCCAATATTAAATTATTTTTCCGAAGTATTCCCCCAGCTGTTCACCCCGGACCAACAAATATGTGTAGATGAGTCCCTTGTGAAATTTAGCGGCAGGCTTAAAATTAAGCAATATATCCCCAGCAAAAGGGCCCGCTATGGGGTGAAGGTGTACAAACTATGTGACCGAGCCACAGGGTACACATATTCCTTCAGGGTGTACGAAGGGAAGGACACCCAGCTGCAGCCTCCTAATTGCCCGGACTACTTGGGAACCAGCGGGAAAGTTGTTTGGGACCTCATATACCCCCTACTCGACAAAGGATACCACCTGTATGTAGATAACTTCTACACTTCTCTGCCCCTGTTCCACAACCTTCATCGGAAGAAGACGCCAGCATGTGGCACCGTGAAAAAAAATCGGAAGGGCTTTCCTCAAAGTCTTGTTAATAAGAAGTTGAGAAAAGGAGAAACGGCATGTCTGCGTAACAAAGAGATTCTGGCAGTGAAGTGGAGGGACAGAAGGGATGTGTATATGTTGTCTTCCATCCACAACAACACCTATGTGGAAATCCCCAGAAGGAATGGCCCCATCCAGAAACCCACATGCATCCATCAATACAATTTGTTTATGGGGGGAGTCGACTTTAACGATCAAATGTTGGAACCATATCTTGCCTCAAGAAGGACATACCACTGGTACAAAAAAGTAGCGATTTATTTTTTTCAATTGGCCATATACAACTCCTATATCATTTACTGCAAATCCACCCAAAACCCCCAACGCTTCCTTGGCTACCTGGAGGAAATTTACACTGCCCTTATATTCCCGAACGGCCCACCAGTAAACATCCGATCAGATGTTGTTAGTTGACTCTCCGAGCGCCACTTTCCAGATAAACTCCCTCCCAGACCAACAGGCCAAAGACGCCAAAAAAGATGTAAGGTGTGTACCAGAGCAGGAGTCAGAAGAGACACATCTTATTATTGTGCAGAATGTCCTTCCGAACCAGGCCTCTGTATAGGTGAATGCTTCCGCCGTTACCATACTTCACTAAATTATTAGTGAAGTATGGTAACCGTAATCCTCAGTTCCTGCCTTCACACCCCTTATGCCGCTGCCTGCTCTGTAACTGACCCTGGCTTGTTATTTGACCACGCTTCTGCCTGCCGATTTTGTACATACCGCTGCCTCATCTGGAACTGACCCTGGACTGTTTTTTCGACCATGCTTCTGCCTAACGATTCTGTACATACCTCTGCCTGATATGGAACTGACCCTGGACTGTTATTCGACCATGCTTCTGCCTAACGATTCTGTACATACCTTTGCCTGATCTGGAACTGACCTTGGACTGTTTGACCATGCCTCTTGCCTGCCTCTTGGACTGATCTTGTACCCTGCAACTGGACTAGTGGGATTCAACACAGGGGTCTCACATATGTGAGGGGCTCCAGAATAGTTTTTCTGGATGAAGAAAACAATTTTCTTTGTTTTCTCATTCCTAGATTAGGGTCTGGAGACTCGGAGGCTTCAAAGAGATTTGGGTGGGAGAAGCCTCTACCCCTGTCCCCATTCTGTCCTGAACGAGGCCCTACTTCTGCCTGCTGCCTGTAGGAGTTACTGCTGTCATGGCTCTGTTTGTCGCACTGACCACAGCACATGGACCTTGTTCCTGCCTACTACCAAGACCAATATTTTGGCACTGCTGACAATCTCTGCCTGCACTGACCCTGCACTGCACTGACCTATGGACAGTATCCCTGCCTGCTGCCTGTACTGACTATGGACAGTATTTCTGCCTGCTGCCTGAAAAATTGTGTTCGCTGTTGCTGACCAAGTCCCTGCCTGCTGCCTGGACCAGTGCTATCCTCCTGGGGACAACTATACTACTAAAACCACAGGTAATCTTTTGTTTCTCTTTGCTCAGCATAATGTATTTTGGGGTGTAATTCTTGGTATATGCATGCTATGTGTCCCTGGAACACCTGATGGTGTTCCTTGCATGTTGGATCTCTGTATGTGGCCAGGCTGTGTAAAGGTCTCACACATGTGGTATTGCCATACTCAGAAGGAGTGCCACAGTGTATTTTGGGGTGTTATTTTTGCTATGTAAATGCTATGTGTTGGAAATATCCTATAAACGGACAACTTTGTGTAAAAAAAATGGGTTTTCATTTTTTTTCCACATATTCCAAAAACTTCTGGAAAAAAATGAACCATTCAAAAGACTCATTATGCCTCATAGATTATATGTTGGGGTGTTAGCTTTCCAAAATGGGGTCATTTTGTGGGCGTTTCCATTGTCCTGGTGCTCCAGGGCCTTCAAAAGTGTAATAGGTGGGTGAGAAATGAGATGTGTAATTTATGCTCCTAGAACACCTGAAGGTGCTTCTTCAATGTTAGGCCTCTGTATGTGGTCAGGCTGTGTAAAAGTCTCACACATGTGGTATCGTTTTACTCAGGAGGAGTAGCAGAATGTATTTCGGGGTGTTATTTTTGCTATGTAAATGCTATGTGTTGGAAATATCTTATAAACGGACAACTTTGTGTAAAAAAAAATGCGTTTTCATTTTTTTCCACATTTTCCAAAAACTTCTGGAAAAAAATGAACCGTTCAAAAGACTCATTATGCCTCATAGATTATACGTTGGGGTGTTAGCTTTCCAAAATGGGGTCATTTTGTGGGCGTTTACATTGTCCTGGTGCTCCAGGACCTTCAAAAGTGTAATAGGTGGGTGAGAATCGAGATGTGTAATTTATGCTCCTAGAACACCTGAAGGTGCTACTTCAATGTTATGCCTCTGTATGTGGTCAGGCTGTGTAAAAGTCTCACACATGTGGTATCGTTTTACTCAGGAGGAGTAGCAGAATGTATTTCGGGGTGTTATTTTTGCTATGTAAATGCTATGTGTTGGAAATATCTTATAAACGGACAACTTTGTGTAAAAAAAAATGCGTTTTCATTTTTTTCCACATTTTCCAAAAACTTCTGGAAAAAAATGAACCGTTCAAAAGACTCATTATGCCTCATAGATTATACGTTGGGGTGTTAGCTTTCCAAAATGGGGTCATTTTGTGGGCGTTTCCATTGTCCTGGTGCTCTAGGGCCTTCAAAATGTAATAGGTAGTCAACAAGTTAGATGGGTAATTTATGCTCCTTGAACACCTGATGATGCTCCCTGCATGTTGGGCCTCTGTATGTGGCCAGTTAGTGAAAAAGTCCCACACATGTGGTATTGTAATACTCAGGAGGAGTAGCCGAATGTATTTTGTGGTGTCATTTGTGGTATGCACATTCCATGTGAGAGAAATAAGCTATTACAATGACAATTTTCTGAAAAAAATATAAAAAATAAAAAAAAACCTTAATTTGCAAAGAATTGTGGGAAAAAATGACAACTTCAAATAACTCACCATGCCTCTTACTAAATACCCTGGAATGTCTACTTTCCAAAAAGGGGTCATTTGGGGGGCATTTGTACTTTCCTGGCTTGTTATGGTCTCAAGAAAGGAGATGGGCCTCAGTACATCAGGTGTGATCAGATGTGATCATTTTTTTATGATTTGTACCATAGCTTGTAGACTCTATAAATTTCACACAGACCACATAATATCCACTAATTTGGGTTATTTCTACCAAAGATATGTAGCAGTATAAATTGTGGCCAACATTTATGAATAAAAATTGCTAATTTGCAAAATTTTATCACAGAAACGAAGAAAAAAGCATTTTTTTTCAAAATTTTCGGTCTTTTTTCATTTATAGCGCAAAAATTAAAAAACCCAGAGGTGATCAAATACCACCAAATGAAAGCTCTATTTGTATGAAAAAAAGGACAAAAAATTGTTTGGGTACAGTGTTGCATGACTGAGTAATTGTCATTCAAAGTGTGAGAGCACTGAAAGCTGAAAATTGGTCTGGGCAGGAGGGGGGTTTAAGTACCCAGTAAGCAAGTAGTTAATAGTTGCATAATTTCATAATTATTTATTTATAGAAGGCAGTGCTTAGAGTTGTTTTATTGATAAGTGGTTATAAACAGTTAGGGGCAGAGGAATGACCCTGGTGTATGCGTATGTGTGAGCAATTTTGTGTGTGTTTTAATTATTTGTTAATTTTAAAAGATGTTTCAAAAATGATAAAAAGTAAGTTTTGGCAGACACGCACTGAAAAATCTATGCAAAATAGATCTTTCATCTTCTTTATTTCTTGTCCTTCACATGTACAGACCTCTTGGCATGGCAGCATCTACCCAAACTTTGAATACATTAGTACAAGAATGTGTTACTAACAAGCATAACAGAGAACTTTTGGGAATTGGAATTCCTGAGATTGAGGGTGAAGTAGGAGCGGAGCTTATCACGCCATGACAAATTTTAGATTTGGATCAATTGTGAGCAAAATTAGCTAATGGAAGGGGCTTAAAGGATAGGGTCTGAAGTCACTAAAATACTAAAATCTATTCCCTGTTCTGTACACAACCTTTTTCCTGTTTTAGGCAAGTCCTCCTGCTGAAAAAATATTATTCAATCAAAACAGAACAGCCTCACTCACACGCAGCACACATAAAAATACATTCTCAATGAATCTGTATAAAAAAAGTCGCCTTGTCCAAATTGTCCTGCTGGCCTGCCTGTGCTTCCTGTAATAATGCTTTGTTCCTATAACCTATCACCACCTGTTCTCTTCAGCTATAAAAGTGTTTTTTTCAGGGCCTAACAGCACCCAGCACAGCGAAGACAGTAACCAGTAACCCACCAGCTCATCATCAAGCAAGTCACTCAGCTACTCAACAAACATCTTTTACCCTCAAATATTTTGAAATGTTGTACTCTGGACCCAAATTTTCTAAATTATGGCAATTGTCATAATTATGTTCTTATTTTGCATGCTACTTTTTAGGACAACTGAATTTAGCACCCTGTGTGTTTTGCATTGTCTGAATTCAGATTAGCTTTTTTTTTCCTAAGCCAGGTTCACTTTAATGTTTGATAGCAAAAAAACAAACACTCCTGCGCACAAGTGAATTACCAGGTGGACTAAAAGTTTGTGCTGGAAAATACTTCAGGCCTGCTGCCCTCAAGGATAGGAAGATCCTAGTAGTCAAAGAAACAAGAAGAAAAAGAGGGCGCACCGGCCTTATGCATTATCCTTTAAACGTCTTTTTATTTAAAATTGAGATAAAAATACTACTCACAAACATGTGGGAAAAAGTTTGCAATACAAACGATCTCCAGATGATGACAAGCCAGGCTCTGAGGAAGAAGGTATCCCTTTGAAACGTGTCAGCCGACAGTGGCCCTTGATATCTCCTGTGTGGCCCTTGATATCTCCTGGAGTCTGTTTGTTAGTCAAACTAATTGTCGTCATCTGGAGATCATTTGTATTGCAAACTTTTTCCCCCGTGTTTGTGAGTAGTATTTTTATCTCAATTTTAAATAAAAAGACGTTTAAAGGATAATGCACAAGGCTGGTGTGCCCTCTTTTTCTTCTTGTTTCTTTCACTTTAATGTTTTCCCCCTCAAATTAAAATTACACATCCACCATGGTGGTTCATGAAGTTGCTATGTACTGCCAGGCTCTTTTCCTGATATACACACTGCTGAAAATGGGGGGGGGTTCGGAGGTCAGCGGAACCATCGGCAGCTGGTGCTGTTATGCCTGGCGGGCTCTCATCAGAAGAGGAAGAGGGGTCTGGACAGAGGTCGGCAGGAGAACTGGGAGTTGGAAGAAGAGGCTGCTCCCCCCTCCAGCAGTGCAGTGCAACGTCGTTGGAAAGCAGATGGTCGGCTGATGGGACAACTCCTGTGCAGCCCGGTAAGTCACCTTTACACTTATATCATGAGGGATTGTCTGTTAACATAGGGCAAGAGGGCAGGACAGATGGGTCCGGCGGGAAGGACGGCGGTGGCTGAGGCAGCTGGGGGGGCTGCGGGGTTACTGGGTTTTCTTGATGGGACATAGGAATTGATGCAAAAGTTGGGGCATGTGGATAGAGCCCCCGCTGGGCCGGTGTCAGCCTGGGTCCCACCAGCAAGAGTAGTCGGCCAAGCCATTTTGCTGGGGGGTGCGGTAGCTCCGGTAGTTCCGGCCTTGACAACATGCCCGTCACAGGTAACACAGGTGGGGTTACGCAGGGGACGACCAAGGTGGTGGTGGCGGGGGAAGCTGGGGGCAGACAGGAAGTCATCAGACTATCTGGTTCTGCAAAATGCGAGGTCTATGTTTACTATGAGGGGCCATTGGGTGCACACTTGAAGCCTGAAGTATGAGAAAAGATGTGGTAGGGTGAGTATGCGGAGATTTTTTCCCTGCTGCAGTTAGCAAAAATTTAACCTGGATAGGGTTAAACCGGATCATTCAAAGGAGGACGGAGAGTAGAGGGGATACCGGTTGATCCCGACGACATTTGCCAACTGGCTACAGGAGTTTTACCATCAGTGCAAGGGTGAGTGGGGAAAAAGAACCCCGAATACTGTTCGGCACTCTTGCTACTTGTTACTAGGATTTGATAGGGGAGGTGGATAGAGCTTACGGGGGCACGGAGTGGCTGAGGTATGTTGAGCATTTTAGTCAGTGGAGAGTTATCCGGCCAGCGTTGAGATGGGACCATAAGGACATCAGCCTGTGACTGTGCTTGAGGACGGCTGCGTGGGCTCCGCACCAGTTAATTTTCAGGGGAGGCCGGTGGACTTTCGGCTCAGGGACAGGCGGCCGGCAACAAAAAAGGGGTATGCTGGCAGTACAATGCTAGGACCTGCACGTTCAGAGGGATGTGCCGGTACAAGCACTAGTGTTCAGGGGTGGATGGTCTCATCAATCGTCCAGAGGTTGCAAGCAAGGAATAGGTCGTGCTGGAGAGGCTGGACACAAGAGGGAGGACCACAGTGATGGTGAAAAGGATGTGGCCGTTTTCTCGGTAGGTATCCAGATTGAAAAGTGGCTCAGTTGCGGGATTCAGGTTTCACAGCTGGCGTTAGGATTCCATGTATTTTAGAGGTGATTCCACGGTGTCTTGCACTTTGTGATCGGCCATGCGACAGCCAGATGTAGTTTCTGAGGAACTTAGTAGGGAAGTTGCATGGGGTCGCATGGAGGGCCCCTTTCCGTCTGCACTGTTTCGCTGATTTGGTAGTTTCCTCTTTGGAGTAGTGCCAAAGTAGGAGCCCAACAAATTTAGGTTGATTCACCACTTTCTTTTCCAAAAGGGGGTTGGTTAATGATGCCATTGACCAGGAGACATGTTCGGTGAGTAGTACATCGTTCGCTGCTGCGGTGGGTTGGGTGCGTCATTATGGCAAGGGGGCATTGATGGCGAAGGTGGAGGTGGAATCAGTTTTTCGGCTACCCCCAGTTCACCCGGATAGCTTCCAGTTGCTGGGGGTGTCATTGGAATGAGTAATTTTGCGTCGTCCAATGCCCACCGATGTGTTGCTATGTATTCCTGTGCACTGTTTGAGCAATTTAGCTCAGTTGTGGGAGGGGTGGTAAGGGATGTGTCGGGCGGGAATTCGATCATCCATTACCTGGACGATTTCATTTACATGGTACCAGCTTCTTCCAGAATCTGCGCTGGGCTCCTGGCTACGTGGGAACACAGAGCGGATCGGTTTGGAATTCCGGTGGCACCTGAGAAGACGGGGGGGCCTAGCACGGTCATCACGTTCCTGGGCATTGTCTTGGACTCGGGTGCAATGGAACGCAGGTTGTCGGTAGATAAGCTGGCGAATTTAAAAGGGGATATTGCAGGTGTGATTGGTTTAAGCGTGGTCATCACGTTCCTGGGCGTTGTCTTGGACTCGGGTGCAATGGAACGCAGGTTGTCGGTAGATAAGCTGGCGAATTTAAAAGGGGAAATTGCAGGTGTGATTAGTTTACACAAAGTCAGCTGCGAGTACTGCAATCGTTCGGGGGATAAGCGGAATTTGGCATGTCACATTCGGCCAATGGGGGCGGGTTTTTCTATCATTGATTTTTGGCAAGTACAGCCGGGATCAGGTCTCCCACGAGTGTTGTGTGCTTGGTTAAAGCGCACAGGGAGAACTTGAGGGTATGGCATACCTTTTTTATTTGGGAATCCTTTCACGGACGGGCTCTATGGATTTTAGGGCCCGTTAGCAATTTTGACATGGAAATTATTACAGATACTGTTGGCTCTATGGGTTTTGGGGTTTTTTATTCCAGGGTCAGTGGAGTGCTGGACCATGGCCGTGGTCATGGCTTGAAGCGGGAGTTAGGAAGAATTTAGTGTTGCTGGAATTGTTTCCGGTGGGGCTGGCGGTGAAATTGTGAGGTGCTTCGTTCAGGGATCTGAAGGGGATGGAAGGAAGGGCTGGCGTTCGTTCAAAAGGCTGGTGAAGGGTCAGCTGGCCTGGCAGTTCGTTTACTGGTGTTGTATTTCAGGTGAGGCATAGGGAAGAGGGGGTGTCCACTCCAGCTGTGAATATGAAGTTAGCTGGTTTAGCTTTCCTATTCAAATTGCAAGGTCAACCTGATTTCACACAAGATTTTGGGGTGAGACGGGCGATTAAGAGTTACCAGCGATCGGTGGCCCGCAGGGATGCCAGGAGACCAGTAACCTTTGTCATGATGCGGGGTATGGTAGCATATTTGGGGGAGTGTGTTGATCTGAATACCAGGCCATCTTGTTCAAGGTGGCCCTTTTTGTTAGCGTTCTTTGGGGTGTTTCGGATAGAGGAGTTGGTCAGTCCTTAAAAAGGTTCATGGGGGAATTGGGGGTCACGAGGTTATATGTGGAGATGACGGGCTGGCTTTATTTTTGCGTAGATCAAAGACCGATCAAATGGGTAAAAGGGAGGTCAGTACAGGTGCTCCAGTGCCAGGATCACTGCTGTGCCTCATGTAGATGGATCTACTGTATCGCGCTTTCATATTGTTGATGATTTTTTGTAAGAAAATGTTTACGGGCATTGGGGTGGGTAGAGAAGGAGTTTTCCTCTCATTCATTTTGGATAGGGGCTGCTACGGAGGCAGCCAGAAGTGGACTGGATGTGGATTCGGTAAAAGCGTATTGGGTGGTGGGAATCAAGGAGGTCCCAGACAGCAGTTCGGCCTCAACTTGTGGTTGGGTTGTGAAGTATTAGGGTGGGGAGGAGTTTGATGTTAGGCCCTGCGTGGTATGGAATACTATTTGGTCATGGTGTTGGGTTTGCTTTCTTATAATTTCAGAATCGGTGGCAGGAATGGTCTGGATAATGGGTCATTCCTAGGTGTTCTGGGGGGCCAGGAGGGGTGATGTTGGGTAAGAAGGCAGGCATATGGGTTTGTATAGACGGTAGGCTGTATTCGTGGTTGGGAGTCCCTGGGATGTTATGGTGTAGGATTGTTACTGAAGTGCATCGGTATGCAAAAAAGGGACAGGCTGCCCGACGTTTTTGCACGTGGGCGGCAACGGTTTGGGGGTTAGGTCCATGTTGGACATTACGCGGGACATCAAATTCGATGTGCGGCGGTTATTGAGGGATTTTCCTGGCATGGTCATTGTTTTGGTCGGACATGGTGGCTCGTACAACATGGCGGATGGCCAGGTCGGTGGAAAGGGTTAGTAGGGCCAGGAGAAAGATTAATAGGGATGTGAGCAAGTTCATGGTTAGGCATGGGGGATTGGCTATTAGGCACGTGGAATTGGAGTTTGAGAAATGGAGATACCTGAGGGCAGATGGGGTGTATTTGCATGAGGTGGGTATTGACATGTGGGTGTTCGTATTACAAGAGGGTATTCAGAGAGCACTTCGGGTGTGGAGGGGCACCCATAGGTAAGGTGTTTCCTTTGGGTGCTGTGGCGGGTGTTGGTCTTTGCAGGGGAAGGAAGATATTTCAGAAGGAAGAGTTCAGGAACTATCGTTGCTATGGGTCCTGATGGTGGTTTCCAGCTAATGGAGATTAGCTGGAAAGTGTTAATGGGGGCACTGCGGTTAGTGGTTGTCTCTGAGCCAGCATGTCGGCTTGAGGCCTATTAATACACTTGGAGAGGTACCGCAGTGCAGTATTGTTTTTCCACAGATGGTTATGAAGTTCCTGCAAAGACCAACGCTAGGAGATTGATGGGTTGATTAACAGATGTTTCAATGTTTTATGTTAATTTGAATATATATATTTGTTTAAATAAATTAGGCTGCTACGGCCTTGTTAACTCCAACCTTGGTGTGGTCTCAATTAATAAGGTAAGGTTAAGAGGTTGGGGTATATAAGTGGTGGTAGAGTTACCTCTGTTATACAACAGTCATGACATTTTCCTTACTTACTACTGACCTCTGCCCACTGCCTTACTTATTACTTACCTCTGACTTACTACTGACCTC
Organism: Aquarana catesbeiana; assembly: GCF_042186555.1. Taxonomy (NCBI): domain Eukaryota; kingdom Metazoa; phylum Chordata; class Amphibia; order Anura; family Ranidae; genus Aquarana; species Aquarana catesbeiana. The sequence goes on along the minus strand of NC_133330.1, from coordinate 140,176,142 downwards.
TGCCCTCTGCTTTTTTTACATGCCCCCGCCGCCCGCGGATTGATATAGAAGCGGAGGTTGGGACTCTGATTTATTTTTCGGAATTGCTGCATAACGATTAATCCACTGCGGCCTGATAAGCATTAACTACAGTAGTTCTGCTAAGGTGCCTGAACAACTTCAGCAACCTATGTTACCTTAGAAACTTGTAGGAAATGTCAGGTTCACTTTAAAGCCCAACTCCAGCTTTTTTTCCTCTCTGTCCTATTTTTCTTGATGTCCACCTCCAGTAATCTGCTGTACATTAGCAAATAAACTGTTCACTGAAGGCAAAGCACTAACTGCTGGTGCCCCATAAACATCAAGGCTACATTCGCATTGGTGATTAGGGCTGGTGTGAATAGTACTGGCAGGTATCAGAGATTCCTGATGCGGCTCTCAGCAGCTAGGTGAGGCCGTGGGCTTCCTTCACTATAATGACATTTCGCCAGTAGCCACAGGTATTCGCGTCTCTCTGCACAGCCAGTGATTACCTGTGCTGATCGCTGCCAGACACACTTTGTGTTCGTCCAGCAATTGCAATTAATCACTGGCTATACGGAGAGTTGTGAATAGCTGTGGCGAAATGTCATTATAGTGAAGGAGGCCTGCGGCCACACCTAGCTGCTAAGACCCGCATCAGGAACTGTTGCTATAATTTGAACCAGCCCTAGGTGACCGCGATATTGTGTCAATCTCGCCGCATTTCTCACTCATGGCTCACTCATCGGGAAAGGAAAACTTTTTTCCTTTCGCGATGAGTGACAGGCAATGCTGACAGCTGTCTGGTATGAATCCTGAGGGGGGAACGCCGCGACAAATTTTAAATAAAAAACCGGCATGGGTTCCCCCCCCAGGGGCATACCAGGCCCTTAGGTCTGGTATGGATTGTAAGGGGAACGCCCTACGCTGAAAAATCGGCGTGGGGGTCCCCCCCAAAATCCATACCAGACCTTTATCCGAGCACGCAGCCCGGCCGGCCAGGAAAGGGGGTGGGGACAAGCGAGCACCCCCCCCTCCTGAGCCGTACCAGGCTGCTTGCCCTCAACATGGGGGGTGAGTGCCTTGGGGGAGGGGGGCTCCCTGCGGCCCCCCCACCCCAAAGCACCTTGTCCCCATGTTGATGAGGACAAGGGCCTCTTCCCGACAACCCTGGCCGTTGGTTATCGGGGTCTGCGGGCGGGGGGCTTATCGGAATCCGGGAGCCCCCCTTTAATAAGGGGGCCCCCAGATCCCAGCCCCCCACCCTATGTGAATGAGTATGGGGTACATGGTACCCCTACCCATTCACCTAGGGAAAAAAAGTGTCAATAAAAAAAAAAACACAGTACACAGATTTTAAGAATAATTTATTAGGCAGCTCCGGGGTCTTCTTCCGACTTCGGGGGGTCTCCGACTTCTCCCAGTGTTAGGCCTCTTCTCCCGGTGTTCGGCCTCTTCTCCCGGCCCCGACGAGACAGCGGCGACAAGAGCTGAAAGAAGATAGCGGAGGGGCCCGGGAGAAAAGGCTGAACACCGGGAGAAGAGGCCGGACACCGGGAGAAGTCGGAAGGAGACCCCCCGAAGTCGGAAGAAGACCCCGGAGCTGCCTAATAAATTATTCTTAAAATCTGTGTATTGTTTTTTTTTTATTGACACTTTTTTACCATGTACCCCATACTCATCCACATAGGGTGGGGGGCCAGGATCTGGGGCCCCCCTTATTAAAAGGGGGCTCCCGGATTCCGATAAGCCCCCCCCTGCAGACCCCGACAACCAACAGCCAGGGTTGTCGGGAAGAGGCCCTTGTCCTCATCAACATGGGGACAAGGTGCTTTGGGGTGGGGGGGCAGCAGGGCGCCCCCCTCCCCCAAGGCACTCACCCCCCATGTTGAGGGCATGCAGCCTGGTACAGCTCAGGAGGGGGGGAGTGCATGCTCGTCCCCACCCCCTTTCCTGGCCGGCCGGGCTGCGTAGTCAGATAAGGGTCTGGTATGGATTTTGGGGGGGACCTCCACGCCGATTTTTCCTAAGGGCCTGGTATGCCCCTGGGGGGGGGACCCACGCCGTTTTTTTTATTTAAAATTTGGCCCGGCGTTCCCCCTCAGGATTCATACCAGACAGCTGTCAGCACTGCCTGTCACTCATCGCGAAAGGAAAAAAAGTTTTCCTTTCCCGATGAGCGAGCCAGCGCGACATGCACAGTACCCTGTCGCCGAGAACATCGCGCTGGAAACACAATCTCGCAGTCAGGTACTGTATGAGTCAAAACAGCATGATACCGGTGACACTCTGATTCTATACAAAAAACAGTAATAAAGATAGGAATATAACACCCCGTGAAAAGTGTCAGTATGAAAATAAAAACACTACAAACATCATAAACTGTGAAAAATCCATGGAAAAAGTTCACATGAAAAAAATCCAGCACAACAGTAGTTTTTCAATCTTCCTATGTGATAGATCTTCTACTCTTCCACCACACCACTGTGATAGTGACAGCACTCCTTCTGAAGAGCACACTCACCAGAATGTATAGGCTCCATACTTCTCCAGACACTGCTGTCTGGAGAAGACTACGCCGATCGGACTGCTGGGCCTTAGAAGGTTGGGTGAGAGACACACCAGTTTACACTTCAGGTCCGCTGTGACCGCGGTGCACCGTTGGATCATTGATCCTGTTGTTTGCTCTGGATTTGTTCAAAGGCTTATTTGTTTCAGTTTAAAAGTGAGTGCAACCATTGAAGTGTGCTTGGAGTGATTTTAATAAAATTGTTTAAACTGTATCACGCTATGTGGAGCACTTTATTCATTTGTCTTTCACATATGGAGCCGGCTTGATTGCAGTCACGGTTCATCACATGCAATCCAGGTGTGGTTCAATTGCTGTTTTGCCAAACACGAGAGTGGGAGGCTATACATTCTGGTGAGTGCGCTCTTCAGAGGGAGTGGTGTCACTATCACAGTGGTGTGGTGGAAGAGTAGAAGATCTATCACATAGGAAGATTGAAAAACTACTGTTGTGCTGGATTTTTTTCATGTGAATTTTTTCCATGGACTTTTCACAGTTTATGATGTTTGTAGTGTTTTTATTTTTATACTGACACTTTTCACGGGGTGTTATATTCCTATCTTTATTACTGTTTTTTGTATAGAATCAGAGTGTCACTGGTATCATGCTGTTTTGACTCATATCTTTACAAATATATATTAGCGCCACTATCTCTAAAGGGATTTACAGTCTAGTTTTTTTTTCACATTTTCAGTTTGCAAAGTACATATTACCAATTTATTTCTTCTGTTATGAAGATGACAAGTTTTTTTTTTTAAATGCTGTGCAAAGTAAAAGTGTGCAAATTAAGAAAAAAAAAAACAGCATGCAATACTGTACCTTTAAACTGACGGGAGAAGTCTCATTTGTTTCTAGTGGCAAAATTTTCTCTGTTGAGATATGGGTCCATTTCTTCTGCTGCAGTTCACGGGCTTTGCGGTACTTTCTAGAAAAAAAAAACAATATTCAACAAAGAAAACAAAAGACATTTTTTTTAAAACAGTGTACTCAAACTTCAGCTGTGTACCACTATCACAACCTTTTCAGTACCACTTGTATTAATAAAACCATTTGTAGACTCCTCAAGGATATTAACTATGCGATCTGTTATGTAGTTTTACAGCTAGATGTAGAATCTGTTCACACAAGCCTTGTCTGATCCATTCAGCTGGGGATCCATGAACAGATCCCCTGCTGAATCAAAGCAGAAAGGGATGAATGCCTCTTTTGTGACTGGACAGCTCAGTCCTGCAGATTACACAGGGAGATTGCTACACTGTAATGAAGGCTACATCAACTAGACCAGGGTTTCTCAACGTTTTAACCTTTGAGGAACCCCTGGCAAAAGTCTGAGATCTTGGGAAACCCCTGAAATAATTTTCATATCTACATCTCACGGAACATCGGTGTGATCAGCTAGCTGTAGATATAACAATTATTCTTAGAAATAGCATTAAACAATAGAATAAATATTAAAGCTTAATGTGAAACTTGTGCTTGCACTTTTGCACAGATGCTCAATTCTGGGTCAAACTTGAGATAAGCAGTGTACAGGCGGTCAGCAGGGTAGAGCACATGGGTTCCAGGAGGAAACAGTATGGGGTGGGGGAGGCAAGAGAGCACAGCACAGGGGGGCCAGGACAGGAGGGAACAGTATAGGGAAGCCTGGAGGGAACTGCATAGTATGGGGGGGGGGCAGGAGAGCACAGCACAGTATAGGGGGGCCAGGAGAGCACCATTCAGGTGGGCCAGAAGGGAAGAGTGTAGGGGGGCCAGGAGAGAACAGCACAGTATCGGGGGGCCAGGAGAGAACAGAATAGAGGGGCCAGGAAGGACCAGTATAGGTGGGCCAGAAGAGAACAGTACAGAGGGACCGAAGGAAACAGTATGGGGGGCCAGGAGAGAACAACATAGTACAGGGGACCGGGAGAGCAGCACAGTACAGGGGGGCAGGAGAAAGCAGCAAAGTACAGGGGTCCAGGAGAGAACAGCACAGTACAGGGGTCAGGGGGGAACAGCACAGTACAAGGGGTCCAGAAGAGATTAGCACAGTACAGGGGACCAGGAGGAAACAGGACAGTACAGGGGGTCAGGAGAGAACAGTACAGGGGGGGGCAGGAGAGAATAGGACAGTACAGGGGGGCCAGGAGAAAACTGCACAGTACAGGGGGCCAGGAGAGAACAGCACAGTACAAGGGCCAAGAAAAGAACGTGACAATACAGGAGGGCCAGAGGGAACAGCACAGTACAGGGGGCCAGGAGAAAACAGCGCGGTAGAGAGGGGCCAGGAGAGAACAGGACAGTACAGGGGGCCAGGGGGGAACAACACAGTACAGGGGGCCAGGAGGGAACAGGACAGTACAGCAGGGGGCCAGGAAAGAACAGCACAGTACAAGGGGCCAGTAGAGAACATGACAGTATAGGGGGGCCAGGGGAGAACAGAACAGTACAGAGGGCCAGGGGGAAATGGCATAGTACAGGGGACCAGGAGAGAACAGTATAGTACAGAGGGGCCAGTAGAGAACAGGACAGTACAGGGGCCAGGGAGAACAGCACAGTACAGGGGGCCAGGAAGGAACAGGACAGTACAGGGGGCAGGAGGGAACAGGACAGTACAGGGGGGCCAGGAGAGAACATCACAGTACAGAGGGGCCAGGAGAGAAAAGCACAGTACAGGGGACCAGGAGGGAATAGGACAGTACAGGGGGACAGGAGAGAATAGGACAGTAAAGGGGGCCAGGAGAAAACAGCACAGTACAGAAGGCCAGGAGAGAACAGCACAGTACAAGGGGCTGGGAAAGAACATGATGATACGGGGGGGGCGGGCAGGAGGGAACAGAACAGTACAGGGGTCCAGGGGGGAACAACACAGTACAGGGGGCCAGGAGGGAACAGCACAGTACAGGGGCCAGGAGAGAACAGGACAGTGCAGGGGGGCAGGAGAGAACAGAACAATACAGGGTTGGCAGGAGAAAACAGAACAATACAGGGGGCCAGGAGAGAACAGCACAGTAAAAGGGGCCAGGAGAGAACATAACAGTACAGGGGGGGCCAGGAGAAAACAGAACAGTACGGGGCAGGGGGGAACAGCAAAGTACAGGGGTACAGGAGAGAACAGCACAGTACAGGGGCCAGGGGGGAACAGCACAGTACAGGGGGGCCAGAAGAGATTAGCACAGTACAGGGGACCAGGAGGAAACAGGACAGTACAGGGGGACCAGGAGAGAAAATAGGACAGTACAGGGGGACCAGGAGAAAACAGCACTGTACAGGGGGCCAGGAGAGAACAGCACAGTACAAGGGGCCAGGAAAGAACATGACAATAGAGGGAGCCAGGGGGGAACAACACAGTACAGAGGGCCAGGAGGGAACAGGACAGTACAGGGGGCCAGGAGAGAACAGGACAGTACAGGTGGGCAGGAGAGAACAGAACAGTACAGAGGGACCAGGAGAGAAGAGGACAGTACAGGGGGCCAGGGGGGAACAACACAGTACAGGTGGGCAGGAGAGAACAGAACAGTACAGAGGGACCAGGAGAGAAGAGGACAGTACAGGGGGCCAGGAGAGAACAGGACAGTACAGGTGGGCAGGAGAGAACAGAACAGTACAGAGGGACCAGGAGAGAAGAGGACAGTACAGGGGGCCAGGGGGGAACAACACAGTACAGGGGCCAGGAGAGAACAGGACAGTGCAGGGGGGCAGGAGAGAACAGAACAATACAGGGTTGGCAGGAGAAAACAGAACAGTACAGCGGGCCAGGAGAGAACAGAACAGTACCAGGCAGGGGGGAACAGCAAAGTACAGGGGTCCAGGAGAGAACAGCACAGTACAGGGGCCAGGGGGGAACAGCACAGTACAGGGGGGCCAGAAGAGATTAGCACAGTACAGGGGACCAGGCGGAAACAGGACAGTAGACAGTACAGGGGACCAGGAGAGAAAATAGGACAGTACAGGGGGGCCAGGAGAAAACAGCACTGTACAGGGGGCCAGGAGAGAACAGCACAGTACAACGGGCCAGGAAAGAACATGACAATAGAGGGGGGCTAGGAGGGAACAGAACAGTACAGTGGGTCAGGAGAGAACAGCACAGTACAGAGGGGCCAGGAGAAAACAGGACAGTACAGGTGGGCAGGAGAGGACAGAACAGTACAGGGAGCCAGGAGGGAACAACACAGTACAGAGGTCCAGGAGGGAACAGGACAGTACAGGGGGCCAGGAGAGAACAAGACAGTTCAGGTGGCCAGGAGAGAACAGGACATTACAGGGAGCCAGGAGGGAACAGCACAGTACAGAGGGCCAGGAGGGAACAGGACAGTACAGGGGGCCAGAAGAGAACAGCACAATACAGGGGGCCAGGAGAGAACAGGACACTACAGGTAGGCCAGGAGAGAACAGAACAGTACAGGGGGCAGGAGAAAACAGTACAGGGGGTCAGGAGAGAACAACATAGTGCAAGAGGCCAGGAGAGAACATGAGAGTACAGGGGGCCAGGAGAGAACAGAACAGTACAGAGGGCCAGGGGGGAACAGCATAGTACAAGGGACCAGGAGAGAGCAGTACAGTACAGAGGGGCCAGTAGAGAACAGGACAGTAAAGGGGGGCCAGGAGAAAACAGCACAGTACAGGGGGGGCAGGAGAGAACAGGACAGTACAGGGGCCCAGGAGAGAACAGGACAGTACAGGTGGCCAGGAGAGAACAGGACAGTACAGGTGGCCAGGAGAGAACAGGACAGTACAGGGTGCCAGGGGGGAACAATACAGTACAGGGGGCCAGGAGAGAACAGAACAGTACAGGGGGGCAGGGGGAACAGTACAGTACAGGGGGGCAGGGGGGAACAGCACAGTACAGGGGTCCAGGAGAGAACAGCATAGTACAGGGGTCCAGGAGAGAACAACACAATACAGAGGGGCCAGTAGAGAACAGGACAGTACAGGGGCCAGGGGGATCAGCACAGTACATGGGGCCAGTAATGAACAGGACAGTACAGGGAGCCAGGAGGGAACAGGATAGTATGGGGGCCAGGAGAGAACAGCACGGTACAGGGGGGCCAGGAGAGAACAGCACAGTACAGGGGGGCCAGGAGAGAACAGCACAGTACAGGGGGAAGGGGCAGGGGAGGGCAGCAGTGGGGGTGGGGGCAAGTACAGTGGGGTCAGGAGAGATTAGCACAGTACAGGGGATGAGGAGGGAATAGGACAGTACAGGGGGCCAGGAGAAAAAATAGGACAGTACAGGGGGGCCAAGAGAAAACAGCAAAGTATAGGGGGCCAGGAGAGAACAGAACAGTACAGAGGGCCAGGGGGGAACAGCATAGTACAGGGGACCAGGAGAGAACAGCACAGTACAGAGGGGCCAGTAGAAAACAGGACAGTACAGGGGCCAGGGGGGAACAGCACATTACAGGGGGTTAGGAAGGAACAGGACAGTACAGGGGGCCAGGAGGGAACAGGACAGTACAGGGGGGCCAGGAGAGAATAGCACAGTACAGGGGACCAGGAGGGAAAAGGATAGTACAGGGGGCCAGGAGAGAATAGGACAGTACAGGGGGGTCAGGAGAAAACAGCACAGTACAGGAGGCCAGGAGAGAACAGCACAGTACAAGGGGCCAGGAAAGAACATGACAATACAGGCAGCCAGGAGGGAACAGAACAGTACAGGGGGGCAGGGGGGAACAACACAGTACAGGGGGACCAGAAGGAAACAGGACAGTACAGGAGGCCAGGAGAGGAGAGGAGAGAACAGCACAGTACAGGGGGCCAGGAGAGAACAGCACAGTACAGGGGGCCAGGAGAGAACAGGACAGTACAGGGGGCCAGGAGAGAACAGGACAGTACAGGGGGCCAGGAGAGAACAGCACAGTACAGGGGGCCAGGAGAGAACAGAACAATACAGTGGGGGCAGGAGAGAACAGAACAATACAGGGGAGACAGGAGAAAACAGCACAGTACAGGGAGGCCAGGAGAGAACAGAACAGTACAGGGGGCCAGGGGGGAACAGCACAGTACAGGGGGCCGGGAGAGAACAGCACAGTACAGAGGGGCCAGTAAAGAACAGGACGGTACAGGGACCGGGGGGAACAGCACAGTACAGGGGGACAGAAAGGAACAGGACAGTACAGGGGGCCAGGAGAGAACAGCACAGTACAGGGGGGCCGGGAGAGAACATGACACCACAGGGGGGAACAGCAAAGTTATGGGGGGCAGAAGAGAATAGCACTATACAGGGGACCAGGAGGGAATAGAACAGTACAGGGGGCCTGGAGAGTACAGAACAGTATACGAGGGACAGAAGTAAAAACAGCACAGTACAAGGGGCCAGGAGAGAGCAGCACAGTACAAGGGGCCTGAAGAGAACAGGACAGTATGGGGGGGGCAGAAGTAAAAACAGCACAGTACAAGGGGCCAGGAGAGAACAACACAGTACAAGGGGCCAGGAGAGAACAGGACAGTAAAAGGGGGCCAGGAGAGAATAGCACAGTACAGGGGACCAGGAGGGAACAGGACAGTACAGGAGGCCAGGAAAGAACAGAACAATACACGGGGGGGGGGGCAGAAGAACACAGCACAGTACAAGGGGCCAGAAGAGAACAGCACAGTACAGGGGGACAGGAAGGAACAGGACAGTACAGGGGGCCAGGAGGGAACACGACAGTACAGTGGGCCAGGAGAGAACAGCACAGTACAGGGGGGCCGGGATAGAATATGACAGCACAGGGTGGAACAGCAAAGTTTAGGGGGGCCAGAAGAGAATAGCACAGTACAGGGGACCAGGAGAGAACAGCACAGTACAAGGGGCCAGGGGAGAACAGAACAGTACGGGGGGGGGCAGAAGAACACAGCACAGTACAAGGGGGTTAGAAGAGAACAGGACAGTACAGGGAGGCCAGGGGGAACCGCACAGTACAGGGGGCCAGGGGGGAACAGCACAATACAAGGGGGAACAGCACAGTACAGGGAGCCTGGAGGAAACAGCACAATACAGGGGGCCAGGAGGAAACAGCACAGTACAGGGGGCCAGGAGGAAACAGCAAAGTACAGGGGGGCAAGAGAGAACAGGACAGTGCAGGGGCCCAATAGAGAACAACACAGTACAGGGGGGCCAGTAAAGAACAGCACAGTACAGGGGGCCAGGAGGAAACAGCACAGTACAGGGGGCCAGGAGAGAACAGCACAGTACAGGGGGCCAGGAGAGAACAGCACAGTACAGGGGGCCCAGGGAGAACAGCACAGTACAGGGGGCCCAGGGAGAACAGCACAGTACAGGGGGCCAGGAGAGAACAGCACAGTACAGGGGGCCAGGAGAGAACAGCACAGTACAGGGAACCAGGAGAGAACAGCACAGTACAGGGAACCAGGAGAGAACAGCACAGTACAGGGAACCAGGAGAGAACAGCACAGTACAGGGAACCAGGAGAGAACAGCACAGTACAGGAAACCAGGAGAGAACAGCACAGTACAGGAAACCAGGAGAGAACAGCACAGTACAGGCGGCCAGGAAGGAACAGGTCAGTACAGGGGGCCAGGAGGAAACATCACAGTACAGGGGGCTAAGAGGAAACAGCACAGTACAGGGGGCCAGGAGGAAACAGCACAGAGCAGGGGCCAGGAGGGAACAATATAGTTCAGGGGGCAAGGAGGGAACAGTACAGGGGGGCCAGGAGGGAACAGTATAGTTCGGGGGGGGCAGGAGGAATCAGTATAGTTCAGGGGGGGCCAGGGGGGAATAGTATAGGGGGGCCAGGAGGGAACAGTATAGTTCCGGGGGGGGCCAGGAGGGAACTTGTGGGCACAATACATCCATCTTTAGTAATTTTTCCTCATGCAGAGTAGCTCAGGGAAGTGCAGGACAGTGATGTGAGTTGTCTGTATTGCAGCCTGTCAGTTATGCGAGGAATGCATCAACCCCTGGGAACCCCGGTTGAGAAACACTAAACTAGACAGTACCACCTGTTCCTTTCCAAAGTATGTTGCATATAATAAAAATGTAACAAAAACTAATCATTTTTTTCCATTCTCATACCTGTGCAATATGTGTCAGTACAGTACAATCATTTGTATTCCCCATTGGAAGGCAATGTGACAGGATGACAGGATGACAACACATTTGAAACACAGGGACAGTATTTTGCCTCCCTATAACAGGAAGTGCCTGAACAGGGACCTTTATGGCAGATTACTAGGTATTTTATAAGTGAAATTTGTAGATCTAAAATGACTGTAAACTACATATAAAATCATATCTTGCGATTTTAATGATTAGGTTTACAAATACCCTAACATGAACACTAATATTTGATGTGTTTATAGAGCATTCTACCTTTACAGGTGCCTTGCACACTGCTGCCTGAAAACATTTAGTTTTCAGGCATACAGGTTTTTTTTAACTGATCTACTGTAAATGCAGCCTATAGTTTTCAACGTGCCTGTACACACAGGCACATAAAGATGAGCTACATATAGATTATTTAAAAAAAAAACAGATATCTGAGCTGCTGGTCAGTACTTTTGCATGTATATGTGCAAATATGCACAAATACGCACATATGCCACACTTCCTTCAATAAAATAAAGCTATAAGAATGTTTATGCTTGTGTGCATACTTTCAAGTATGTGCAAGTACGCACGAGTGATATACAGCCCATCCTCGTGTTATTTTTTGCCAGGAACGTATGATGGTCATACAGTTGTCAGTGTGTCTTACTTTTAGAATGTGTATTATACCTCTCTTGTCTATGCACCCCTGTAGAAAGAAAACTATTTTCTGAAATGCATCAGATATTCCCCACCAGTGCTACAACATCTGGGAAAGGATACAGAGAGTATTTTCACCTCATAAAATCCATTACTGGTTCCATTGCAATATAATTCTGGAATAATCACACAGCTGTTAATTTTTATTGAATTTTGCACAATAAAGCAACATGTTTTATATACATTTCTGGTGTATATTGCCTTGAAAGTCCCAATTTAAATGTGGGAATTCTTCTATCTCTTTGGCTACATCTTCAGCCATGATCCTGGTACCAGTTTCTTAGTGCCAATGATTGGCTTTCCTGTAAAAGTGATCAGGTGGCTGACCAGTTTTACAGTGCTACAGTGTCCTCCCCTCCTGCCTCTATTCCCGGACTCTCCCATTCCCCAGTGTTGCCAACCATCAGTATTTTTACTGGCAGCCAGTAAAAAAATGGGCATTTTTCTCCTGCCAGTAAATGGCAGTGACAGGAAAAGGTTGCCAGTAAAAAATATGGCTGTGACACTCGTAACTGTGCATGTGCATATTCAGTCTGGAGTCGGCCGAGACCATTCGGGTGCCTGCTACAGTGTGTACAGGCAGCTACAGTGTGTACAGGCAGCGCCGGTGGGAAGCAGGTTTGGCAGAGGTAGTGCCTGAATGTGTTGTGTGACGTTATGATGCAGTGCAAGGAAGCCAAGTGGTGCCTGCTCATTCTAATTTCTTGCCCTCCTGTCCCTAATCTACTCACTATATTGAAAATAAAATAAGAAATATGTTTTTTTGCCTTAATATGTACCTTAAATCACATTGCTAATTGGACATTGTACTTGTAGCGTAAATACTGAAACTTTTGCTTAAAACTGTAATTTTGTAAATTTTGGAAATGCCAGTAAAAACATGGCTTTGCCAGTAAATTTTGGGTGTCATGTCAGTAAATTTCAATCTGGTAGGTTGGTAACACTGCTGTTTCCCCAGAGAGCCCAAGCCAGCAGTAAGTGGTCAGATCGGCTGCCCACAAAGAAGATGGAGGAACATCCCTTCCCCCATCTCCTCTGTGACGAATGAAGCCAGAAGCAAAAAGGATTTCATTACTTCCAGTTTTAAAGCAGCTGACTGAACAGATCTATGGTCCTCAAAATTTCTACTTGCCTGCTTGCATTAGGCAGGTGGAAATAAGCTGAGGGCGAGTGTTCCAGCTCGGCTTGGGTGGGGACGCTCGGCTCAGACAAGCCATACAAGCTGCCTCCTCCAGTTATCTCTACTGAGGGCTCCGTGTGCTGTGCTGCATGCCGGGAAGTATAGCTTCAGAGCAGCCCCACAGATTCTCTCCTCACTGACATGGCAGACAGGGAGCAGTGGAGGGGACGTGCGTCCAAGGACAGCAAGGAGTAGACATGGGCCAAATGACCCCCAGTTTGGTTTGCGGCAGAACTTTCGAACATCACAAAAGTTCAGAACCGAATAACAAACCCAATTGAAGTCTATGGGATCTGAACTGGAAAAATCAAATGTGCCCATTTTTAAGGCTTATATGCAAGTAATTGGGCATACAATGGTTATGGGGGTCCGGGTACTGCCCTGGGGGACATCAATGAAAGAAAGTTTGTAAAAACATAATTTTTAAATGAGCAGTGATTTACTGATACTTAAAGTGAAACCATAAAAATGAGAAATAACAAAAAAAAAAAAAATTCTATTAAATACAGTGCCTGGGGGGTCCCCTTAGTCTGCCTGTAAGGTGACACGTCTGTAAAATGTGTAGAACCTGCTGCAGCAATAATGACATTTATAAAGTAAAAAAAAAATGACATTTTCCCTGCAAGCTTTATTTTTTAAACAACTGCTTGGGGAGCCAGTCTGTATAATGAAGTAACAGGTGCAGAATAATTGAGCTTTGGGTGTTGGTGGTGCCCTTACACTGTACCCCTATAGAGGTACTCTTGATGAAAGCAAGAATTGTCCTTGCTGTTAAAAACTGAAATGATTTGCACCTGCATACGGGGGTGGAAAAGTTGTGCTTTCACACCGTAACCCTATAGGACAGGGATATGCAATTTGCGGACCTCCAGTTGTTGCAAAACTACAAGTCCCATCATGCCTCTGCCTTTGGGTGTCATGCTTGTGGCTGTCAGAATCTTGCTAGGTCTCATGGGAGTTGTACAGTACCTGACCGCGAGATTGTGTTTCCAGCGCGATCCCATCGCGCTGGTTCTCGGCGACAGGGTACTGTGCATGTCGCGCTGGCTCACTCATCGGGAAAGGAAAACTTTTTTTCCTTTCGCGATGAGCGACAGGCAGTGCTGACAGCTGTCTGGTATGAATCCTGAGGGGGAACGCCGCGCCAAATTTTAAATGAAAAAACCGGCGTGGGTTCCTCCCCCGGGGTATACCAGGCCCTTAGGTCTGGTATGGATTGTAAGGGGAACCCCCTACGCCAAAAAATCGGTGTGGGGGTCCCCCCAAAATCCATACCAGACCCTTATCCGAGCACGCAGCCCGGCCAGTCAGGAAAGGGGGTGGGGATGAGCGAGCAGCCCCCCTCCTGAGCTGTACCAGGCCGCATGCCCTCAACATGAGGGGGTGGGTGCCTTGGGGAAGGGGTGGCCCCCCACCCCAAAGCACCTCGTCCCCATGTTGATGAGGACAAGGGCCTCTTCCCGACAACCCTGGCTGTTGGTTGTCGGGGTCTGCAGGCCGAGGCCTTATCGGAATCCGGGAGCCCCCTTTAATAAGGGGGCCCCCAGATCCCGGCCCCCCACCCTATGTGAATGAGTATGGGGTACATCGTACCCCTACCCATTCACCCAGGAAAAAAAGTGTCAATAAAAAAAACCCACAGTACACAGGTTTTAAGAGTAATTTATTAGGCAGCTCCGGGGTCTTCTTCCGACTTCGGGGGGTCTTCTTCCGACTTCTCCCGGTGTTCGGCCTCTTCTCCCGGTGTTCTGCCTCTTCTCCTGGCCCCTCCGCTAACTTCTTCCAGCTCTTTTGCCAGCAGGGGACCCGGCCTGCTGCGCTGTCTTGTCCCGTCTTTTCTTCTTCTTCTCTTCTTCCGATGTTGACACAAGGCTCTCTCCGGCTGGAATTCTGTGTGCGAGCTGCGGAGCCATTTATATAGGCAGTGACCCCGCCCCTTGTGACGTCACGGTCCCAGCATGAGCAGGGACTCTGGGGTCACGTCCCCTTATGACGTCAGAGTCCTTGCGCATGCTGGGACCGTGACGTCACAAGGGGGCGGGCTCACCGCCTATATAAATGGCTCAGCAGCTCGCACACAGCATTCCAGCCGGAGAGAGACTCGTGTCAACATCGGAAGAAGAGAAGAAGAAGAAAAGACGGGACGAGACAGCACAGCAGACCGGGTCCCCCGCTGGCAAAAGAGCTGGAAGAAGATAGCGGAGGGGCCTGGGAGAAGAGGCGGAACACCGGGAGAAGAGGCCAAACACCGGGAGAAGTCGGAAAAAGAAGACCCCCCGAAGTCGGAAGAAGACCCTGGAGCTGCCTAATAAATTACTCTTAAAACCTGTGTACTGTGTTTTTTTTTTTTATTGACACTTTTTTCCCTAGGTGAATGGGTAGGGGTACAATGTACCCCATACTCATTCACATAGGGTGGGGGGGCCGGGATCTGTGGGCACCCCCTTATTAAAGGAGGCTCCCAGATTCCGATAAGCCCTCGGCCCGCAGACCCCGACAACCAACGGCCAGGGTTGTCGGGAAGAGGCCCTTGTCCTCATCAACATGGGGACAAGGTGCTTAGGGGTGGGGGGGCCCGCAGGGCACCCCCCCTCCCCCAAGGCACCCACCCCCCCATGTTGAGAGCATGCGGCCTGGTACGGCTCAGGAGGGGGGGTGCTCGCTCGTCCCCACCCCCTTTCCTGACCGGCCGGGCTGCGTGCTCAGATAAGGGTCTGGTATGGATTTTGGGGGGACCCCCACGCCGATTTTTCAGTGTACAATCCATACCAGACCTAAGGGCCTGGTACGCCCCTGGGGGGGAACCCACGCCGTTTTTTTCATTTAAAATTTGGTGCAGCGTTCATACGCGGTGTTCATACCAGACAGCTGTCAGCACTGCCTGTTGCTCATCGCGAAAGGAAAAAAAAGTTTTCCTTTCCCAATGAGTGAGCCATCTCGGCGATGGCTCCCGCGACGGGGCTCGTAGGTGTCAAATCTCGCCGAGAAAAGTGGCGAGATTGACACAGAATCACGGTCACCTACTGTAGTTCTGCAACAGCTGGAGGTCCGCTAATTGCATATCCCTGCTATAGGAGGTACTCTTGATGAAAGCAAGAATTGGCCTTGCTGTCAAATATTTTAAATATATGCACCTGTCATACAGGTGCGGAAAAATAGGATTTTTGACTTACCATAAAATCAGTTTCTCTGAGTTCTTTGACAGACACAGCGCTTCCTTATTCAGAACAATGGGGTTATATAACCCCCTACAGGAGTAGGACACTAGGCAGAAAAAAGAAGTTGCTATGCCCATGGGCAGTCCTAGGTGATATACACCCCCTCTCTGCTATAGGCCTTAAGTTTTGCCCTAAGCAGTGTCAGAAGCATTAAAAACTCCATAGAGGGGTGGGTGCTGTGTCTGTCAATGAACTCAGAGAAACGGATTTTACGGAAAGCCAAAAATCCTATTTTCTCATTCGTTCATTGACAGACACAGCGCTTCCTTATTCAGAACCATAGGGATGTCCCAAAGCCGCGCCAAACATGAGGGGTGGGAAAACGAAAAATCCCAAGGCTAACACAAGAGCCAACCAGGTAACAGGAGCTCAACACAGAAACAAACTGGAGCCCAAACTGAACAATACCCCTTCAAGAGGGAATAGACCTTCTAAATAGCAGCCTGCAACACCTTGCAGCCAAAAGAAACATCCTCAGATGCCAGCACAGCCACGTTGTAGAATTTTGTGAAAGTGTACCCCGACAACCAACTGGCCGCCTTGCAAACCAGCGCAGCTGACGCCTGATGATGGAAGACCCCAGAAGCAAAAAGCAGCCAAGTAGAATGGGCCGTAACAGGGAGAGGAGGAACCCAACTCCTGATAGAATATACTAGAGTCATCGTCTGTCTGAGTCATCTAGAAAGGTCACAGAAGAAACAGACAGCCCCTTTTTGGCCTGTCCGTGATGACAAACAGTGAGTCTGATCTCCGAAAAGGCCCTGTGACTGCCAAATACACCCGAATCACCCAAACACATCCAGGGCATGTAAGGTAAATCCCTTGGGACATTTTGACCTGCGACACAGGCCCAACAGCCACCTGCAGGACCGCAGGGAGGCCCACCTGCGAGACAACAGTAATTGAAATGCAGCATTGAACTTCTGGAGTTTTTTCAGAGGAAGAAACACTCTGGCTAGAGATGAAACCAGAGTCAGGCCCAGGTAATCCAATTTTCTGGAAGTAACCGGAGCAGACTTCAGGTAGTATAGAAGTCAACTGAAAACTGAAGTCTGTATAGTGAGCTACGTCGCCCCTCAGGGTTGCCAAGGACTCTGCTCGCAGAAGAAGATTGTCCAAGCAGCCCAGGACCGAAATCCCCCGCTTACGTAACCACGTCAGAACTGGGGCCAACACCTTTGTGAGTATGCGAGGGGTGGAGGCAAGACCAAAAGTCAACACCGCAAGCTGAAAATGCTCTTTTCCCACAGTAAAATGGAAGTGTTGGTGCTGGGCAGATATTGGAGTGCATAAATAAGCATCCGTGATGTCGACAGAAGCCTGAAAGTCCCCATGATGAAGGGAAGCCACCACCATGCAGATGGACTCCATTCTGTACCCACTGGAACAGGGACAAGCACACCCTGAAGCAACAGGACTTGCACAGCCAGAAGGAGAACTGCCAACAGTCTGGTGACAGACGCAAATTGGAAGGAAAAAACCCTTTTCGGAGTTTAACGCCGGAACACTAGGACATAGGTGAGGGCGCGCCTTCATGCTGAAGGGGCCTTGTCCATGGGTCTAGGGAGCCCCGCTCTCGGCTCGCCAGACCAGGTTCATTGCGTGCCGAGAAAAATGACCTCATCCGCTATGAGGCCCTTTTCCCCATTTCAGATTGTGGAAGACATTTACGCTTCCCTCCTGTGAGACTCGTAAAGATGTCATCCAGGGTAGCCCCAAACATACAATTGCCTTGAAATGGTAACCCAGTCAGAGCTTTTTTAGAAGCCCAGTCCGCAGACCAACACTTAAGCCCCAATACATGTCTAAGTACCACTGCAGAAACAGAGGACTTAGCAACCAAGGGAACTGCGTCCAAGAGGCATCGCATACAAACTGCAGCCCCCAGACCAACTGGTCTGCCAACTGGTCCGCCAGCCTTGCGCACTCTAGAGACAGGGGGATCCACTACTGGTGGAACAGTCCACTTAAGGAAGGACCCCACAAAGGGGTACCTCACAGTGAAGCGACGGAAGACTCCGCCGCAGCCACAGCTGCATCCTCCATCTTTAAAGTTTCCCACACAGATGTAATAAGGGAGACAACCAGCACCTTCTTGTGTGCCACTGCAGTTGTGGAGGAACAACCTCACTAACTGACAGGGCAAGGTGTGTGGCCACCAACCCCACAAGGTGGGCCACATCCATGACGGCAGAGCCAGTCATAGGATCAGTCGAGAACGATGAGGCAGGGGAGGGTGGGGGGGCGCCATTTACTAGCCTATATGCCCAAGTGCCATCCGGTGAAAACGCAAAGAACACAGGGGGGCCGCCAACTGAGACCTCGCCGCCTTAGGCCCTGCACAGGGGCATCACCGAGGTCCCACGCGGGGGACGTCAAATATAGCCCCGCACAGGGGGGCGCTGACCCAGGCTCCTCACAAGGAGCACTGGTCAAGACCCCGCACTGGGGCGCCTACTGATACCCCGCACAGGAGGCACCATTGGACCCCTAACAGGGGCACTGGCTGAGACCCTGCATAGGGGGCCCTACGGAAGCCCAGCACAGGGGGCACCACTGAACCCCTCACAGTGGACACTGGTTGAGATCCCCCACAGGGGGCGCCTACGAATGCTCTGCACAGGGGACACCACTGGGCCCTTCACAGGGGGCACTGGCTGTGGCCCCTCATGTGGGGCATCCACCAAGGCCCCTCACGGGGCGAATCCACCAAGGCCCTTCACAGGGGGCATCCACTAAGGCCCCTCACAGGGGGCGCCTATGGAGGGCCCACTTAAACAGCCCCCCCAAAAGGGAGTCGCCCTCAGAGCCCCCACAGCGCCGTCTCTCTGGAAGAAGGCGTCTGGCGTGGTCATGCAGACTAGCAGGCCACGGCCTAGTAGGCCGCAAAAGCTGCGTCCTAAATTTTCATCCGGGAGTGCACAGGTCTGTGGGTGGACCAGACCAGGCTAGAGCCGAGGAAGGAGGGTGGATGCCCGCAACGAAAAGTGGCAACCTCCGCCGCGCACTCTAGGGCCAATTTGCACGTCGCCCAGTCGGTAGGCCGCAAAAGCCGCAACCTAAATTTTCGTCCTCCTACCGTGAGTGCTTGGTAGGCTGCAAAGCCTCAACCTAAATTAGTGTAGGGCCGCTGCAGGGGGCGCGGATCTGCGAATGCCTGGTCACCCACCCAACCATCAGGTGCCAAGGTGTACCCCCCATAGTGACAACCCTGGAGGGGAGGGGGCGTGGACAGAGTGTCCAAAGCACCTAAGCCAGAGGCCTGGGCCTCACCCAGGGAAGGGAAGGATGTGGAGGAGAACCCCAGAGGGACCAACCACCCCAGGGAGTACCTGGGCCCCACACCACTCCAGGGAAGGAGAGGAGGGGGCCCCTTACTAACCACTCCAGCAAGTGCACGGGTAATGCTCCCAGACGGATCATCCTCACCACCGAAGTGGGGGGCTGTTGGCCATGAGGAACGCTGCATCAAAGGCCGAGACCTGGTCTTATGCGACCTCGTGAGACGTTTGACTCGCAGGGCCAGCCCCGTCCAGTGGGGCTATGTCGCGGCCGACCTAGCATGTAGCTGCGGTCTGCACGCACTCACTGGCCAGACTGGGGAGACCACTGTATCTTAGTGTCCAGCCCATCGCCTAGTCTGGCAGTTGATTGTAGATCTCACAGGAAAAAATCCAAGAGAAAAAAAGTAGCTTAAAAAGCAAAAACAAAAAATTGCCAGGACCAGAGATCCCAGCAGGGAACTAGGTCCTTACTCCTGACTAGGCAGAAAAAAACAGAAGGCCTATACCAGAGAGGGGGTGTATATCACCTAGGACTGCCCATGGGTGTGGCCAAGTCTTTTTTCTGCCTAGTGTCCTACTCCTGTAGGGGGCGATATAACCCTATGGTTCTGAATAAGGAAGCGCTGTGTCTGTCAATGAACAAATGAGAAAATTGTTCATTTGGTGTCGGCAGTGCCTTCACACCATAACCCTATAGAGGTACCCTTGATGAAAGCAAAAGTTGGCCTTGCTTTCAAAAATGTTAATGATATGCACCTGTCAAATAAGTGCAGAAAAATTGGTCCTTGGGTATTAATTGTGCCCATAAAACCTACACCAACATTTCTTCCAGATTAAATCAACACCCACAAAGCTAGGCAGCCTAGACCATCTTTCAGAGATTCCAGATCCAGAAAGCACTTAATCAGCGGCACCGGCATCAGGGGCTTGATAGCTGCTGCTAATCCAGGACTGATTCATTCTGATTAATGTCAGCCAGTCCATGGAGTCGGTGGACAGAGGCCCTCTCTTATCTGTCACACAAGCTCAGGTAGCACTAAGTGCCCATTCGGAAAGCATACTGGATGCAGGGCAGCCCAGCAGCTCAACTGCATACGGGCCAAGTTCTGGCCAGTGGTCTATTCTCATGACCCAGTAACCCAAAGGATTGTTAACTGGAAAGCTCTCCATATCTGTTTTTGCCCCTAGATAATCTCCCACCAAATGATGCAGGAATGTGGAAGCTTACAGCCCTGGGTGCCGAGGACTACAAAAAATGTGAAAAGCATCACTGAGGCGGCCCAACAAAAGCCTCAGAACTACGTTTTCCACGAGACTGTAACCTACTAGAGTGTGAAAAGGTGTTACATAAACTCCACTTTAAGGTGTCCTCAAGAGATTTCATCTTCTGCTCTCTCTGTGGGGACGGGAAGAGTTAAGAGATTTTCCCCTTGTAATGGTGGTCAAGGAGGGTTGCCAAACAATAGTGATCCTTCCTCTTAATGCCATGTATTCTCGGGTCCTTTTCGCAGGCTTTGAAGAATGAAGGAGCCCATGAACCGCAAGTTTACAGAGGCATGAGAAGCAGACTCCTCAAGGTCACTGAGGATTACAGCATCTGGAACTGCCTCCCCCTAGCCATGTACTATTACCAATGGTTCTGGGGATGGGAAACCGTCTGTTAAGGTTTTGACATATGTCTTCCTCTGCTGCAATGCCTTCAAAACTGCCAGAATCCTCCTCCTCCTCCCTCTCCTTTTGTGTCTGCATAAAGCGAGCCTTGAGATTAAACAAAATCCTCCTCTTCCTCCCATTGCTCTGCCTCCAGTGCCCTGTCCATAATGCCACGCAGAGTCTGCTCCAGCAGAAAAACAACAGGGGTTGTGACACTGATGGATGCATTGTCACAGTTCACCATCCTTGTGGCCTCCTCAAATGGTGACAGTAGAGTGCATGCATTCTTTATCAGCACAGGTACTTATTGATGGCCCTCTGTTGCATGTGCAGTCACTGCAGCATAGCCAAAGTCGAGTTCCCCCTTTTGGGTATGTTACAAATCAGGCAGTTTATGGGAAGGTGGAATTTCCGCTGAATTACAGACAACCGAACACTGGCTGTGTATGACGTCTGATATGGCTACAGACTCTTCTGGCCTGCTTTAGCAGATCTTCCAAATCTAGGTACCTGCTTAAGAAATGCTGCACCAGGAGAGGAGATTTGTGCCATTATCGCACACCACCATTCCTGGCTCTAGCTGGCACGGCGCAAACCACCTCTAGAGGATATGGAGGGGGTGGAGCGAACAAATCTTGCATCATCACCAGTAGCTGTATGGAAACGTGGCGGCAAAACAAGCTGCAGCATTGATCCCTGTCCTGCATCCTTCCGAGTTGCAAGCAGAGTTACCCACAGTGCTGTGAATGCAATATAGTGTCCCTGATTGGAAGGCTCACCTTTACCCTTTATAACTAGTCCTGACTATTATCTTTATTATCAAATTATAATTACCTTATAATCGGCCGATTCCGTTGCTCTCATACCCAAATATCTCTATGCATAGGGGACAGCGTATATAAATGACTGACACAACACAGGTTGATCTACAATACACTGTTCCGCTTTATTATGGCTCAGACAGGGTGTTACGTATGAATGAAAGATGGGCGTTACCAAACATTTCCCACCAATAAAGGGTACATGTTCAAATGACATATTTCCTATTAACATGCATTCAACCAATCATAGTAATTTATTAACTCTTTACATCTCTGTATCTAAGCAAACTCATTAGGGCTGATTTACGAAGCATTTGCGCCATGAGTTGCGGCGCACGTGAATGCGCAAATTACATTTTCGTGTTTACAAAACATATGCACCAGTAACACAGCGCAATCCCCCATTTACTATTCTCTTCCCAGCGCACGGGAGGAGGTGATCGGTGCGCCACTATAGACATGGCGCACGGCATCTTTAACTTAAAATTTAAACAAGCTGGAAGTGCCAATATTATGGGGGTGATGTGAGGAAGTATAGTACTAACTGCCCAAGTCACAAATATGCCCAAAATAGAATGAGAAAGTAACTTTCTCTGTACAAGCAGGCTGCGCCAGCAAGTACATTTAGAACTGCGGGAGGTCAATTTATGCACTGCGCATGCTGAAACGGCATTTGCACTTGTTCAAATGCGTTGGTTCAGTGCGCCGGCAAAATCTTAGTAAATGTCAAGTAACGTAAATGCATTTGCATAGGTTGAACGGGCGCACCTCTAAACTTTTTTTTTTTTTTTTTTTTTAACGCTGGTTCACTTTGCGGCTATAATGAAATGTCGGTCCGGCAATACACATAAAAGTTCATTGATAAAAACAGCATTAAGAAAAAAAACAAAATTAAGAAAAAAAAATGCGTGGGGTTCCCCTGAAATTCCATACCAGGCCCTTCAGGCGTGGGATGCCCCTTAAAATCCATTCCAGACCCTTATCCGAGCACGTAACCTGGCAGGCCGCAGGAAAAGAGGGGGGGACAAGAGAGCACCCCCCCTCCTGAACCATACCAGGCCACATGCCCTCAACATTGGGAGGGTGCTTTGGGGTCCCCCCAAAGCACCTTGTCCCCATGTTGATGAGGACAAGGACTCATCCCCACAACCCTTGCCCGGTGGTTGTGGGGGTCTGCTCCGGTGTTCTCGTCTGGCATCTTCGTCCGCGGCGTCTTCTTCCCCGCTTCGTACTCAGGCCGCTCCGCATCCATGATGGGAGGCTCCCGCTGTGTGACACTTCGCTTCTTCTGACACTTCTTATATAATGGAGGGTGGGGCCACTCGGTGACCCCGCCCCCTCTGAAGCACGGTTCCGTTATATAAGTGTCAGAAGAAGAGAAGCGTCACACAGCGGGAGCCTCCCATCATGGATGCGGAGCGGCCCGAGAACGAAGAAGGGAAGAATACGCCGCGGAAGAAGATGCCAGACGAGAACACCGGAGCAAGAAGCAGAGGATTGGAGGAAGGACCAGAGGAAGAAGAAGGAGGAAGAAACCAAAAGATGAAGGAAGGAAGGAGACCCGAAGAAGATAGAAAGAAGAAGCATTTAAATAAAGGAATTGTCAAAAACTGTCTCTTGTCATTTTTAACATTTTTGACACTTTTTTTTGTGAAATGGTAGGGGTACCATTTCACACGGGGGGGCCGGGATCTGGGGGTCCCCTTGTTAAAGGGGGCTTCCAGATTCCGATAAGCCACCTGCCCGCAGACCCCCACAACCACCGGGCAAGGGTTGTGGGGATGAGGCCCTTGTCCTCATCAACATGGGGACAAGGTGCTTTGGGGGGACCCCAAAGCACCCTTCCAATGTTGAGGGCATGTGGCCTGGTACAGTTCCGGAGGGGGGTGCTCTCTCGTCCCCCCATCTTTTGCTGCGACCTGCCAGGTTGCGTGCTCGGATAAGGGTCTGGTATGGATTTTTGGGGGGACCCCCACGCCATTTTTTTTTATTTTGGTGCTGGGTTCCCCTTAAAATCCATGCCAGACCTGAAGGGCCTGGTATGGATTTTCAGGGGGACCCCCACGCCATTTTTTTTTTAAATTATGGCGCGGGGTTCCCCTTAAAATCCATACCAGACCTAAAGGGCATGGTATGGATTTTGAGGGGGACCCCACGCCATTTTTTTTTTATTTTGGCGTGGGGTTCCCCTTAATATCCATACCAGACCTGAAGGGCCTGGTATGGAATTTTGGGGGAACCCCACACATTTTTTTTTCTTAATTTAGTTTTTTTTCTTAATGCTGTTTTTATCAATGAACTCTTATGTGTATTGCCAGACCGACATTTCATTATAGCCGCAAGTAGTTTTAAATAACTTTTATTCCTTAAGGGCCAGTTCACACCACATGCTGTCCAGTGTGGTTTTTTCTCTGCATCAAAAACGCATGGAAAGTAGGTTATATGGTTTTCAATGGCATAGTTCACACCAGTGCTTGCAGTTCCAGTGCGTTTCCAGTTCCCAAAAAAAAAGTACAACAGGCTGCATTTTTTATGCACTGGACTGTACTGGAACGCTGTAAAATGCACCAAAAATGCAATGGAATGCACCTAAATGCACCAGAAATGCACTGCAACACACTTGTCCTTATTTAAGGTTAAGAAAAAAGAGGGGGGAAAAAAAGCACTGGACTGCATCAAAAACGCATCAAAAACGCACTGGAACGCATCAAAAACGTGCATGCGGAAAAGCACCTGGAACGCATCCGGACTGCATTTCTATGGTGTGATCTGGCCCTTAGGGCCAGTTAACACTATAGAAACGCAGTCCGGACGCGTTCCAGGTGCTTTTCTGCATACATGTTTTTGATGCATTCCAGTGCTTTTTTCCCCCCTCTTTTTTCTTAACCTTAAGGACAAGTGTGTTGCAGTGCGTTTTTTGGTGCATGTAGGTGCGTTTTTAATGCGTTCCAGTGCGTTTTTGATGCAGTCCAGTGCTTTTTTCCCCCCTCTTTTTTCTTAACCTTAAATAAGGACAAGTTTGTTTTTGATGCGTTTTACAGCTTTCCAGTACAGTCCAGTGCAGAAAAAATGCAGCATGTTCTACTTTTTTTCTGGAACTGGAATGCACTGGAACTGCAAGCACTGGTGTGAACTATGCCATTGAAAACCCATATAACGACTTTCCATGCATTTTTGATGCATAAAATATGCACTGAAGTATGTTCTAATAGGGGAATGGCGCTGTTCACAGACAATTAAAAGAGGTAAAAACTAACAAGTGAATAAATGAATAAAAATATATAAAATGTGTACACCAAAGTCCACAACAAATATGATAAAAAATCTTTAAAAAAATGCTACAATCATTTACAGTGTATATATCATATAGGATGTGAGTGTGCAAGTCACCAACATTAGTATAAGTGACACTAAAACATATCCACATTAAAAATTCCACTAACGTGCCATGTGACATAAAAAATATATATGAAATATAAACAACTAAAATTCCTCTGAAATTGACTGAAAAAATTCAGAAGAGGTGAATGCTAAATATATATAAATAATGAATGTGCAGCAATCAAAGAATATAAATTTGATCAATTAGTTTGTGAATGTGTGCAACCAAAAAACGTGTATTAATTTCATGTGCACCAATAAAAATTGTCCAATAAAAATTGTCCAATAGGTGTAAAGGAAGTCCCTGTGCGCAGATGGTGTGTGTATACAGGTAATCCCCAGCAGATTTTCAGTACTGGTGTAGTCCGTTTTTAGTTAGGCTCCCACTTGTGCCCACACTCACCGGAAAGCCCAACCCCTGCAGGGGTAAAGGGCATATGTAGATCCAATAGCCAGAATCCTGGATGACAGAAATCCCTCTCTCAGGGTCCGTGATCTCCTTCCCACTTAATCCGCTATCATTCTTTAAATGGTGTCCACCGGAGCAAGTTCATGTTAGAGAAAACAAGGAAGCCTCATAGCGTAAATCCGAAAAGATATGAATTTATTAGACGAAAAAAATAAAAAATTTAAAAATGGGAGCTGACAATACTCCGCTGGCTGGCTGGAAACCAATAGCCGCTAAGGTGGCGTGGTAACGGCGTGCGTTCCACAGCCTAACTAACAAAACCGGAAGCTAACACAGAGTCAAACGTAGAAAGCGACGTGTACGTACCATGTGACCACGTCTTTCGTCATCAAGACGTCATCTGAGACACTGTAAATGATTGTTGCATTTTTTTAAAGATTTTTTATCATATTTGTTGTGGACTTTGGTGTACACATTTTATATATTTTTATTCATTTATTCACTTGTTAGTTTTCACCTCTTTTAATTGTCTGTGAACAGCGCCACTCCCCTATTAGAACATACTTTAGTACGTGGATTGCACTTCGGTGTTTTCCTTTTGCTTGGGGGGCTGCAGTTCCTTGCTGGTATTGATCCTAAGTGCAGAATATTTGATTTTCAAAATATGCACTGGACTGCATTGGTGTGAACCTGCCCTTAAGTAATTTGGCATATTTAAGGCTGGATTCATACCCTTGCATTTTTAGTGCTTTTTGCATTTTGCAGATTTGCACTACAGAACGTGTTCCATAGGAAACTATGTTAAATGGACTGTAGTGCAAATCTGCAAAATGCAAAAAGCACTAAAACTGCATAGGTGTGAATCCAGCCTAAAAGCATTTCTCCTTGTTTCGTTTTTGGGGTTGTCCAATTGGTGGCATTGATATGTCCCTTAGGGTGGGACCTGGGCCCCATACCCATTTTAAGGCCAATAACTAAAAGATAAGCCAGCTAAGTGGGGACTAGTAAAATTGCAAAGTCAGTTCCCTTAGACTTCAATGGTATTTGTTTTTTAACTTTTGCACATGTTAGGCTCTTTAGTTGCCCCCCTGCACTGGGGGGTGTTTTGTCCCATCTGTAATTTTGGTGCAGGCTGGATGATGTGCTTAATTTTGGACAGGGAGGTGGCTTATTTTGTGCTAGTTGCATTTGGGTTGCTCTGGGTATGCTCAGGGACTTTGTTTTTTTTTGTGGTGCTTTTTGTGTGTGAACAGCACTTGGAAGTTTCTGGGCATGCTCAGAGTGTGTTTTTTGGGTTAGTAATTTAAGGACATCCTTAACAGGTGTACCCACTTTGAAGTTCTCTCTACATTGGATGAACTTGCATTTTGTGTGTTTCATGGACTGTCCATGTGTTTGCAATTGCCTCATTAGCACACAAACCTATGTTATATAAAGCTTGCAGATAGCATTCTTTACTTTGTCCTGAAAAAAGCCAAGATTGTGTGATGGTCTGAATTTTTCTTTGCTGAGCTCAATGGAGCGAAAGGGGATTCAGAACACCCTGCAGTTTCAGGTTATGCCTGGTCATCTGCATAAAATGAGTTTGGAGTTCCTTGTTCAGGATTTGCTGGAGAAATCGGTTGCAGTGGAACCACATCACATCTATTGTATCCAGGACCATGCAGCACTAAGGTACGTTGATGTTTCTTTTGTGCATAGCAATTTTTGCATGGGAGTTATTAAGAAGTGTAAGGCATTGGAGAAAGCTAACCATGAGTCTATAAGGCCTTTCATAGTGGAACCCTTGTATGCTATGGAGGAGAAACCATTGGTTGTTCACCTGTTTAACCCCTTCACGGACTTGGTAGTGGCCTTTTTGAAGAGATATTGCTCTGCAGTGAAGGGAGGCTTCAGGCTGACTAATCGTCTGGGGATCTTTAATGGCAAATTAAAGTTTTTTTTGTCAAGCTGAAGGTGGATTCTGAAGGGATTGGTGGAGTACGGCATCCACCAGCTAATTTTTCAATAGCAGGAAATAGAGGGTTTCTCTACTACCCTGGTCAACCAGCATACTGCAGAAGATGTCATAAGTTTGGGCATAACAGAGATTAATGTAATGTGGAGATGCACTGCCAGAACTGTGGGTAGGGGGGACATGAGGCTGGGGCTTGCTTGATTAAGCGGGCCTGTGATATATGTGGACAGCGTGATCATACAGTGAAGAATTGTCCAAAAGTAAGAAGGGCCTATGTCTCTTATGCTGAAGCTGTCAGGCGCACCACTGAGAGTAGACGACCAGTGTCCACACAGGTGCTGTCTGACTCTCCTGAAAGACAGAAAGAGGAGGAGGAGATGGTGGTGGAAGGGGAAGAAAGTGGGCATCAGGGTGTGGAGGAGAAAGTGAAGTAAAGAGTAGGGTGGACGCTTTGGAGAACCCTAAGAAGAGAAGGGCTAAGAAATTGAAAGTAGAGACAGCTGGAATTGAATCATGTAACCCCTTTGAGGTCCTTGGGGATGTTGGAGTGGAGGTAGAATCACCAGCATTAAGTCCGGGGGCTCCAGAAATTTTTCAGCCGGCCACATTGTCGCCTAGTCAGGAGTTTTTAGATGATGAAAGCGTTATGGCCCTGAGGAATGTATGTCAGTTTTCTGGCTTAAGTGATAGGTCTGGGGGTGAATGATGCACATCTTCATGTGAATGAGCATCAAGCTGGTGTCCCTCAATGTGAGGGGTTTTGGGTCTCCTGCTAGACAGTGTGCTGTTTTTGAGGACTTGAAGGTCAATGGAGGAGACATCATCTGTCTACAGGACTGTTTTTTTTAATCGACCGCCCAAGCCTCCGGAGTGGGTGGTGGATTACATATGGCTGGCAGTTGGGGAAAATAGGAATACTGGGGTAGGCATTATCATTACAAATAGGAATATTCGCATTATGTCTCATGTTGTGTTAGTGCCAGGAAGATTAATTATGGCAGATTTAATTTTGTTTAACCAGAAGTGTAGGCTTTTTAATTTATATGCTCCTGTGAATAGCCAGAAACTTCTTGAGTTTTTTGAAGTTACATGCAGTGGGAAGGAGACCTAGTATGATCATGGGTGATTTTAATAAGATCCGATTTGTGAAAGATCGGATAGGAGTAGAGGAGACTAAGTTAGATGTAGGTAGCACCTATGATGAATGGGGTAATTCAGGACTTGCATCTCAGTGATGCTCATACTGTTCTGGGTTTGGTGGATCCATACTTCACTTTTTTTCTGAGTGTGGGCGCACCAAATCCAGAATTTATTTATGTTTGTTTTCTGATGCGTTCAAATGTGCTAATGTTAAACACAGGCCGGTAATTTTTTCAGACCATGTGGCAGTGTATGTTGATTTGAGTATGGTAGATAGTATTAAGTTTGGTTTAGGGGTATGGAGGTTAAATAGTTTATTGTTGCAGGACGAGCATGTCAAAGCCCATTTTAGTAAGGTATATAGTAGATGGGTTAATAGGAAAAAAGATTTTAGTAATATTTTGGGGTGGTGGGATTGGGTCAAAAGGAAATTAAATTATTTTTTCAAAAAAAGAGTAGGGATAAAAGTTGCAGTGAGAAAAGAAGATATTCTCGGTTACAAGTAAGGTTGGCTACATTATATTCATTTAGAAATATGGGCTATGACATGGCCGATGAAATAGACCATGTTAGGAAGAGGTTTAAAGAGGTATTAACTGAAAGAGGAAAACAAATTATTTTTCAAGCGAGAGTGGAGCAGGATGAAAAATGTTCTAGATTTTTTTTTTAAGAAGGTTTGTAAGGAAAAAGGAGTGTTTGAGGGTGTGTATGATGAAGGGAGGGAATGTAAGGGAGAGAATGTGCTGGAATGCGTGACTAAATTTTATGAACGATTGTATGAGGGAGTGTGTGTTGATGAGTCAGATACTAGAACGTTTGATATGGTAGAGGATAATTTAGATGAGGATGATAAGGTTTTTTTGCAGAAAGCAGTGAACGAGGAGGTGTGGGAAGCTGTGGCAAGCATGGTGGCTAATAAAACCCCGGGAGGGGATGGCTTACCAAGTGAGTTTTTTTAATTGTTTTGGGTTATTAAGCAGGATGTGGTTGAGGTATTTAGTTACATGATGAGGGAAGGCATTATATCCGAATCTATGAGAGAGGGGGTAGTGGTATTAATTTATAAGAAGGGGGATAAGATGGATATTCGAAATTGGAGGCCTATATCCTTACTAAATTCAGACTACAAGGTTTTTGCAAAAATGGTGGCGAGGAGATTATCTAAGGTCATTAGTAGGATGGTTAGCGAGACACAGGCCTGTGCAGTGCCGGGTCAAATGATCTCGGAGAATTTAATTTTAGTTAGAGATATAATTAATCTTTGTAAAGATAGGAATAGTTTGATTATCCTGACATCATTTGACCTTGAGAAGGCATACGATAAAGCAAATCATGGGTTTTTGTGGCAGGTTTTGAAGTGGATGGGTATACCACAGCTGCTCATTAAAGTAATAAAAGGGTTGTATTGGGGAATCAGTAGTCGGGTTCTGGTTAATTGGAGTTTGGGGCGGGCTTTTTTGGTTAAATCTGGGGTGAGACAGGGGTGCCCCCTGTCCCCTATTCTCTTTATTTGTTTTATTGATCCACTGTTAAGGATGATACAGAGGGATAAGGTGGTGAGGGACTTTTTGGTGCCTGGGAGTGGGGGGAAAATTGTGAAATGTTTAGGTTATATGGATGACGTGGTGGCAGTGTGTCAGTTGGTGGTGGGCGTAAGAAGGGTGAAGTTACTTTTGTCAATTTTTTGTGTATGTGCGGGAATGAGTGTGAATTGGAATAAGTGCAGTTTGGGTGTGTATGGAAGACAAGTGGAATGTGTGGATGATTAGATTGGGCAGGTTGAGGATGGAGTGAGGATTTTGGGTATTGTGTTTGACTATGGAATGAAAGGGGAAGTGTGCTGGAATGAAGTGGGAGAAAAGATAGCCAAGAAGTTGAGGTTTTGGTGTCTAAGAAAATTGTCGATTTATGGGAAAGTTTTAGTAGTCAAGGCAGTAATCTTTCCTTTAATCTTGTATACAAGTAATATCTTCCCTCCTGGGGAGATAAGGTTGAGGAAAATTAATAAATGATTGTTTACCTTTTTATGGGGGTCAAAAATGGAAAGAATCAAGAGAGAATATGTGTGTAGACGTGAATGTAATGGTGGGTTGAGTTTTCCGAATGTGAGAGTGTTTTTGTTAATGCATTATTGGTTTTGTGTGGTGAAAGTTTTGAGGAATGGTGGTGTGTCCTAGGATGATAGCTTTTTCAGGTGGGTGGTTGTTTAGGAGATGGGGGTGGTTGGGAAGGGATTCAAGGATACTGGTGGCTTACGTGGTGGCACGCGACTACTGGGTATTGGAAAAGTTTAGGGTAGAGTTTAAGTTGGCAGATTTAGGAGAAGGGGAGAGGGATAAAGTGAAGGTGAGAAAGTGGTTGATAGAGAAGGAGTATGTGTGTAACCTTAGGGGACTTAATACGTCAGTGGCTGGGGAAGTATGGAAGAAAATGAGTATATATGGCGGTGACAAATGTGCAGAGACAGATAGTATGGATGAGTTTGCATGAATGTCTAGCTACAAGGCTATTTATGAAAAGGAGGGTTTCGCGTGTGTCTGATATTTGTCCGAGAATGAATTGTGGGGGTGTAGAAGACAGTGAGCATGTGTTCTGGGGGTGTGGTGTAGCGAAAGATGTGATCAATAAGAGTCAAGATCTGGTGAAAGAAATAACAGGAGTGAAGGGGAGTGAGTGGAAAATGATGATGTATGGCTTGGGGAAACTGGAAAAAGATAAACAGAGTATTGTGGGTAGTGTTATGTGCATTAAAGGAAGTGTTGTGGGATGCACACAACTTGTATGTATATAAAAATGTTTCGTTGGACAGTAAACAATGTATAGGATTATGGCTACGCAAGCTATACTTTTTTTTTCATGTTGGATAAAAAGAAGGGTGTGGATGCCCGAGGCGTCTGGAAGTTTAAAAAATGGAGAATGTTGAAGAGTACATTTGGGTGTCCTTATCGAGTTTCTAACACGTGTATTTTCTATTTGTATTTTGGTTATGTTGTTGCAAAACAGATGTGTTTTTATGCAATTTATTTGTTACTTTGGTTTGTTGTATTTGGGTGGTGGTTATTTTACCATGAAATCTTTTTTATGTTGGCAATTTTTGTTGTTTTTACGTTGTTCACTTTGATTTAACTGTCTGTGCTGCATTATTTTTAAATAATTTTTGTGTGCAGGGATGGGCTTTCACACTGGAGTGAATGGAGCCACTTCTTTAGGGCGTTTTTCGGGCACTATTTTTAGCGCTATAGCGTCTGAAAAATGCCCCAGTGTGAAAGGGGCCTTAGGCTCCTTTCACACGGACGGATAGAATTGTGCTTTTAGCTGCGTTTTCTACCGCAGCTAAATGCACTCAATGCTTTTCTATGGCCCCATTCACACACTGCGTTTTAATTACATGCGGTTTGCTGCAGATAGAAAAAATAGAATTGACTGCGTCCAGGAGCGATTTAGTGCAGCTATCCGGACATGGCCGCAGGTAATCGCAGTGCACTGTGTCAGCTGCAGATAGCAGCTCCGAGCTGGCTCGCTCATCGGGAAAGGAAAAAATGTTTTTTCCTTTCCCAATGAGCGACAAGCACAGGGATCCAACTTAAACCCCCGCCAATGCCAGGCACTGTGGTATGAATCTTGAGGGAGAACTCCACGCCAAATTTTACATAAAAAAACGGCATGGTTTCCCTCTAAGGGCATACCAGGCCCTTCGGTCTGGTATGAATTTTAAGGGGAACCCCCATGCCGAAAAAATGGCATGGGGGGTCACCCCAAAATCCATACAGACCCTTATTCGAGCATGCAGCCCGGCCGGTCAGGAAAGGGGGTGGGGACAAGCGAGCGCCCTCCCCTCCTGAACCGTACCAGGCTGCATGCCCTCAACATGGGGGATGGGTGCTTTGGGGAAGGGGGGTGCGCTGCGGCCCCCCACCCCAAAGCACCTTGTCCCCATGTTGATGAGGACAAGGGGCTCTTCCCGACAACCCTGGCCGTTGGTTGTCGGGGTCTGCGGGCGAGGGGCTTTTCAGAATCCGGGAGCCCCCTTTAATAAAGAAGCCCTCAGATCCCGGCCCCCCCGCCCTACGTGAATGAGTATGGGGTACATGGTACCCCTACCCATTCACCTGGGGGAGGAAAGTGTCTAAAAACCTGTCTAGTGTGTTTTTTTCTTAAGTAATTTATTAGGCAGCTCCGGGGGTCTCTTCCGCACTCTCCAGCCTCTTCTCCGCATCTCCCGGTTCTTCTCCGCGCTGTCCGGCCCTTCTCCCAGTGTCCGGTTCTTCACCGCACTGTCCAGCCTCTTCTCCCGGTGTCCGGTTCTTCTGCCAGGCTCCTCCACAATCTTCTGCTCTTTTGCCGCTCTTTTGCTAGCGGGGGCCCGGTCTTCTCCCGCTGTCTGGTTCTTCTGTCGCAGTCCAGTTCTTCTCCGCTCTCCGGTATCTTCAGCCGGACTCCCCTGCTATCTTCTTCCAGCTCTTTTGCTAGCGGGGGGCCCGGTCTTCTCCCGCTGTCTGGTTCTTCTGTTGTTGTCCGGTTCTTCTCCGCTCTCCAGTATCTTCTGCGGAACTCCCCCGCTATCTTCTTCCAGCTCTTTTGCTAGCGGGGGCCCGGTCTTCTCCGTCATCCTATTCCCTCTTCTCTTCTTCCGATGTTGACACGACGCTCTCTCCCGCTGTAATGCCATCTGCGAGGTGTGCGCCGACTTATATAGGCATGGGGCGTGGTCACCGTGTGATGTCACCGGGTGACCCCCCCTTCCCCAAAGCACCCATCCCTCATGTTGAGGATATGCGGCCTGGTATGGTTCAGGAGGGGGGGCGCTCGCTCGTCCCCACCCCCTTTCCTAACCGGCCGGGCTGCGTGCTCAGGTAAGGGTCTGGTATGGATTTTGGGGCAACCCTCCACGCCGTTTTTTCGGCATGGGGGTTCCCCTTAAAAATCCATACCAGACCGAAGGGCCTGGTATACCCCTGGAGGGGGAACCCATGCCGGTTTTTCTCGCACTGCTTTAATAGGAAGATGTGTTTTTCCTATTGCAGCGAGCGCGAGATGTACCCCACCGAGAACCAGCGCAATGGGATTGCGCTGGAAACATTCTCGCAGGCAGGTACTGCTCTGCATGCGCCAGTTCACACGCTCAATTAAGGATTTATCCGGTGTACCAATTAAGCTATGAACCAGCGCAGCACATTCATCTTAGTAAATAACCCCCATTATGTCACATTATCTTATGTCACCTAGACAGATATAACTAGGCTTGCCACCTGTCCAGGATTCACGCGGACAGTTCAGGTTTTGAATCATGTGTCCGGGTTTCAGTGAAACCCGGACACAATATTCAGACAGGAATGTGGCTCAGAACAGGGCCTGATAGGAGAGTGAGAGGGCCCTATGTACACAGCATTACTATTCTCTTTGGAGCGCCCAAAGGTGTCCCAGGTCTGTTACAATCTTATAGTGCAGGGATATGCAATTAGCGGACCTCCAGCTGTTGCAGAACTACAATTCCCATGAGGCATAGCAAGACTCTGAGAGTCAGAGGTAGAGACATGATGGGACTTGTAGTTTAGCAACAGCTGGAGGTCCGCTAATTGCATATCCCTGCTATAATGTATATTAAAAAAATGTTTTTGCAGTGCGCCGCTAAAGTGTTCAGGATTGGCTTGAAGAAAAAGTGTCAACCCTAGATATAACTCCAGACATTATGTCACCTAAAAGTAAAACTCATGACCAACAGGTAAGTTCTTTATTTCTGGTTTCCGTTTCAACACAAGCTTACTTCTTGAACAACAATATATATTTACTTGATCAGCAAAATGATAAACTTAAAGGAGCAGTTGAGCCTTAGATTACAAAACACAAGGAGTCTTTTTTTTACATGACTTTCACTGACCAAGCTTGCTGGACCATGAGTCAGCAGTAATGTGGACCTTGCAGCTGACTGCCTTGCGTAACAATGCCACAACATTGACTTTCACGTAATAGTAGAGCTGGAATGGCCTTATGTAAATAGAAATAGCGACTGGGAATCTGCCATTGTGGTGCAGCACATTCTGCAAAATTACGCAAGGGGCAGAATCCACCAGACGGAATGGCAGGAGTTGTAAAGCCAGCAGCTTTGACAAGCTTGAATTTAGACACCGGGCATGTGGGTGGCAGTGACTATATTTGTTATTTTTTGCTGCAGCAGATGGGGCAGTGAAATTTGTCTGCTATAGTCTATAGGTGCTGGTGTGCTACTGGCAGACGTGCTGCAAGGACCTATGACACCCTTCGCTATACCATCACCCCTGTCAGTGGAGGCTGCTGAGAGGTCATGAGGTATAGCGGGGGCAGACTGGAAAGTTGAGGAGTGAGGAGGAGTAGAATCACAACCCTTTTGTGTAGCTTTCAGGTGCTCTTGCCAATGGGCTGAGTGGTGGGAGGGTAAATGCCTTTTCAAGCATGTGGTACCCAAATGGCGGGTGCTTTTGCCACGCTTGATCTGGTTGAGGCAAAGTTTGCAAATTGCAACAGTGCAATCGGCTGCACATGTGCTAAAAAAGGCCCAAGCAGCTGAGCTGTGGGAAGTGGGCCGGGAGTTAACAGCTCCACAATGTGGTGGAATAGGGTGGATGCTCTCTAATCTTTCATGATGGCTGCCCCTTCAGGGTTGTGCCTCATCCTTATTTTCCTCCTCTGCTCTATCCGGCACCCAAGTCATGTCAGTGACCTCCTCATCATCATCCCCTCCATCCCAGGGACTTACAGTCAGGAGAGGCAGGCGACGCAGAGCCAAGAGCATAATAAAACAAAATAGCAGAGACCCCCATTTCTGAGGTAGGTAGCTGGAGTCCTACCCCACCACTGGTCAAAATTTGGGGCTCCTATCATCTTGTGCAGCCTGTCAGAAGCTAAATACAGAGCAGCCAGTTTAAATGCAAGCTGGCACACTCTGTTTGCAGTAGACTGAGAGGATGAGCTCACAGTGCCTCTCCTCACTTCTTGTCAGAGGCACTGAGCTCAATGGACAGCTTGGAGTCTTCAACCAATGGTAAAGTACCATTGGCCCAAGCTGTGCAATAAAAATGCTGCAGTGGAGGCTGGCCATAGGAGGGTATAGTGTCATAGGAGGGGGCATGTGTCTAAAAGACAAATACTCCTTTCCAACCCTCTTAACTAAAAGGGAAAAAAACGTGTTTATGTGTATAAGATTTACCCATAATCCCGTGTTTTTCTCACACAGTTAAGAGGGAGAATGAGAATCTGCTGCTGCTGAATAGGTACAAGCTAAATCATATATTATGCTATATGTTATAAGATAATTTATTATTTATCTATTTAATGTGAAATTACTGGTTTGAAGTTATAACTTCAAATTTGAGTAATTTGTCCGTTAAGCCACCTGCTTGACTACCGTTTTTGAAAATATAGTAAATTACCTTAAAAATAATATAAAATAATTGTTTTCAGGACCCCCAAACATTATTATATATATATATATATATATATATATATATATATATATATACAGTGGGGACGGAAAGTATTCAGACCCCCTGCAATTTTTCACTCTTTGTTATATTGCAGCCATTTGCTAATATCATTTACGTTCTTTTTTTTCCTCATTAATGTACACACAGCACCCCATATTGACAGAAAAACACAGAATTGTTGGCATTTTTGCAGATTTATTAAAAAAGAAAAACTGAAATATCACATGGTCCCAAGTATTCAGACCCTTTGCTCAGTATTTAGTAGAAGCACCTTTTTGATCTAATACAGCCATGAGTCTTTTTGGGAAAGATGCAACAAGTTTTTCACACCTGGATTTGGGGATCCTCTGCCATTCCTCCTTGCAGATGCTCTCCAGTTCTGTCAGGTTGGACGGTAAACGTTGGTGGACAGCCATTTTTAGGTCTCTCCAGAGATGCTCAATTGGCTTTAAGTCAGGGCTCTGGCTGGGCCATTCAAGAACAGTCACGGAGTTGTTGTGAAGCCACTATTTTAGCTGTGTGCTTAGGGTTATTGTCTTGTTGGAAGGTAAACCTTCAGCCCAGTCTGAGGTCCTGAGCACTCTGGAGAAGGTTTTCATCCAGGATATCCCTGTACTTGGCCGCATTCATCTTTCCCTCGATTGCAACCAGTCGTCCTGTCCCTGCAGCTGAAAAACACCCCCACAGAATGATGCTGCCACCACCATGCTTCACTGTTGGGACGGTATTGGACAGGTGATGAGCAGTGCCTGGTTTTCTCCACACATACCGCTTAGAATTAAGGCCAAAAAGTTCTATCTTGGTCTCATCAGACCAGAGAATCTTATTTCTCACCATCTTGGAGTCCTCCGTTTTCTTTTCTAGCAAACTCCATGCGGGCTTTCATGTGTCTTGCACTGAGGAGAGGCTTCCGTCGGGCCACTCTGCCATAAAGCCCCAACTGGTGGAGGGCTGCAGTGATGGTTGACTTTCTACAACATTCTCCTATCTCCCGACTGCATCTCTGGAGCTCAGCCACAGTGATCTTTGGGTTCTTCTTTACCTCTCTCACCAAGGCTCTTCTCCCCCGATAGCTCAGTTTGGCCGGATGGCCAGCTCTAGGAAGGGTTCTGGTCATTCCAAACGTCTTACATTTAAGGATTATGGAGGCCACTGTGCTCTTAGGAACCTTAAGTGCAGCAGAAATTTTTTGTAACCTTGACCAGATCTGTGCCTTGCCACAATTCTGTCTCTGAGCTCTTCAGGCAGTTCCTTTGACCTCATGATTCTCATCTGCTCTGACATGCACTGTGAGCTGTAAGGTATTATATAGACAAGGTGTGTGGCTTTCCTAATCAAGTCCAATCAGTATAATCAAACACAGCTGGACTCAAATGAAAATGTAGAACCATCTCAAGGATGATCAGAACAAAATGGACAGCACCTGAGTTAAATATGAGTGTCACAGCAAAGGATCTGAATACTTAGGACCATGTGATATTTCAGTTTTCCATTTTTAATAAATCTGCAAAAATGTCAACAATTCTGTTTTTCTGTCAATATGGGGTGCTGTGTGGGGTGTACATTGAGGAAAAAAATTAACTTAAATGATTTTAGCAAATGGCTGCAATATAACAAAGAGTAAAGAATTTAAGGGGGTCTAAATACTTTCTGTCCCCACTGTATGTATGTGTGTGTGTGTGTGTGTGTGTGTGTGTGTGTGTGTATATATATATATATATATATATATATATATATGTATGTATATATATATATATATATATATATATATATATATGTATGTATATATATATATATATATATATATATATATATATATATATATATATATTTATATATATATATGTGTTGTTTTAGCAGACACCCTAAGGAATAAAATGGTGGTCATTGCAACTTTTTATTTTACATGGTATTTGCGCAGCAATTTTTCTAACGCATTTTTTTGGAAAGAAACTATTTCATGAATAAAAAAAAAAACACTTAAGTTAGCCTGATTTATTTGTATACTATGAAAGATGATGTTACGCCGAGTAAATAGATACCTAACATCACGCTTTAAAATTGCGCACACTTGTGGAATGGCGCCAAACTTCAGTACTTAGGCGACGCTTTAAAATTTTTTACAGGTTACATGTTTAGAGTTAGAGGAGGTCTAGTGCTAGAATTATTGTTCTCACTCTAACATTCGCGGTGCATTTAACCTTTGTGTATCTGGCTCTGATACTAGCCAGTGCCAGTGCCTTACCAGCCACTGACCTCACCGCACGTCCCTGCTCTATCCTCATCATCACTGGAGCCAACTTTGCAATACACTGCGGCTGGGGATCATGATTGCCAATTTGTTGTTTACCAGTGTTCTCCCCTCTCTGTAGACTTATGTTCCTACCTTCCTCAACTTCAGAACCACGATCTGAAACAAGTAATGGCTGTACATCGTCAAGGATTAAGTGGCTGACGCTGTGTTTAAATAACTCAGCTGACTCCTCCACGCCTGATGCCAGGGCTATGGCAGGACAAAGAGGCAGAATAAGCCACTCTGGCAGTTGCGGTGGACTGTGCACTAGTCTCTGCTTGAATGGAGGATGAGGATGGTTTAGTAAGCCAGTCCACCATCTCCTCTGCATGCTGTGGCTGGATAGCATGGGCAACATCACTAAACAGAGGAAATGATGCCCTGCCTGAGGACAGACCACATCCACCTTTGCCAGTGGACACAGATGCTGCTGGTCCCCTCACAGTGCCATGGGAAGGTCTGTGTCTCCTTGTGGGCCTCCCAGACATGCTGTGGGGGGGTGGGACTTATTAACAAAATGTAATAAAGTTGGAGAAATGTGTACATGGATGTTTGGTGCACTTAAACTTGAGTACTCACTACAGAAACACACCACTGACATACTACAATATACTGCAGTAAAACTGCACCGACGCACTGCAATACAATGTTTTAAACATGCACTAACGCACTGAAATATACTGCACTGAAATATACTGCGTTAAACGTGCAATAACGCACTGAAATATCCTGTGTTAAACGTGCACTAACACACTGCAATGTACTGCGGTAAAAGTGCACCAATGCACTGAAATATACTGCATTAAATGTGCACTAACACACCGCAATATACTGCAGGAAACCTGCAATAATACACTGCGTTAAATGTGCAGTAACGCACACCAATATACTGTGGTAAACGTGCAATAACACACTTAAATGTACAACATTAAACTTGCACTATTGCACTGCATTATACTCCGCTAAACCTGCAATAACACACTGAAATATACTGAGTTAAAGGTGTAGTAATGCACTGCAATATACTGCATAAAAAGTGCACTAACGCACTGCAATATAGTATGGTAAACCTGCAATAAGGCACTGAAATATACTGTGTTAAACATGCAGTAACGCACTGAAATATACTGTGGTAAATGTGCAATAACGCACTGAAATAAGCCACAATAAAAGCGCACTAACGCACTTCAATACACCGCGGTAAACCTGCAATAATGCACTGAAATATACTGCATTAAATGTGCACTAACACACCGCAATATACTGCAGGAAACCTGCAATAATACACTGCGTTAAATGTGCAGTAACGCACACCAATATACTGTGGTAAACGTGCAATAACACACTTAAATTTACAACATTAAACCTGCACTATTGCACTGCATTATACTCCGCTAAACCTGCAATAACACACTGAAATATACTGAGTTAAAGGTGTAGTAACGCACTGCAATATACTGCATAAAAACGTGCACTAACGCACTGCAATATAGTATGGTAAACCTGCAATAAGGCACAGAAATATAGTGTTAAACATGCAGTAACGCACTGAAATATACTGTGGTAAACGTGCAATAACGCAATGAAATAAGCCACAATAAAAGCGCACTAACGCACTTCAATATACTGCAGTAAACCTGCAATAATGCACTGAAATATACTGCATTAAACATGCATTAACACACTGCAATATACTGCAGGAAACCTGCAAAAATTCACTGAAATATACTGTGTTAAATGTGCAGTAACGCACACCAATATACTGCGGGAAAACGTGCACTATTGCACTGCATTATACTGTGCTAAAAAAAAATTAAATAAACTCACTTAGTGTGATACTGTAACAAAACTTGATTCACCAACTCAAAATCTTATTACTCACAAAAGTGCGTTTATTTGTGTGTGTCCCTTTAAACCCAGTGTCAAGTCCCCTGTGTGTGTGTGTGTGTGTGTGTGTGTGTGTATGTATATCAATCATTCAAAGTACCTTACTGAATGTAAGATTATTAATGTGTCCTTAAATAATACTCACTGTGGAGAAAATAGTGTAATAACGCTTTAAGTTATAAAGTTGTTCAAAGTGCCAAACCACTCACATAGGGGCTGATTTACGAACCGTTTGCGCCATGAGCGCAACGTACCTTTTGGTATTTACAAAACAGTTGCGCTGGTAACACAGCGATATTCCCCATTTACAAAAGTAATCTCAGCGCATGGGAGGAGGCGATCAGTGCGCCACTATGGGCCTGGCGCTCAGCATCTTCACCTCAAAATTAAAAGAAGCTGGAAGTGCCAATATTATGGGGGTGATGTGGGGTGATGTGAGGAAGTATAGTAATAACTGCCCAAGTAACAAATATGCCCAAAATAGAATGAGAAAGTAACTTTTTCTGAACGAGCCTGCTGTGCTGCAAGTACATTTAGAACTGTGTGAGGTCAATTTATGCACTGCGCATGCGCAAACGGCATTTGCGCACGTTCAAATGCGTTGGTTCAGTGCACCGGCAAAATCTTAGTAAATGTCAAGTAATGTAAATGCATTTGTGTGGGTTGAACGGGCGCACCTCTAAACTGTTTTTTTTTTTTTTTTTTTACGCTGGTTCACTTTTTGTGTGTTTTTTCAAGGATATTTGCACACAGGTCATGTTAGCGTGTTACGTTGCCAACTTGTGATATGTCCCTTGTTAAAATTATGTAAAAAGACTCTCCTCTTAAAAGGGCATTTAACCTTCCCCCTCTAATCGATATATGATTTCTTTGGGTTAGCTTTTGCTTTTATAGGGGAACTCCACACTCCAATGCTCTTTTCTCCACTTCTAATGCATGTGTTTTATTTGGGCTAGCTTTTGCTTTTAAAGGGGAACTCTACACTCCACTCCATACTCCAAAGGCTGTGAGCTGCCTTCACCAATCCAAACCACTTTTGGGGTGCTCGAGCCCCTCCTGCCCCCAAATATCCACCCCCTTTCATTAGCTGGCTTGCTGTGTTTGGCTAGGGGTTTGTTAGTGTTTGGGAGGGGCATGATATTTTTTGATTTTGGGGTGGTATTTTTCACGTGGGGGTTCTCATTTTAAGCCTTTCCAGACCCAAATGGCCTTGTATGTATTGGGGGGGGGGGGGCAAGCTATGTTTTTTATGTTAAAATCTTGCAGCTGCAATGTCAATTTGTAAGTTTGCTCTAAAGCCGTACATCTTTGAAGCAGCATTGCAGCATTTTGAATAAATGCTACAGATGCACCACTTTACAGGCAGAGTAACCCCCCCCCCCCCAAGTTAATAGCTTTAGGGCAAGTTCACTCGATCTCGATAGAAACGCAGTCCAGATGCTTTTCTGCATGCGCATTTTTGATGCGTTCCTGTGCGTTTCTGATGCGTTTTTTTTTTTGCTTTTTACCTCGTTCCAGTACAGCCCAGTGCAATCTGATTGGCCAATCTCTGTACAACTCGATATTTTGGCAAAATAGGTAATAGGAAGATGCACTTGAACAATTAATTCAAATTATAGGAAATCAAACAGGCTCTTGCACTAAATCTAATTTTTTTAGGATCTAACTGATTGCAGTATATGGTCACCTTTAAAGATCAAGATCTGAAAAACAGAAACTGAAAAAGGGAAAAAAAGGGGGAGGGGTATGCCTATATATCAAGAATAATGTACAAGTGAATGTGAGAGATGACATCACTAAGGGAGCTAGGGAGGAGGTGGAATCCTTATGGGTAGAGCTCCAAAGGGATGAAGCTAAGGGGAAAATAACACTGGGAGTATGCTATAGGCCCCCTAACCTGAGGGAGGAAGGGGAGACAGATCTCCTATCACGAATTGGATTAGCAGCAAGGATGGGAAGTGTTATCATAATGGGGGATATTAATTATCCAGACATGGACTGGGCGGAGGGAACCACGCATTCATCTAAGGTTCGCCAGTTCCTAAATGTCTTCCAGGACAATTTTATGTTTTAGATGGTAGACACACCAACTAGAAATAAAGTGTTACTGGATCTACTGATTACCAACAATACAGACCTGATCACGGATGTGGAAATACGGGGCAATTTAGGAAACAGCGATCACAGGTCAATTGGCTTCAGTATAAATCACACAAGTAGGAAACATAAGGGGAATACAAAGATACTGAATTTC
The DNA here is from genome assembly GCF_042186555.1 of Aquarana catesbeiana. NCBI lineage: Eukaryota > Metazoa > Chordata > Amphibia > Anura > Ranidae > Aquarana > Aquarana catesbeiana. The sequence goes on along the minus strand of NC_133330.1, from coordinate 140,133,905 downwards.
AAAAGAGCCAACTTCCCTAAACTACAAACCTTGCTAGAAGGCATAAATTGGGATAAAAGAACACGGAGGAGAGATGGGTTTGCTTTAGGAGCATATTAAATAAGGGCATTAGCCAATGCATCCCATTGGGTAATACATTTAAAAGAGCAAACAAAAGTCCATGATGGCTTAACTCCAATGTAAAAATGCATATAAAAGCAAAGGAGAAGCCTTCAAAAAATACAAGGTTGAGGGATCATCATCAGCATTCAGACTTTATAAAGAATGCAACAAGAAATGTAAGGGTGCAATAAGGACGGCTAAGATAGAACATGAAAGACACATAGCAAGGAGAGCAAAAAAAATCCCAAGAAATTCTTTAAGTATGTAAACAGTAAAAAAGGGAGGACAGACCATATTGGCCCCATAAAGAATGAGGAAGGACATCTGGTTACAAAGGATAGGGAGATGGCGAAGGTATTTGAATTTATTCTTCTCCTCAGTCTTCACGAGGGAATCGAGGGGCTTCAGTAACCAAAACTGCAGTGTTTATCCTCATGACACATCACATGAAGCACCTCCATGGTTAACAGAGGACAGAATTAAAATTAGACTTGGGAAACTTAACATTAATAAATCACCGGGACCAGATGGCTTGCACCCGACGGTACTTAGGGAACTCAGTCAAGTAATTGCCAGACCATTGTTCCTAATTTTTACTGACAGTCTACTTACTGGAATGGTACCAGCTGATTGGAGAAAAGCCAATGTAGCACCAATATTTAACCACTTAAGGACCAGCCTCGTTTTGGATTTTAGGTGTTTACATGTTTAAAACAGGTTTTTCTGCTAGAAAATTACTTAGAACCCCCAAACATTATATATGGTTTTTCTTCTAACACCCTAGAGAATACAATGGCGGTCATTGCAATACTTTTTTTTGCATCGTATTAGCGCAGCGGTCTTATAAGCGCACTTTTTTTGGAAAAAATTCATTTTTTTGAATAAAAAAATAAAACAGTAAAGTTATCCCAATTTTTTTTTATATTGTGAAATATAATGTTACGCCAAGTAAATTGATACCCAACATGTCATGCTTGAAAATTGCGCCCGCTCGTGGAATGGCGTCAAACTTTTACCCTCAAAAATCTCCATAGGCGACGTTTAAAAAATTCTACAGGTTGCATATTTTGCGCTACAGAGAAGGTCTAGGGCTAGAATTATTGCTCTCGCTCTACCGGTCGCGGCGATACCTCACATGTGTGGTTTGACTACCGTTTTCATATGCGGGCGCTACTCGCGTATGCATTCGCTTCTGCGCGCGAGCTCGTCGGGACAGGGGGGTTTTAAAAATTTTTTTTTTTATTTTTATTATTTATTTTACAATATTTTATTTATTTTTACACTGTTTAAAAAAAAAAAAAATTGTGTCACTTTTATTCCTATTACAAGGAATGTAAACATCCCTTGTAATAGAAAAAAGCATGGCAGGACCTCTTAAATATGAGATCTGGGGTCAAAAAGACCTCAGATCTCATATTTACACTAAAATGCAATAAAAAAAAAAAAAAAAAAAAAAAGTCATTTAGAAAAATGACATTTGAAAAAATATGCCTTTAAGAGGCATGGACGGAAGTGACGTTTTGACGTCGCTTCCGCCCAGCAGTGTCATGGAAACGAGTGAGCACCATCTTGGCCTCACTCGTCTCCAGACACAGCACGGCACATAACGCGATCGCCTCCGCCGCTACCGACGGCTCCGGTAAGCGGCGGAGGGCACCGGATCGCGGCGGGAGGGGGGGCCCTCTCCCGCCACCGATAAAAGTGATCTCGCGGCGAATCCGCCGCAGGGACCACTTTTATCTGAAAGCCGGCCGCCGCACAAAAACGGGGATACCGGGGTTATGGCAGCTAACTGCTGCCATAACAACAATATCCCCGTTCAAACTTAGGACGTACATAGTCGTGCGGTGGTCGGGAAGTGGTTAAAAAGAGCCCAAAATACATCCCTGGGAATAAGACCAGTTAGCCTAACATCAATAGTATGTAAACTCTTAGAGGGGATGATAAGGGACTATATACAAGATTTTAGTAATGAGAACTGTATCATTAGCAGTAATCAGCATGGATTCATGAAGAATCGTTTTTGCCAAATCTATTAACTTTCTATGAGGAGGTGAGTTGCTATCTAGATAAAGAAAGGCCCGTAGACATGGTGTATCTGTATTTTGCAAAAGCATTTGACACAGTTCCCCATAAACGTTTACTGTACAAAATAAGTTCCGTTGGCATGGACCATAGGGTGAGTACATGGATTAAAAACTGGCTACAAGGGCGAGTTCAGAGGGTGGTGATAAATGGGGAGTACTCGGAATGGTCAGGGGTGGGTAGTGGGGTCCCCCAGGGTTCTGTGCTGGGACCAATCCTGTTTAATTTGTTCATTAATGACCTGGAGGATAGGGTAAACAGTTCAATCTCTGTATTTGCGGATGATACTAAGCTAAGCAGGGCAATAACTTCTCTGCAGGATGTGGAAACCTTGCAAAAAGATCTGAACAAATTAATGGGGTGGGTATCTACATGGCAAATGAGGTTCAATGTAGAAAAATGTAAAATAATGCATTTGGGTGGCAAAAATATGAATGCAATCTATACACTGGGGGGAGAACCTCTGGAGGAATCTAGGATGGAAAAGAACCTGGGGGTCCTAGTAAATGATAGGCTCAGCAATGGCATGCAATGCCAAGCTGCTGCTAACAAAGCAAACAGAATATTGGCATACATTAAAAAGGGGATTAATTCCAGAGATAAAACGATAATTCTCCCGCTCTACAAGACTCTGGTCCGGCCGCACCTAAAGTATGCTGTCCAGTTCTGGGCATCAGTCCTCAGGAAGGATGTACTGGAAATGGAGCGAGTACAAAGGGCAACAAAGCTAAAAAAGGATCTGGAAGATATTAGTTATGAGGAAAGATTGCGAGCACTGAACTTATTCTCTCTGGAGAAGAGATGCTTGAGAGGGGATATGATTTCAATATACAAATACCATACTGGTGACCCCACAATAGGGATAAAACTTTTTCGCGGACGGGAGTTTAACAAGACTCGTGGCCACTCATTAAAATTAGAAGAAAAGAGGTTTAACCTTAAACTAGGTAGAGGGTTCTTTACTGTAAGAACGGCAGTGATGTGGAATTCCCTTCCACAGGCGGTGGTCTAAGCGGGGGGCATCGATAGTTTCAAGAAACTTTTAGATAAGTACCTAAACGACCGCAACACACAGGGATATACAATGTAATTCTGACATATACTCACACATAGGTTGGACTTGATGGACTTGTGTCTTTTTTTGACCTCACCTACTATGTAACTATGTAACTGACCCTTCGCTTGTTCCTCAACTATGCTTCAGCTTGAACCCAACCTGCAACTACTTGTTATCGACCTTTGGTTTGTGTACTGACTATGCTTCTGTTTAAACCTTACCTGCTATATCCGCTACTGGACCCTGGTTTGCTTACCTCCTGGTGGGGCAATCCTGAGAACCGCAACCTGGCACTAACACGCAGCTAAACCCATCGCCACCATCAGGAGCTGTGGTGAACACCAGTTAGTACTTAGACTCCGCTCCTTAGGTGAGCCTGCATTATATGCCAGGGCGGCCTACTTGTATACAATCCTGCTGGTCGGTGTGAGTCCCTCTACTGTTATAGCTACTGGTCTCCGAGCCTGACCCCTGACCATAACAGAATAATCTGGCAACAAACATAGAGGCCGCTATAGCAAATGCTGTCACTCGTTTCAGGCAGCAAATTGCAGAGCTTCAAGAGGAGAAGGAGAGACTGAGAATGTCTTGAAGTAATGGTGGGATGCATTTCTCTGCTAGTCAGTTTGTTCAGAGGGAACCAAAAGTTTTTCCGGAATCTAACACTCCAGAATCCATGCAGGTTGATGCTATTAAGAGATCTATTTCCACCCAGAAGAAAGAGAGAAGAGGTTCTGAGAAGTTATGTCTATATTGTGGGGACTCTGGGCATTAAGCAATTAACTGTCCCAACAAAGTTAAAAGAACAATTTCTGCGATCGATGCTATAGTGCTTGAACAAATAAATTCCATTACCCAGTCTATCACCCCATTAACCACTTGCTTACTGTGCACTTAAACCCCCCTCCTGCCCAGACCAATTTTCAGCTTTCAGCGCTGACGCACTTTGAATGACAATTGCGCGGTCATACAACACTGTACCCAAATGAAATTTTTATCATTTTTTTCCCACAAATAGAGCTTTCTTTTGGTGGTATTTAATCACAGCTGGGATGTTTATTTTTTGCTAAACAAACAAAAAAAGATGGAACATTTTGGAAAAAAAAAACATGTTTCATAGTTTGTTATAAAATTTTGCAAACAGGTAATTTTTCTCCTTCATTGATATGCGCTGATGAGGCGGCACTGATAGGCTGCACTGATGGGCATGGATAGGCACAGTTAAGGTGGCACTGATAGGCACAGATAAGGCGGCACTGATGGGGACAGATAAGGCGGCGCTGATGGGTGGCACTGATGGGTGGCACGGATAGGTGGCACTGATAGGTACCACTGATGGGGGGGCAGTGATGGGCACTTATGGGCACTGGTAGGTGACACTGGGCACTGATGTGCAGCACTGTTGTGGCACTGATGTGGTCGCTGATGGGTGGCACTGTGGTCGCTGATGGGTGGCACTGTGGGCGCTGATGGGTGACGCTGGTGGGCACTGGTAGGCGGCACTGCTGTCTATTGCTAGGTGTCACTGGCAGGGAGCACAGATCGCCGTGATCGGGACTGATGTCCCACTCACGGCCGCCGGTGATTGGCTTTTTTTTCCTCCTCACTCTGTCAGCGCGAGCAGAAAAAATAGCCGATTACCGGCTCTGTTTACATCACATGATCAGCTGTCATTGGCTGACAGCTGATCATGTGGTAAGGGTCGGGACCGACCCCTTACTCCGATCTGTGATCAGCCGAGTCTCATAGACTCGCTGATCACCGAGTGCATCGCGCGCCCCCTGCAGGGGGCGCGCAGGCCGCTCGTGCACGGGACGACGTCAATAGACGTAGTCCCGGCAAAGCAGGTCCGTGTTGTTGCTGTCATTCAGCAATAGCGCGGATCTGAACTGGTTAATCCATGAGAAAATAAAGTTAATTCTTTACTGCCTCATTTTATCATCCCTATCAAACGTATCACTGAGGGCAATTAAATTTATTGCTCTAGTAAAAAAAAATAATAAAAATGCCATAAATATATCCCCGATTTTGTAGACACTATAACTTTTGCGCAAACCAATAAATATACGCTTATTGCAATTTTTTTACCAAAAATATGTATAAGAATACATATTGGCCTAAACTAAATTTTTTTTAAATTTGTGGATATTTATTATAGCATGTTTTTTTTTTCAAAATTATCGGCCTTTTTTTGTTTATAGCACAAAAAATAAATCATACAGAGGTGATCAAATACCACCAAAAGAAAGCTCTATTTGTAGGAAAAAAAATTACATCAATTTTGTTTGTGTACAGCATCACATGACCGCTCAATTGTCAGTTAAAGCGACACAGTGCTGTATTACAACAAATGGCCTGGTCATTAAGGGGGTAAATCCTTCCGGGGCTGAAGTGGTTAAACAGCGGGTACCTCCAGGTTTTATTCCTGATCTCCCTATCTCATTTCCAATTCCTGCTGTTACCAATAAACTAACTACATTACAGGAGATTCAGGAAAAAATAATCGATACTCTGGAGTACAGAAATAGCATGTCACTTCCTGCATTTTATGTGGGTGACAAAGTTTGGCTATCTACTAAAAATTGGAAGGTTCATGTTCCATCTGCTAAACTGGGCCAAAAGTTTGTAGGATTTCTGCTCAAATCAATCTGATCACCTTTCGCTTAAAAAATCCAGACAGTATGAAGATTCACCCTGTTTTTCATGTATCACTACTTAAACCATTTCATGAAAATCCTTTTTCTGGAAGATCTCTTCCAGCTACTCCATCTGTTGAGGTTCACGGTGAAGAAGAATTTGTGTTGGAGAAAACTCTTGATTCTAGGATCTCTAAGAACAAATTACAATATCTGGTCAAATGGTAAGGATATGGGCCAGAAGAAAATTATTGGGAGCCTGAGGAGAACGTTCCTGCCCCTAGATCAACAAGAGGTTTCCTCACAAACCCAGCCCTAAGACATCCAGGGGACATCCTGAGAGGAGGGGAATACTGTCAGGGCCTGAATTCGAGCCCGGAACCTCTGCTGTGTCAGGCAATGTCTCTTCTTGCTGAGCCACCTGGAATTCTTGACAGTTCCCTGGACAATTGCTTGAATGAGCCTGCCTTGAACTCTTTGCTCCTCTCATGAACTTCCTGATTTACTGAGTATACTTCTGTTTGATCCTTACCAGGCTATAACCGGGTTATTTGCCAGGGTGACCTGCTTGTGTACCAATTTTGTTGGTCGTGGGAGTTCCTCTACTGCTATAGCTACTGGTCTCACAGCCTGACCCCCGACCGTGACATTATTCCACCTTCCAATTAATCACCGGGTAATATAGCATTAGCATATAACAAATATAGCATTGTAGCCAGTTTGTACAAAATAAAAGTAGAACGCTTTTATTTGAAAATCTTATCAATGGCTTACTAATAATTGATAAATGAAAATTTACAAAAACAAAGCTATTGTACAGCCCTCCAGCCATGTCAGGGGTTACATTTGAGCAGAGTGCTTGGCTTTTTACTACTGCCTCTACTGAGGAGCCAGACAAGCAGTGTACAAGAGGAGGGGCCGCAAGAACATTTTTTTTTTTTTTTTTTTGCATATTGGGCCCCACACAAGTTTAGGGAGAATCTGGATGAAATCTGATACTACACGCAGGCACCAGAAGGTACCTGCTATTGCTTCTCCAGAGCAGATTGTTAAGTTTTGAACTAAACACTTTAATTAAAAGACCTACCGAAACACAAGAAGTGCAGTGATGAGAACAAGTATGATAGCAATTGCCAGAGTGAAGACTGCAATTGTCATAATGTTAGGACCTGAAACAGAATAAAAAAAAAAAAACATGATAAAAACACAGGAAGGTTTTATTGCTACAATGACTTAAAAGGAGAGAAGAGCTTACCACTCCCAGGAACATCACTTGGGAGTCTTTGATTTTTCCAGGTAAATGAAGGGTGTAAATCCACTACAGTTGTCCCGTTGGTGCTGGTGTCAAACCGAAGAAGTTCTGTATACTGATGAGAAAAGCAGACATGTTGTTTTGAGGTGGGCCTAAAAGAACCCACTTAATTAGTGAGAGCCTTCTTAAAACAGAAGGTAATTGCAGGCTTCACTATCATCACAGATCTCAAAAAATAAGTGGATTATTGCTCATTTTAAGATAGTGGGCAAAACCAGTCAAGATATTCCTTTCTGCCCCTGTAGTCAACTGCACATATATAGCCTAATATTAAAGATAGCTTTATTCTGCAAACTGTGCATACATTTGTTTCAGGATAATTGGCCATCATCAGTGCAGTGTATGGAAACCAAGGCTTCTTATACTGCACTGATGATGGCCAAGTATCCTTAACAAGCTGTACGTAGCTAGAAAAACATGGCTATATAATATGCACTGTATTTGTACTATAAACCAGTGGTTCTGGATGTGTGTTTGACCACATGAGCAGAAAAAAATAATTTGCTTGATTATGCTCACTATCCTAAATTGAGGAATAAACCCCTTATTTTTTGGAACTGCAATGAAAGTGAACAACTTCTGCTCTAAGATTTTATGGGCCTTCTTAAAGGGGGTTGTAAAGTCAGAAGGTTTTTTATTTTAATGCATTCTATGCATTAAGATAAAAAGCCTTCTGTGTGCAGCGGCCCCCCTAATACTTACCTGAGCCCCATCTGTCTTGCAATGTCCACGAATGTCTCCTCAGACTGAGACTCTCCTTTCTGATTGGCTGAGACACAGCAGCAGCGCCATTGGCTCCTGCTGCTGTCAAAGTCAGCTAGCCAATCAGGAGAGGGAGTGGGCCGGGCCATGGCTCCATGTCTGAATGTGACTCAGCTAGAGTGCCCCCATAGCAAGCTGCTTGATGTGAGGGCACTCGACAGGTGGAAGGGGCCAGGAGCACAGAAGAGGGACCTAAGAAGAGGACACAGGCTGCTCTGTGCAAATTCACTGCACAGAGCAGATAAGTATAATATGTTTTTTTATTTTTATAGAAAAAAAACAAGACTTTACTATCACTTTAAAACCGATGAGTAATTAAGCCTATTATATTGCTTCTTCAGGAAAAAATATTGATAATAATAAAATTCAAATCATCAACATTTCATTAGTGCTTTGGTGCTCTGGTCTAATGGTGAACCCCAGTATGTTCCACCATTGCACAGGTTTTAAAAGTATAAGAAAAAACAAGAAAAAAAGCAATATAGAGATAAACAAAGGGAAACACTAGTAACTTCAATATATCTACACATAATTGATTTGATGTTTTTTTTCAGAATTATCACAAGCCCATTAGACAGATTTTTTACAAAAAGTAAAAATTATATTCAGAGAAATTTAGAACAGCATCACATAACACTGCAGGAGGTAAACCACACATTTGGTCGAGCAAGTTTTATGTTAAATGGTATATGTCCTTTTAGTAGTTTTAGAAACAAATGTCAGGGGAAAACCCTTTAGACTTCCAAACATACTTAATTGTCTGGGTTGTTCAACTACGTTTGAGGCTGATTTCTAAGATTGGGTGCTTTTTTAAAGATCATAACAGGCTTATCATGAAAAACAATACAGTAAATAGTGGCGCTAAGGTAATTAGCATATACTCTAAAATTCACCAGTGAATATTCCAAAAACAATATATTGTAAATAAATGAAATTGAGAATCCAAAAGAGTTCATAAAGTCCTTAGAAATAAAATATAAAAATTCAATAGTATGGTTATAGACGAAGGATCCTGCTTGACAGACTCATCCACCACACCACGTGCAGATTGTGACACCGCTCCCCTATGGTGTCAACTCACCAGATATGATTGCCTCACACTCTCATGGTCGGCAAATCACTTTGAGCTCCAATCCTTAGTGATAATCTCACAGACAGTCCACATGTATGGAAACAAAAAGTGCTCCAATAGTGCAGTGACGTTTACCAAATGTATTAAAGATATTAAAATCTTCAAACATTGCACTCACATTAAGTACAGTGTACAAACGCATGTAATGTAAATCTCATGCAGCAGCATTAGACTGGCATGCCACAGTCACGACGGACCCAGCATGTGATAGGCAGTATCTTACCCACACCGAAATCCTCTCCGCCAGAACGTCACTTCTGGTATCGCGTCTTGTGTCACTCTTGGTTGCCGTACAGCCACATCCCGGAACGTTTTGTCATTATGACTTTATACTGAGATTGGCTGTATGGCACGGCAACCTCCCCTTATATACACTACCATATGCTAATGAATGACCATCAGCACATGCGCTAACTCCATGTCCCCACAACCCCGATATGCACAGTCTTTACTCTGCACGTATTTCTGGTGCAGCATACACATCATAAATTTAAAAAAACAATATTTAAAAAGTTAATATAAAAAAAAATACCCCAACAAGGATGTAGATATATCTTAATCTCAGTCATAACATAAGTCTTAGATCGCACAAAGCAATACAAAGATATGATTAAGGCATATTATGGACTATCAAATTACTATGCTGACTTTGAATCTATTACAAGCATTACTAAACAGCTAAATCAGCATAATGTTATGCTATGTGCTGTCAGCCAATTGACAAACATATTGAAATGAATACAACATGGGGCGCATGCGCGCATTTGCGGTATATGACTGTCTAGTTCCTGCACTCTGTGCCACTGGACACTACATCCCCGGCTAACAGAGCACTACCCGCCCGCAGACACATTCCATCAGGCCCCCGGGACAGCGGACACCGCCAGGCACCCGTGGGTATGTGTCACTCGCAGAAGAACAAAGAAAAACAAGTCAAACAGTACCAGGCTTCTCCTGCAATGGGAAAGGGCAAGATGGCACCAGAACCTCCAGAGCCTGATGACACCACAAGTCTCTCAGCAGAAGGTCCAGCTTCCCCTTCAGACAGCCTGCAGCAATTCCCCACAGACATGGTAAGCCCTAATCTGCATGACTCAGATGCAATCCTGTCAAAATTCCACTCCGTAGTGAGATGAAATCTCCATAGCCTCCCGCAAGCTTTCCTCTGATCTCAAAAGAGGCCTTAAGGAGCTAGGCCACTGCACAAACCAGCTTGAGCAATGGATGGACCACGGTGCTAGAGGGCCACGAGGATGAGGTTAACAAACTTAATGCTGAGCTTGAAAACTTGTGTGACAAGCTGGAAGACTCTGAAAACAGGGCTTGCAGGGATAATCTTAGAATCTGTGGGATTCCAGAGATCATAACCGACTTGCAAGGCATGGCCACTGCTTTCTTCCAGGAGTTGACACCTGAGATTCCGTTGGAACGCCTGGAATTTGACCGCATTCATAGATCCCTTGCACCTAAACCTACAGATGGCCCTCCCGGGGATGTCATTACACTAAAGAGAGGCTTTTACAAGCGGCGAGGGAACGTCCAGATCTCTCCTTCCAAAATCATTCTCTCCAGCTGTTTGCAGACCTGTCCCCAGTCACAGTTGCAAAAAGAAGAAACTTGAAACCATATCTCCAGAACCTGCAAACCAATGGTATTAAATACAGGTGGGGGTTCCCCTTTAAGCTTTCTTTTTCCCATCAAGGTCGCCAAGTCCAGGCATCTTCCTTGCCAGATTTGAGACGCCAATTTCACGACTTACAACTGGATCTCCCTTCCTCCCAAGAGGCACCGTCCTCATCATCCTCCCGCCCACGGTTGATGCAGCCTCCCCGCAAACCATCGCAGGTATCCCAACAAGGCTCCCAGGCCTTCCGTTCTCTTCAAGCTCAACGCTTCCAGGATGTCCCCAATGGCTGAGGAACTGGACTTCCCTACACTCCAGGTTTTCACTTCAACATGGGCCTGAGTTATTTCCCAGGCTTCTTACCCATTGTAACCTACTTTGACTACGCTTACCGAGGTTGATTCCATCTTCCCGCAGTTACTGAGAGGCTCCCTAGAGCCGCATTGCTGGTATCAGTCTTTTATTCATTTATTTCTTTTTTCATACTTTGTTTTTTTGTTATACGTTAATGAACATATGAATGTCGTTTTACATTTAAATGTGTATGACACCTTTAGTTGTGGGTTTGCCACCCCGGGTTGCCCAATTACATAGATGGTGGCCTGGGGGAGGGTTGCCTACAGTTGAAGAGTTGGTCGATGTGTCAGATTTATTCTTGGCCAGCTGTTACTTATTCAGATTGAAGGTCCACTCCGTGCCCATTGTGGGCTATGGACTTTGACCTTATTCGTTGTGGCCATCAGGGATGATCTCTGACCTACAAGATATTGCACATTCTGGCCGGTTAATATAGTTTACCACAACAGTTACTTAATAGGTAGTTGATGCCAGTACCTGAGTTGCTCGCTTATGTGCTAGTTGCCTCTCCCGGGCCTTCCCTGGCCTCACCTGGGGGGCCTGGAATGGGTTTAACCTAATATTTTGTTTGAGCTAGAAATTCCTGTTTCCTTAATAGTTTGTGTCTAATATATTACTTTTTATTAAGTGCTCATTTTTATTTAACATTTTTTATGGTTTAAATGTCTAAGTAATTGGGGGCATGGCCAGCGCGGCATGTGAGCAGACGCTTCTTCACAGAGCTCCTGGCTTCATCCTGAATTGAACCAGTTTCCGGCACTCTATAATACCCGATTATCGCTGGCCTGACCTGGGAGTGTCTTTTCCACACTCTGCTGACATCCCTGCTCTCACAGAGGTTATGATGACCCGTGGACAGCGAGGAGACAGCCCGTGGCTGGATTTCCAAAATGGCAACGCTCCGCCATCCACACAGAAGCGCGGCACGGATAAAGCAAGGGAGGGGGTGAGTAAACAGTTGAAGTACCCCAAAGATGGCTCAAGTGACCACCCCAAAGATATGAGGTACTATGCCCACAAAATGCCTGAGAAATCGGGCCTGACAGGAGCGCAACCCCTGGATGATTGCACTGCACCTAGTGACACTGACATGGCAGAGGTATAGAGAGAGCAGGGAGCAGGCGCCATGATGGATCAGGCAGAGGAATGTAATGATATAACGGAGGAGCCTGAGGAGCCTGATGTGGAGGGGAGTGAACAGCCTACACTAGCTGCCATTCTGAAAGCAGTGAATAAATGCACAGCCTCTGTGAATAGCCTACAAGCATGTTTTGGTGGCTTGAAAGAGGTCAGCCTGCTCAGGCAGGATATACAAAAAATACGGGAACGGACCACTGCAGCAGAAAGTAGAATAAGTGAAATTGAAGATAAACTCCCCATGATGATTAGAGAGTCTCAGTCCACTACACGCCTAGCTAGGGCCACTGACATGCGTGCTGAGGATTTTGAAAATCGCCTTAGGTGCAATAACGTGCGCATAGTGGGGCTGCTGGAGAAGGAAGAGGGACCTGACCCCATGCAATTTGTGGAACAATGGATGGCTGATGTTTTTGGCAAGGAGGCTTTTACCCAATTGTATGCGGTAGAGAGGACCCACAGAGTACCCACAAGGCCTCTCCCACCAGGAAGCCCCCCTCGCCCGATACTGGCCCGCCTTCTGAACTACAGAGACAGAGAAATTGAGTGCGCATGCGTGAGAGCTCCGACATGTCCGCCTAAGCCTGGAGCTCCGCACCACCCCGGACAAACGAGCAGCGCAACCCCCCATGCAGCCCATGGAGGAGCCTCCCGCACACACACACCCGGTACCAGGAACATCAGAGGACCACGGGGAAATGTCCGGTCCCTAGGCTCACTGGGATCTAGGCCTGCAATTCAATGCGACAGATGGGTGTACCAAGATGGCCGCCGGCACCGAATCCATCAGGCCTCATGCTGCCACACAGCCCAAAGCGCCGGAACACAGGCCAGTACTGACCCCCCCAACCCTGACTTATGCCCAAGCGGCACAGGGAGGCTCCTGCATGAACCAGGCAGGCTCTCAGGGCCCTCACCAGCACAAAGAGCCCTGAATAGCAGGCAGATGGAGGACTATGCCCTTTCCTCATCAATGCCTCCTCAATTTCCCACAACAGCAGATCCATCCCCCGGATTCTCAGTCAGGGACATCTCTGCACTCCAAGAAGACCTCTTTACTAAATTCTCTGCCCTATTAGAGAAAGGATTGGCCAACACAGCAATCCAGATCACCAATACCATCAAAGCAGATCTATCTAGCCTGGGCTCCAGAATTGAAGCTATGGAAGACAAAATTGAACAAACTGTCTCCAGAACCAACCAGAATGCTGCACTCACCCAGACCGTTCAAGAACAACTAGATACGGCCCTTTCCAGAATCGATGAACTCAAGAACAGGTCCAGGTCCAGGAGTTATAATTTCAGAAGAAGAGGCCTCCCGAAATCCTTCACGGATATCCCCCTTACGGTTCAGGACTTTATCTCAGAGCTCATCCCTAATATCCCGCCACATAGGCTAGAACTAGACAGAGCACACAGGGCTCTAGGACCCCCCAGAAAAGACAGTGCACCCAGAGACATAATAGTGAAACCGCACTTCTACGCGGTCAAAGAAGAGGTTATGCGACAATCTCCCTTGAAACTAATATCTCAGGAAGCACCCATGGATTTTTCCTCAACATCATCGGGGTCGGCCAAACGCCCCCCTCCGGCCAGCCCTGTATCCCCCCTCTGGAACAAGGGTCCATCAAAGAAGAGCAAGGATGGAAGACCACCATAACTGACCTTCAAGGCCCCTTCCTTTCTCTGGCCTACTATGGACTTCTCCGTTTGGGAAGTAGTTCCCTCTGTTGACTGAGCTAGAGCTCTATCCCCCCAATTCCCGGACCAGTCAGGTCCCCTGTTCCAGGTCATTACTCCAAACCAAAGGCTTCTACACCACAAGACACTACCGCTCAGAGGAGAGACGTCTGCAGTGGCCAGCCCTTCTGGTGCCCATTCCATCCAGAAGCAAGATTCCGGATCGTCATCCCTCCCCGCTGGGGTCTAGAATCCTAAAAGATTCGCTATATAAAGGAACCAGCAACTACCTCCTATCCAGATCTGTGCTCCTGGGACTTGAACATTTGAGGCTATTTTTCTAGGGCTACCTCTCTGATAGCTGCATTTCATCCTTTTTTTGCTCTCTCTCTCTGGGTTTTTTCTATTTTTAGTTTCTTGATTCTTTTTACCCACGAACCTTTTTTCAGTCCTCATTTTGTTATGGCCAATCCCGTTGCCTGGTCTCCCCGCATTCTCTCGGCCTTCCCGACCCTTCCCCTCAGTTTGGTTGGGGGGGGGGGAGGTGGTGACGGGAGGGTGGCTGGAGACGGAGGCCTAAAGCACAGTCTCTATGAGACCGTATATTTCAGCACATGTTCACGGTTTTTGTTATGGGTTTCTTTTTGTCAACTCAGTTAACCATGACTTAGTTGTGCATAGTTTAGTAGTCAGACATTTGTTATTACAGGGGTCCGGGGTGGTACCCTTGCGCCTCCTCTCATTCCTGGGGAACCGAATGTGTTCTCTTCGAGTGAGACTTCGCTTGCCCCTCCAGGGCGGGCGAAGGTTAAGAGTGGAGATCTGGCGGATATCCACTCCGCCGCCCTCCACGGGTCTCGTTAGAAGACCCTTGTTACTGTCTTTGTTTTTGTGTTTTTTGTTTCTCTACCCTCCTTCTCTCCCCATTCATTCTTTTTTTCTATTCTAGCCTGTCAGCGGGAGTCGTCCCCAGTCCTCACCCTTACAGAATTAGGACGAATCTTCACCTCCATCACCCCTGCTGCAAATAATCGTCATAAGGTAGGTGGCTGCTGGGTAGGTGGTCCCCCCCTCTGTTCCAATGGCTGATCCAATATCGAAGGGAGTAGATCTCAAGGTGGCATCTCATAACGCTCAAGGACTTAATTCTCCTCGGAAAAGGAGATTAGCTTTTGACCACTACAAATCCCTCTGACTGGATATAGTGCTCCTGCAGGAGACGCACTTTCCGATTCGGTACAGTCCCAAGTTCCTCCACTCCTACTACCCATCTTTTTTCCTCGCCAACGCTCCAAACAAAACAAAAGGGGTGGCAATCCTTCTCTCAAAAAACAGCAAATTTGCCCACATCTCGGACTTTAGAGACCCAGGGGGCAGGTTTATTCTTGTAAAGGGCACTCTGGAGGGAGTTCTATGCCCCTAATAAGGGTCAAGCCACTTTCTTCCAGAACCTCTTTGCAACTCTCAACCCCCTACTGGAGGGCAGACTCTAATGTGGCGTTTGACCAGGGTCTTGACAAAACCAAACCCCTCAAAGACCAGCTGACGCGTCCCACAAAACTGAGTACCAGAATAGCCAAAACAATACACTCCCAAGGCTTAGCTGACATTTGGAGGGAACTGAACCCCAAATGCAGGGACTTTACTCACTTCTCCTCTCCCCACCAGTCCTACGCTAGGATTGATCACATTCTCATTCCTACTAATCTAATCCCTCTGGCCAACAAGGCCCCTATCTTAGACATAGCATGGTTGGACCACTCACTGGTTCTCCTATCCTTGAGAAATGTCCTAACGGGGGAACAGGGGCTCTTACTGGAGACTGAACGGGTCTCTTCTAAGCGACCCAATTCACACCAAGATGATAGCAGACGGCATTAAAGAATACTTTCTACGAAATGACGTAGAAAACATTTCCCCCGAAACCCTTTGGTTCTCATCAGGCTAGCAACCCAGGTAAAGAAGGAACAACTGATTGACATTCAAAAACTGGAACAAGCCTTTGTAACCCTGAAAGTCGACCACAAAAAAAACCTGTCTAAGGCATTAACGGATAAACTAGACGCGATCAGACTTGAGCTCAATCTGGCATTAACGGCAAAAGCCGAAAAACATATTAGATGGAGCGGAGCCAAATTTTATTGCCAAAGAGACAAAATTGGACCGATGTTAGCTGCAAAGCTCTCCTCCAAATTTCGCTCTCTCACTTTCCCTAAACTTCGTATAGCAGGCCAACCACCAACAGCCAATCCAACTAAAATCATGTTTGCCTTCCACGACTTCTACTCCAACCTGTATAAACCCACCCAAGCGGTGAGAGAAACCTCGAACGACTCATTTTTCACAAACCTTCAATTGCCCTCTATTTCCAAGGAACATAAAGACTTAATGGACGAAACCTTCTAAACAGAGGAGATAAGGGAGGTCATCAAAAGCCTTAGGACTGGTTCTGCTCCGGGCCCGGACGGTCTATCGATCCGCTATTATAAGACATTCGGAGACATATTGGCCCCCCATATGGCTAAATTTTTCAACTCTAAAAACTCAGGTTCCCCAATAGATTCACATCTGAACACGGCTTTTATATCAGTAATCCCAAAACCCAATAAAAAACATGAAGAAGTAGAGAATTATAGGCCCATTTCCCTAATTAATAACGACCTTAAAATTCTAACTAAAATTCTAGCCATCCGTCTTGCTTCCTTTATCAAACTGTATGTTCACAAAGACCAGGTGGGTTTTATTCCAGGGAGGCAGGGCCCAGACCAAATTAGGAGAGCGGTAGATATTGTCTCCATTCTCCAATCTAACTGGGAAGGGGGCCCTAACCAGGAAGGAATGTTATTATCGTTAGATTTACATAAAGCCTTCGATTCGGACACTTAAGGAACACTTAACTAAATTCCAAAGAAAAGTAACCAAATTTATTCGGGGGGGTAGAGGTCACAGAATCCAGCAAAGAACCCTTTTCCTACCCAGAACACAGGGGGGTTTAGGGTCTCCTCAGCTTTTCTGGTACTATCAAGCTGCCAGGCTAGCCCAGTTCTCCACAGTCTACTCTAAGGCAGAGAAACCAGACTGGATTCAGATAAAAAGACAGGCTGACCCATCCTACACCCTGGACTTCCTACTTTGGGTACCCCCTAGGCAGCGACCCCCAATACTTTCCCCGTCTCTCTCTCAATCTTTCAAACTATGGGACAACCTAAGAAACAACCCCACTCTAATCTCGAGGTGTCACCCGCTAGTGCACATCTTTAACAATCCAGACTTTGCCCCAGGGATGGACATCAAAGCCTTCAGATGGTGGTTGGACAAGGGATTCTACCGAATCGAACACTTCTTCACTACTGAGGGCCCTATTTCTCTTGAGTTCTGTCTCGATCATCTTGAAATTCCTAATTCTGAGCATTATAGATTTCACCAAATAAGACATTTTCTCTGCCACATTTGGGGGGGAGGTAAATCCCCGCCTCATACCTTTACACCATATGAATTATGGTGTGGGCGGTCCATGGAACAGAGGGGAGGGATCTCCGTCATCTATCAGTCACTAGCCCTTCAATCTCAAAAGACTCCTTACATGCTAGCCTGGGAGAGTGATCTTTCCCTCAACTGGGACGTTGATAAATGGAGAAGCTCCTTCAACAGATCTTTTAAGGGCCTTAAGAATATCTCCCTAATTGAATCGAGTATCAAGGTCATCACCAGATGGTACCTCACCCCGGACAAATTGTCTAAAATGTTCCCAACTGCGGACCCTAAGTGCTTCCGAGGGTGTCAGCTGTTAGGCTCAATGGCCCACATATGGTGGGAATGTCCCAGACTGATGCCCTACTGGAGCAAGATATTCTCCCTGATTCGAAAAATAACGAAAATCCAAATACCGAAAACCCCAGCCATAGCTCTTCTTAATGACAACTTACCTAAGACACCAAAACGGTCACGTAAACTAATACACTTCATCCTCCTAGGTGCCAAACTCACCATTGCCAAAGCATGGAAATAACCCAAGGTTTCATTCAAGGCAGCTATTTGTAAAATATCATGGATTATGTCCCAAGAGAAACTCTCAAGCGTTCTGTACGACACCAATTCGAAGCTATCTGGGAACCATGGGCGCAGTTTATTGGTATTTCTCTCATACCTGGTGTCCAACTTTAAAATTACAAGCATTTTAAAAGTAGGCGGGGGCCTCTCCTGATGATAGGCTAGCTTCTCTCTCCCTCTCCTCTCTCTTCCATATCTTCTCCCCTTCTCTCTCTTATTGCCACTACTCTGCTCTCCACTCCAGGGGGACTAGGAAAAGTCCTCCCGACTTGTGTGCAAACCATCCCCCGGAAGGAATTTTATCCCTAGAAAGTTAACGAACCAGGCTACAGCTACCTCACAGCTTATTTCTTGACCCCGAGGCCATATAGTCAATGTAAGTTGGGGGTGGCTTGCAGAGATTCTTCTGTGCACAGCTTGATCCCTTTTGGGGTGCAGGCGGAATCTCTTCTGGTCACTCTATGTAACTGTACTTAAACATGGCGGTCTACACATTCTTTGAAGAGCTGCAGTAGCTCTGTAGGTCCTGTATATTGATTTGGTTATTTGATAGACTTTTTTGCATCTTGTATTGTCAGATCATGCCTCCCCTGCAGGGGTTTGCCATGTAACAGTCTGATGTTCTTCTTATTATTTTGTATTGCTCTGTTTTATTTGGTAAAATCAATAAAAGATTTTGAAAGCAGACACAGAGAAATTATCCTGAGACTGGCCAGGGAGAAGAGGAACATTCAGTACAATGGCACGCGGATCTCATTTTGGAGGCATCATATGCAATGCTATACCCTGGGAAACTCAGAGTTACCCTTCGGAGCCAGGCACACTTTTTTGAACACCCAGCCGAGGCCTCAGACTGGCTAGATGCCAACGAAAACGTGCTCCGCCAAACTCGGAGACCTGAGGCGGATGAAGACTGACACGTCTAACATCAGCCAAGTGCTCTTCCTTAGTTCCCCCTCGGCTGAGGGTAATGCCGGAAACATACATTGATTTCCTTCATACAATGTGAGTTTGAAACCGAGTTTGCTCCAGGTAATGTACCTATCAAGGTTTACCTGTGAATATGTTACTGCTGTTAATGGCCCTCCTGAGGGTCTGAGAGACCTGTTGTCCCATAAAGTTTTGATGTTCCTACCGACACATCAGTGTCCAGGATTACAAAGAGCTTGTGTTCTTCTGTGTGTCAAGCCCATACTGGCAGATGGCTTGCACCAGACGGGACATGCATATTTGTTTAACACCGTTGTGCATTTTAGCTTGCTCCTTTGCACAAGTTTGTTCCAGATCGGTCAGAGCATACCACCAGAAAAGTGAAGTTAGTTTTTTTTCCTCACTTTCCTCAATGGTTATACGGATCAGTTATTGGACAAACATCCACCGCTGGTGGGAGGGAGAGGGGGGAACCGTACAGCTCTTCGGAAATTTATAGAGAAAGTGGGGTGGAAGGACCCATGGAGGGCTAAAAACCGGAGTGTGAAACAATTCTCTTGCTTCTCCAAGAGTTACTCTTCACTGTCAATGATAGATTTATGTCTGTGTTCGTATGCGGCTGAACGATACATTTCAGATGTGGCTTACGTTGTCAGGAGTGTATCGGATCATTCCCCGCTGATTGTGACTTTGGTGGTGCGCCCTCCTTCCATGGTAGCCAAGGCTCCGTGGAGAATGAATGCGTTCTGGTTAAATCTCTTCCCTTCCCATGAGCAAATAGAATCTCATACAGTACCTGACCGCGAGATTGTGTTTCCAGCGTGATCCGCAATAGGGTACTGTGCATCTCGCGCTGGCTCGCTCATCGGGAAAGGAAAAATGTGTTTTTTCCTTTCCCGATGAGCGACATGCATTGCTGACAGGTGTCTGGTATGAATCATGAGGGGGAACGCCGCGCCAAATTTTAAATAAAAAACCGGCATGGGTTCCCCTCCAGGCGCATACCAGGCCCTTCGGTCTGGTATGGATTGTAAGGGGAACCCCCCTACGCTGAAAAAATCGGCGTGGGGGTCCCCCCAAAATCCATACCAGACCCTTATCCGAGCACGCAGCCCAGCCGGTCAGGAAAGGGGGTGGGGAAGAGCAAGCGCCCCCCTCCCTGAACCGTACCAGGCCGCATGTCCTCAACATGGGGGGGTGGGTTCTTTGGGGGAGGGGGGCACCCTGCAGCCCCCCACCCCAAAGCACCTTGTTCCCATGTTGATGAGGACGAGGGCCTCTTCCCAACAACCCTGGCTGTTGGTTGTCGGGGTCTGCGGGCAGGGAGCTTATAGGAATCCGGGAGCCCCCTTAAATAAGGGGGCCCCCAGATCCCGGCCCCCCACCCTATGTGAATGAGTATGGGGTACATCGTACCCCTACCCATTCACCTATTCACCTAGGGGAAAAAAGTGTCAATAAATAAAATGCACTACACAGGTATTTAAAGTAATTTATTAAGCAGCTCCGGGGGTCTTCTTCCGACTTCTCCGCTCTCTCCGGCTTCTTCTCCCGGTGTCCGGTTCTTCTGCCGGGCTCCTCCGCTATCTTCTGCTGCTCTTCTGCTAGCAGTGGCCTGGTCTTCTGTGCCGTCTTCTCCCCTCTTCTCTTCTTCCGATGTTGATACGACGCTCTCTCCCACTGTAATGCTGTGTGCGAGCCGCGCAATAGGCTGTAACCCTGCCCTTATGACATCACAGTCCCAGCATGCGCAGGGACTGTGGCGTCATAAGGGGGCGGGGTCACCGGGTGACAGGCCCTTGTCCTCATCAACATGGGGACAAGGTGCTTTGGGGTGGAGGGGGGCCGCAGGGCGCCCCCCTCCCCCAAAGCACCCACCCCTCCATGTTGAGGGCATGCGGCCTGGTATGGTTCAGGAGGGGGGGAGGGGGCGCTCGCTCGTCCCCACCCCCTTTCCTGACCGGGCTATGTGCTCGGATAAGGGTCTGGTATGGGAGGGTTCCCCTTAAAATCCATACCAGACCGAAGGGCCTGGTATGCTCCTGGAGGGGAACCCATGCCGTTTTTTTATTTAAAATTTGGCACGGCGTTCCCCCTCATGATTCATACCAGACACCTGTCAGCAATGCGTGTCACTCATCGGGAAAGGAAAAAACACATTTTTTCTTTCCCGATGAGCGAGCCAGCTCGGTGCTGGCTCCTGTGACGGGGGTGTCAAATCTCGCCGATAACAAAGGCAAGATTGACACAATATCACAGTCACCTACTGTATTCAAGATTTTTGGCACATTCACGCCGCTGACGAATCTGCGGCCATGACCTGCGAGGCCTTCAAGGCAGTCCTAAGGGGCCTCTTCATTAATGAAATTCAAGCTATTAAGAGAAAGACAAATGCTCAGAGGGAGGGAATAGAGCAGATGGCGGAGGTCCTGGAGGGTAAATTTATTGCAAATCCAACAGAGGCTAATAGGGAGGCATGGCTCTCGGCACAAGATGCGCTGTACCGAGCCATGGCCTCCACGGCACAGAGAAAGAGGTTCTTTCAAAAGGCGGCATTCTATGAGGAGGGTGAGCAGACTGGACGCCTGTTAGCAACTATTGCCCACTCCCATCAAACGTCCCCCTCTATTGGGGCGCTGCGTACCCAACTAGGTGGGATGACCAATTCCCCAGACCAAATTATGTCAGAACTTGTGAGATTTTACTCCTCTCTATATGATTCCAAGCAAACATACTTGTTAGACTCTTTAAATGGATACTTGGACACTGTCCACTTACCTAGTATAACGGCTTCATCTAGGGCACTGCTAGATGCCCCCGACTATAGAAGAATTGCAGATGGCGACCAGTTTGTTCCCCAATTCTAAAGCCCCGGGAGATGGACTCCCCATTGAAGTATATAAGCAATATGCTGGACATATACTACCCCACCTATTGAAGGTATTTAATGCTGCGAGAGAGACTGGTAACCTTCCTCAGTCGATGAGCAGGGCGAATATAATCTTAATATTAAAGCCACATAAAGATCCCCTTGCCCCGGTATCGTACTGACCCATTTCTCTTCTGCAAAATGATGTAAAGATTCTTGCTAAAGTACTGGCAATACGAATGAATAGCATTATTTCCACCATAATACACTCGGACCAATCCGGGTTTATGCCCCAAAAGTCGACTGCTATAAATCTGCGGAGACTTTTCTTCAATGTCCAATCCCAAGCAGACAACATGGGGGATAGTGCGCTGTTATCATTAGATGCCCACAAGGCGTTTGATAGCATCGAGTGGGAGTATCTGTGGGCAGTGATGAGGAAATTTGGCATTTGAGACAGATTAATTGCCTGGGTACAACTGCTATATTCATCCCCAATTGCAGCTATTAGGGAGGGGGGGAGGATCTCACCACCCTTTAACCTGCATAGAGGCACGAGGCGATTGAGCCCTTGGCTGCCCTGATACGTGCTAATTCCTCAATACAGGGATTTCAATACGGGGACCTTCAGGTGAAGATTATGATGTATGCCGATGACACCATGCTGCTCCTTGGTGATACGTCCACTTCACTGACAGAAGCGATGAAAGTTATTAGGCAGTTTAGGGAATACTCTGGTCTAGTTATTAATTGGACCAAGTCCTCCCTCCTACTATTGGACCGTGAACCTCCCCCCACCCAACAGACCTTGCAGGATATCCCCATATCAACATCTTTTAGGTATCTAGGCATACAGGTCACAGCCTGTCCGCTGGACTATGTGAATCTAAACCTAACCCCTTTGATTAATCGCTGCCGCGATCGAGTCAAGGTGTGGAGTAGGCTGAAATTATTCCAGGCGGGTAGGATAAACTTGATAAAGATGATCCTTATGCTACAATTACTCTGTGCTGCATAATTCCCCATTGGTCATCCCTTTGAAAAAGTTTAGAATTATTAACTCGATTTTCAGATCACTTACATGGCTCTTGAAGCCTCCTAGAATTAAACTTGAACAGCTACAGAGCTCAAAAGACGCTGGAGGTTTGGTGTTACCCAATCCCTTGGTATACTATTTGGCATCAAAAATGCAGCACATAGCACGGGTTGTAAGACCTAGGCAGGAATTGGAACTGAACTTGCCCAACTACTCAGTTTCACGACCAAGGGAGGGGTTGCGGATGGTTTAGAAGCCCTAAAATATAATAAATCCAATAAACTCTTTCCAACTTACGCCCTTATGCAGAAGATTTGGAATAAGGTCAGGATGCTCCAGGCAGTGAATGGGTTCACCAAATATAGCCCTATCTGGGAGAATAACCATTATCTGGAAATAGCAAAAATACCATGCAGCTTGAAATGGAAACAATATGGTGTGTCACACATGATCCATATATTTAAAAAAGGCAAATTAAGAGCCTTCCCGGAGCTTAGGGAGGCCTTCTAGCTGAGGGGCTTCTATGTATTTTTATTATAGGCAACTCAAACATGCGGTAGATATTTGGACCTTGGACTCTACATCAATTTTTAACTACTTGTTTGAAGTAACTACCTACAAAGGGTTTATATCAGGTTGCTATGCCATGCTGCTGAACGTCTTCCCAAGGGACACACCTTTGAAAGCAGTGTCCCAATGGGAACAGGATGTCGGTGCATTTGAGGAGGAGCAGTGGGAGGAAGCCTTGCAGGCGGTACCCCTGTGCTCACTGAATGTGGCCCAAAGGTTATCTCCACTCTATATACTCCTTAGGGTACACTACACGCAGGCTAGATTAGCCCATATGGGAGTGAGCACAGATTCTACCTGCACCAGATGTTGCAGAGATCATGGCGATCTCATCCATCTTTTATGGCGGTGTCCCAAATTGCACTTATATTGGAAGAAGGTCATTGACACTCTTAACAGGGCTTTCCAGGTCCTGATACCCTTAGGCCCTAAACCTTGCTTGCTGGGGATAATAGATGGTCTCCCGATGGAGGATATCCTCAAGTAGGCTATTAGACGAGCTCGGTTTCAGGCTTGGAAGTTAATTCTCAGGCACTGGAAGTCCACTGACCCGCCCACAGTGCAAGAATGGCTTACACAAATGGGAGACACTCTTCGTATGGAAAAACTTATATATCAGCATAGGGGGATCAGTACAAAATACGAGAAACTCTGGGCTACCCTGGTTAGATGTCCCTGGTCTAGCGCCAATAGATTTGATATATGACCGCTTATTTTAAAGCCCATATAGGACAAATTGATCAAAATGTGTACATATATGTTAGGTACTTGAATGTAACGGATGAACAGTGGAAGTGGTGGAAGGTAATTACTGATAATAAAGTCTTGCGTTGTACTTAGCCTCTGTTGAGAGTGAGGAATACAGTGTATTAATTGTTCGCTTCTCAGTATGCTATACCTTACAATTTATATGCATTGACTATGCTCTGGAACTGTTTGTTCTTTTTCATATGCTCAATAAAACCTTTTTTGTTTGAGAAAAAAAAAATTCGAAGTAAGCCAAAAGGGTTCGGTGGATCACTGCGCCCCCACAGTGTCGGCACTTGCTTAGGACTATGGTCCTGGCCAACCACCGACCTTTTGGTGGGTGCCCGGACCCACGTTTAGTTGCACTATTGCTTTAACAAAAAAAAATTTCACCAAGATTTTCTCGGCCCTATTCTTTCTTGCTCTTTTTTTATACCTCCCTTTTCTTTCCCTACGATCTCCCCTCTCTTTATCCTTCTTTGAGTCCACGGGGGTTGCATTTGGAGACATTGGTAAACCCTTAATCATTTTTCCACCATGATACTACACTGGTTGTCATTAAATGTTCAAGGTATGAATTCGCCACAAAAAAGAGCGAAAGTATTTAAGTACCTTAAAAAAAAACAACATAGCATGTTTACAGGAAAATCATTTTTCCTCTGCCTCCAGCCCTAAGTATTTTGAGGCCCTATACCCCCTGGTGTTCTTGGCTAACGTACCGACCAAACAGGGGGGTTCTGATAGCTTTTCGCAAATCGGTGCCTTTTCATTGTATTAAACAGATGGCAGACCCCGATGGTAGATACCTCCTGCTCATGGGTACTATTCAGGATGCAGAGGTTACCACAATGACCTATTATGCCCCCAATTCCAACCCGGGACCCTTCTTGACCCATGTCTGCTCCCTATTGACATCTCACCAAAAAGGTACCCTGTGGCCTTAGATCCTGTTCTGGATATATACCCTTCAGAAAGGGTGGCTGCCTCACCTGCAGCAAAAAAAATTCCCACTCCCTACACTCATGATCTGGTAAACCTCTGGAGAGAATTACACCCATCGAGTAAGGATTACTTACTACTCTCACCCACATAACTCCCACTCTAGAATTGACCATATGATAATGCTCAGAAAACATCTCCCTTTAATAGATTCGGTGTCTATTCTTGCGGCCCCATGGACAGACCATGACCCCCTTCTTGTGGTCCGCCCGTCATTAGTGCATAAACCTCAACATTCCTCCTGGGTCATGAATGACTCGCTATTATCTCTCCATGACATTCAGGAAGATCTGTTGAAAACTTCCGTAGAATATTTTCGCCTTAACTTCGCTTCTGTCTCCTCCCCGGCGACCCTGTGGGGGGCCTATAAGGCTGTACTCAGGGGTCATATTATCCAGCTAGCCTCGAAACGCAAACGGGAATGCCAACACCTACAGAAAAAAATTGGAATCCCAGCTGGAATCTATTTCAACTACTTTTAAACCCCCACACCTGCTAATCGTAAACTTCTGGACCAGGCTCGCATGGAATTACACTTATTTATTACCGATCAGGCAGAACGCGCACATTGGTATATGAAAGCAAACAAACCAAATGCGATGCTGGCCAAGAGGTTATGTACTTTTAATCCCAAACTCACTCCTATAACTTTACGCACCCGACATAATATACTTATTAGCAACCCAGTCCGGATACTGGACGAGTTCCATCATAGACTCACTACCTTGTACTCTGCCCAAGATCTCACCAACGAACCGGCTATAGCAGATTTTTTGCAGGGTGTCTCACTGTCTACCGTATCCATGGTGCACATGGACCTTATGGATCATGATATCCAAGAATTTGAAGTCCGACGATGTATTAAAGACTTAGAAGTAGAGGGGCTACCAAGAAGTTTAGGAAGGTTTGGTTCCGGTGGGTAGACTCTGAGAGTACATTGGATGAGGAAGGGCCCTAGCCCATTAGATAAGTAGAACTATGGCTATTGCCAAAACATGGCGGATGGGTGTTGCTGGCTCTACTTCCTTTCCTATAGACAGGCCAGGTATTAACGTCTCCTGATTGGACAAGAACACCGAAATGTTGATATCCCGAGGGGGAGAGGGGAGGGAGGGGGCCTTCTTTCTTTGTTCTGAATTAATGTTATAATAAATTTCTAAATAAAAAATGCACATATATATTCTAACATAGGGTAGGCTTGGAGATTGGAACACATTATTCTAGTTACAGAGCTATTTGCACTATTACTGATATGTTCCTGGAGATTTGTATGTTGATGTAATATATATCATATGTGTTGGATGTATAATTCTGCTGTGCACAATAAAAACTTTAAAAAAAAAAAAAAGACTTAGAAGTAGGTAAAAGGCTGGGTCCGGACAGCTTTATGGCACTTTACTATAGAAAGCTAGTGGACGTGTTAGCCTCCCACTTGATGGCCATGTTTAATTCCGTTAAAAATGGTCAGTTTTTCGCCTGACATTTTGACAACTAATATAGTAATGTTGCCAAAAACCTGAACGTGATCACTCTTGGGCCAACTTCCGACCCACGTCTCAAATTAATATTGACATGAAAATCCTCACCAAAATCTTGGCTAACCATTTGAATTCTTTCCTCCCCCGTTTAATTAAAAAAGACCAAGTTGGATTGGTACCACAGAGACAGGCGGGGGATGCCATTAGGAGACTCATACACCTGCAGCACCTGGCCCATAGCCGCTTCCTGGAAACTATGATTTTGTCACTGGATGTGAACAAGGCCTTTGACACTGTGTCCTGGCCTTATCTCATGACAGTACTCCACCACTATGGCTTTTTGTACTTCCTTTTTAAGCTGGCTGGTGGCGCTGTACAATGCTCCTCAGGTTGAAATTAAATAGGACGGGTTTGAATATCAAATGCCACTATGGGCCACTATTGATCTGGTTGAATCTCACCCTATTCCCATCTCCTTCGTACCCTGGCATCCCTCCCATAAAATGCCTGTACAGGTTTGGGCCG
The DNA here is from genome assembly GCF_042186555.1 of Aquarana catesbeiana. Taxonomy (NCBI): domain Eukaryota; kingdom Metazoa; phylum Chordata; class Amphibia; order Anura; family Ranidae; genus Aquarana; species Aquarana catesbeiana. The sequence continues at coordinate 140,106,817 of NC_133330.1, read as the reverse complement.
TGTTTGACACACTCTCTTCGCCTATGGGACGCCATTACATTTTCAGCAGGACTATTATTACCCCACTTACCATTACCGCGTCTTACTCATTGCCCATTATTTCCCCCAAGTTGTGAGAACCCTAAACATTTATCGTGGTGGACGGTGTGAGAGTGAGAGCCCCTGTCTCGGTGAAAATGAGGGTAAAATGGACACAGGATTCTCAAAGAGGCAGTTTGAGAAGTTCCAGCAGAGGATTTGTGAGCAGAGAAAGCTATGCTTTAAGTTTTCTCTGGATTTTGTAAGTCTGGATTGGGGCTGGAAACTTGAAGACTTCAAAGAGCATTGGGAGGGATGGAGTCTTCAGTCTTGTATCTGGGCTTTCCAGAAGTTCTGCAGCTTGTGTGTGTCCAGGTGCACACACCCATTATATGGCAGAGCTGAGCATAGCTCAGAGGAGGTGGGAAAGGAGTTGATGTTGCAGCAGTTGTTGCGGCCAGGAGGGAGGTGTGCTACTATTTAAGAACGTAGGCAATACCCTTGAGGAGACACTCCATGTGGGAGAGGTTCTAGGTCAGTGGACTGAAAGTTGGACCAGCAGAGACAGTCAGGAGACCATAGCTGAGACAAATGGAAGAGAGTCTTGGGGATCAGAGGGGACCGGGAGTCTTGGAGGAGTGTGAAAGCCTGGAGTGTCAGGAGAGCCCCTTCCTAGAGGCCAGGAGTGGGCCTGTGCAGCTTTGTAATGTGACCAAGGCTGAGTGAGCCTTGAGAGCCAGGTGGCTTGGCATTTTTCGTTTTTGTTGTAATTTTTGGGAGAAGAACCCTTGTATGGGCAACCTGTGCATGTATGAACTTTTTGTTACTTTCAATAAAAGTGGGCTACCACGCCCTTTAAACGAAGTTTCTGTTGGCTGTGAACTCCCTGAAAACACATCTACCACTGAGCTAGACATCCCCTAATATCACAAGTGGTTGTTGGATGCGGGCAAACAGACGGTGGAAATCCGGGTCTCTACCCTAGCAGTGTGTTTGTTGTGGTACTGCAGCCAGGCAATGAGCATTGCGTGCAGGTAGTGCACCTGTGAGAATTTTTTTTTTCTATTGCTCGGAACTGTGTGACAAGCTGCTGTGCATGTGACTGCCAGGATGGGGCGGTCAAAACACAAGAAGTTCACGTTAAATCAAGTTAAAGGGAAAGTGCCGGCTGTTGTTCCACGTCCTTTGTCCCTGGCTGCAGAGTGGGAAGTTCACATAGTGACGTCTAACTTCATACCGCCAATGCTGCCTACAGAGGAGGCTGAAGATTTCCTAATGGAGTTTGAAAGAGTTGCAACATGGAGAGCATGGCCTAGAGACCGGTGGCCAGAGTTGTTGCAATCCTTGCTGCTGAATCAGTTCCAGGTATCCTACCAACAGATGGGTCCAAGCAGAAATGATTATGACAAGTACAAAGCTGAGATTCTGCTTGGGGAAATGTTCCGGCGTGAATGGGAACACCAGAAATGCTCCAGCAAAGGGAGGTCATCACCTGTAGCAATGGGAGAGGCATCACTGGGACAACAAAGCACCGGTCAAGCAATGGCTCAGGAGAGCATAAGTGTGCATCAGTGTATCAGCCCTGGGGTTTCTGCAAGCATGTCGGTTGTCACCCCTGGCAACAGTGGCAAGAGGTCTGTGTGGCCTGCAGGGGGTACCAGTGAGCATGAGGAATGTAAAGATGTGTATTATGGCTGCTTATGTGAAGTGGTCAGCCCAAAAAGAAGGGCGCAACAGTCTGCAACCTCCATGAGGTTTAGCTGGTCTGCTATTACCCCCTAGCAACCCGGGATCCTGTGTTACCTGCAGGGGGTCTCAGTGGGTCCGGAAAGGCTGCAGTGTTGCTCCACGACCACACGGGGGAGTCAGCCTGCGAAGACACCACAAAGAAGAGACAACGCACGCAAATGAAGGCTATGACACTGGCTACAGGAATTGGTAAGACTGTTGCAGTTTATGGGACAAAACCCAATGAAGTGGGAATGTGTCCAGCAGGGGGATCCGCAGTACAGGTGGACTTGCGGCAGTGTGCTACCCAGAGTAGTGGGGAGGCACAGGGTAAAGCCCAACTGGCAGCAGGACTAAAGACTAAAAAGGACATGGGGACTCTATATGTACCTGGTGAAATCTCCCTTCAGGAATATTACCTTCAAATTGGACACTTCCTCCAACAACTTATAAAAGGCCCGACTTGCCCCATACACCTTGGCCCCCTTTGAAAGCACCTGCAGGGCTAAACCCCATTCTCTGGGATTAATATCTTTACTCTTCAATCATTTCCTCTAGGAAACCCCCAGTGAGATCGTATCATCTCCATGGGAGAGAGAATTTGGTAAACAGTTGGATCCAGAGGACTGGAAGATCATGACAATAGCCCTTACTAAGAGTTCTAGGAATGTCCTCATTCTGGAAAATGCATACAAGGTGTTCTACAGATGGTATTATACGCCAGCTAGACTAGTTCGTTTTATTCCTTCCTATTCCCCTTTTTTGTTTTCGGAGGGTTGCTCGTAGGAAGGCATCATGGCCCACATTGGGGGTACCAATGAGCATGAGGAATGTAAAGATGTGTATTATGGCCGCTTATGTGAAGTGGTCAGCCCAGAAAGAAGGGCACAACAGTCTGTAACCTCCATGAGGTGTAGCCAACCATCTTTGGCATGCTGGTCTGCTATTACCCCTAGCAACCGGGATCCTGTGTTACCTGCAGGGTGTCTCAGTGGGTCTGGAAAGGCTGCAGTGTTGCTCCATGACCACACGGGGGAGTCAGCCTGCGAAGACACCACAAAGAAGAGACAACGCATGCAAATGAAGGCTAAGATACTGGCTACAGGAATTGGTAAGACTGTTGCAGTTTATGGGACAACAAAACCCAATGAAGTGGTAATGTGTCCAGCGGGGAGATCCGCAGTACTGGTGGACTTGCTGCAGTGTGCTACCCAGAGTAGCGGGGAGGCACAGGGTAAAGCCCAACTGGCAGCAGGACTAAAGACTAAAAAGGACATAGGGACTCTGTATGTATCTAGTGGAATCCAGCAGAGTGCTGGAAGAGCTGTACTAGGGTTGACCAAAGAAATCCGTATACCATGTTCCCTAATGACACAGACAGGTGCTGCAGAGATTGCTCCCCTCCAGTCAGAGGCACTGGTTAAGGGCACATGGATGGCAGTTGTGTTATCTACAGCCCAACCGCTGAAAAATAGTGAGTGCAAAAATGTCAATGTGACTTATGACCTGCAGCGGCTCACTGATGCTGTGGCAGAAGGGATAAATGTGAGACGTACATCTGACAGCGCTCCAGTTGAGCACCAGGCTGTGAAGACAGTTACCTCCAGTGAGGTGGAGGTCGCTGTAAATGTTTCTACCTTTTCAGCTTCAGCTGAAGCCTGCACGTCCTTGATAATCTAAAAGTCCCTAGAAAGGTCTTGCATGTAGATGTGGCTAACATTAAGATGACTAATGTATTGTTGAAAATGGTTGAAGTTCAAAAAGCACATTTGCTGTACACTTGGGTGTCTCCACCGTGGTCAGACAAAGTGGTACTGCATAGTACCAGTAGGTGGAGCCAAGTAGTACAAGCTATGCTTGGTGATGTTAATCACAAGAGGAATTGGTTGGTACCATATTTATTAGCAGTGTGGCAAATGTTCTCAAGGTTCTCTGAGAGGGTGCTTCCAGTTACCGGTTTGGATGGAAGCGCTCAGGAGAACGTTTGAAAACATCAGAGGTTTCTCCGCCCAATGTGGTGACAAAGAAAACTTCTGCTGGTGCGGTCCGAGGTGCGGCTGAACAGTGGTCAGAGGGCACGGACACTACCTCACCCACTAGACCTCACGTGAAGGAAGGACCCAAAATAGAAATGGCAGTAGCATTTTTCCTGTCATTCGCAAAGAGGTACAAATTAAGGTACCCAGAGACACTGTGGAGGGAACCACTGATAGTATTGGAAGAAGTGACGTCAGAATTTGTGAGCTGTTGCTAGCTGGTACTGGTAACAAGGGTTTAATTGCCGTGGGTGACCTCAGAAAAGTTGTTAAACCAAAAAAAGCGCACCCGGAAAAATGGTTGGGCCTATGTAGCTGACAGCTGGCACAGAGGTGTCCCAACCCTGATGACAGGTGCTGGACTTCAAAGAGCATTGGGAGGGATGGGGTCTTCAGTCTTGTCTCCGGGCTTTCCAGAAGTTCTGCCAGTTGTGTGTTTATCCAGGTGCACACACGCATTATAAGGCAGAGCTGAGCACAGCTCAGAGGAGGTGGGAAAGGAGTTGGTGTTGGAGCAGTTGCTGCGGCCAGGAGGGAGGTGTGCTACTATTTAAGAACCCTGGCAATACCTTTAAGATGGAACTCCATGTGGGAGAGGTTCCAAGTCAGTGGACTGAGAGAGTTGGGCCAGCTGAGAGAGTCAGGGAGACCATAGTTGAGACAACTGGAAGAGATAGTCTTGGGGACCAGAGGGGACCGTGAGTCTTAGAGGAGTGTGAAAGCCTGGAGTGTCAGGAGAGCCCCTTCCTAGAGGTCAGGAGTGGTCCTGTACTGTGACTAAGGCTGAGTGAGCATTAAGAGCCAGGTGCCTTGGCATTTTCGTTTTTGTTGTAATATTTGGGAGAACCCCTTTTTCTGGGCAACCCGTGCATGTATGAACTGGCATTTGTTACTTACAATAAAAGTGGGCTACCACGCCCTTAAACTGAAGTTTCTGTTGGCTGTGAACGCATCTACCACTGAGCTAGACATCCCCCAATATCACAACAGATAATGGGTTCACTGACATTCATTCTCTGTTCACCCCTACAAGAATAACATTTGATGCTCTTAGATTTTCCCATGATATCTCCCTTTGGGAACATTAGTTACCTTCAAATTAGACACTTCCTCCAACAACTTATAAAGGCCCGACTTACCCCATACACCTTGACCCCCTTTGAAAGCACCTGCAGGGCTAAACCCCATTCTCCGGGATTAATATCTTTACTCTTCAATCATTTCCTCTAGGAAACCCCCAGTGAGATTGTATCATCTCCAGTGGGAGAGAGACTTGGGTAAACAATTGGATCCAGAGGACTGGAAGATCATGACAATAGCCCTTACTAAGAGTTCTAGGAATGCCCTCATTCTGGAAAATGCATACAAGGTGTTCTACAGATGGTATTATATGCCAGCTAGACTAGCTCGTTTTATTCCTTCCTATTCCCCTCTTTGTTTTCGGGGGTTGCTCGTAAGAAGGCATCATGGCCCACATTTGGTGGACATGACCTAAAGTATGTAGACTATGGGTCAGGGTCTATACCCTTCTTCCTAATATGCTCCTTTCCTACCTTAAAAGAGACCCCTATGAAGCCCTTCTGTGTAAACCTATCCTTGAACTCCTCCGCCCAGAACACCAATTGGCCCTATAACTTTTTAATGCAACGAAGTTGACCATTGCGAGGGCATGGAAAACCCCTGTGCTCAGCTTTGAAGCAGTTAAAAACCGCATGAACGACCTTATGATTAATGAGAAACTGGCAGCCCTTCCCTCTGACTGTCACAATAAATTTCTCAGGGTCTGGCAACCATGGATTTCATACAACCAACCCTCCCAGGTTCAATAACCTACTTGGGGATCTGGTGCACCCCCCCTCCCCCCCGATAAACTCTTACCCCTTTTCTTTCCCCCTACTCTTTTCTCTCTCCTATGTCCCTCTTTTCTTTTTTACGTCCTGTTTAACCATTTCTTTTCTTTTTCTGTATAATTTCCTGACACTTCTGGTTTCCAGGAGTCGGCATTGAATGATCTTTATCGCAATGTACTGCTGATGTTTTCTATTGTACTGATGAATAATGTACCATGTATATAGCATCCCTTTGTTGGGATCTTCTTCTTTATGTTATGTTTGATGTAACCATCATAATCTGTTGAATTTACTTTTCTACCAATAAAAATTTTGTAAAAGAAATTAATAGAACATATATATTAAAGTTACTTATAAAAATATTGTTTTTTTTTAAATTTATGATGTGTATGCTGCACCAGGAATATGTGTGGAGTAAAGACTGTAAAGAGCAGTGATTTATTGATGCTTAAAGTGAAAGTATAAAAATGAAAAATTCCTTTCAATATAGTGCCGGGTGGGGGGTCCCCTTAGTCCACCTGTAAAGTGGCACATCTGTACTGTATATAGAAGCTGCTGCAGGAATAATTGCATTTATAAAGCCCAAAAAATGAAATTTCCCCTGCAAGTTTTCTTTATTTTGTAAGCAGTGGCTTGGGGAGCCAGTCTGTATGATGAGGCCACATTTTAGTGCACGGGGGGACAAGATTCAAGATTTTTTGGATAAATTCTGGCGTCTCTACCACAGACTTTGGATTTCTACTTCTGGAACGGGTGCGGAAAAAATGTTTTTTGGGTGTCAGTGGCGCCTTCACACCGTAACCCTGTAGAGGTACTCCATGAAAGCAAAAATTAGCCTTGCTGTCAAAAATTGCAATGATATGCACCTGTCAAACAGGTTTGGAAAAATAGTTTGACAGTATATGCCCAGCGTCTAAATGCAAGCTTGTCAAAGCTGCTGGCTCTACAACTTCTGCCTTTCCATCTGGTGGATTCTGCCCCCTTGCGTGAATTTGCAGAATGTGCTGTACCACAGGTTCCCAGTCGCAATTTCTTTTCACATAAGGCCATTCCAGCTCTGTACCATCATGTGAAAGGCAATGCTCTAACATCTTTGGGCAAGGCAGTCAGCCACAAAGTCTACGTTACTGCTGACACGTGGTCCAGCAAACATGGACAGGGACAATATATTTAGTTCACAGCACACTGGGTAACTCTGCTTGCACTTCGGAAGGATGCAGGACAGGGCTCAGTGCTGCAGGTTGTTGTGCCCCCACATCTCCATACAGCTGGTGACGATGTGAGAATTGTCAGCTCTACCCCCTCCTCCATGCCCTCCTCTGCTGAATTGTCCTATGAACCTCAAGTATCCCCCTAAGCATTCAAAGGGCTATTCAATGAGTCAGGATAAAAAGTGCCATGCAGTGCTTCAGCTGGTGTGTCTAGGGGACAGGAACTACATTGGAGCAGAGATGTCAGGGCTCAGCCCTTCCTTTTCTGAGCTGGCCTCTCAGCTGTAGGCTAATTGCAGCTCCTATCTCTCCAGTTACTAAGCTGTTGCTGATATCCTGCTCGTCAGTCCTGCCTACTTAAGCTGTCCAGTCCAGAGGAGCTCTGCCTTTGCCTTAGTCAACATCAGAGACACTCTCCTGCATTCCTGTTAAGACGTGCTTGGCTGACATCCCTTCTGGCTCCAGATCCTGCTAGCTGTTTTACTACGCTCATCTCTGGCTCCCTGACATTTGGCTTGTCTGAATATCCATTCCAGGTTTGTGAACTCTGGCTATGTTTTGACTATGTTTGTTCTATTTACTTTTATTATTAAACAAGTGTGATTTAACTGTACTTCTGTCTCGGTCTGATTTCATGGTTTCTGACAGATTCTTGCAGCTTTGCAGGGACAGGCCCAGAGGTGGTTCATGCCACGCCAGCTGGAGCCAGGAATGGTGGTGTGTGATAATGGCACAAACCTCCTGTCCACCCTTAGACAGGGAAAGTTGACACATGTGCCATGCCTGGCACATGTCGTCAGTTTGGTGGTGCAGCATTTCCTAAATGGGTACCCAGAGTTAGAAGATCTACTAAAGCAGGCCAGAGGAGTCTGTAGCCATTTTAGGCAATCATACACAGCCAGTGCTCGGTAGTCTGAAATTCAGCGGGAATTCCAACTGCCTGTAAACTGCCTGATTTGTGACATGCCCACCAGGTGGAACTCGACTTTGGCAATGCTGCAGCAGCTGCACATGCAGCAGAGGGCCATCAACAAGTACCTGTGTGAGTATGGCACAACGACCGGCTCAGGCCAGATCAGCTTTTTTTTTTCCCCACACCAATGGCTGCTCATAAAGGATGCATGCACTGTACTGTCACCATTTGAGGAGGCCACAAGGATAGTAAGCCATGACAATGCATGCATCAGTGACACAATCCCTGTTGTGTTCTTGCTGGAGCAGACTCAACATGGCATTATGGACAGGGCACTTGAGGCAGAGCAGCGGGATAAAGAGGAGGACTTCCTTTCGTCTCAAGGCCCACTTTATGCAAACACCATTGTTCTTATGCCACAGAACACACAAGAGGAGAGAGAGGAGGAAGAGGATGATTCTGACAGTTTCTGGCAGTTTCGGAAGCATTGAAGCAGAAGAAGACATATGTCAAGCACTAAGAGTTGGTTTTCCATCTCCAGAACCCTGGGGAGTAGTACATGGCTGGGAGGAGGCAGTTACAGATACTGTAATCTTCAGTGACCCAGAGGAGCCTGCTTCTCACGCCTCAGCAAATTTTCGGTGCATGGGCTGCCTCATGTTTCAAAGCCTGAGAAAGAACCTAAGAATATGTGGCGTCAAGGGGAAAGGATCACTATTGGTTGGCAACCCTCCTTGACCACCGTTATAAGGGGAAAGTCTCAGAACTCATCCTGTCCCCACAGAGTGCAGATGATGAAATCTCTTGAGGACACCTTAAAGAGGAGTTTATCGAACACTTTTCCTGACTCTGGTAGGTTTCAGTGTCGTGGAAAATTTCGTTTTGAGGTTTCTGTTGGTCAACAGAGGTGCGGTGGAGAAGGCGGCCGCCTAAGTGATGCATTTCTGAATTTATTTAGTCTTTGCCGCCCAGAGCTGTCAGCTTCCACATCCCATCGGCAGCATCTGCATCACATGGTGGACGATTATCTAGGGGCAAAAACAGAGATGGGAGAGCTTTCCAGTCGATGATCCACTGGGTCATGAGAATATCGTAGACCCACTGGCCAGAACTTGCTCAGTATGCTATTGAGCTGCTTGGTTGCCCTGCATCCAGCGTGCTTTCCAGATGGGCATTCAGAGCTGCTGGAGGTTTTGTTACTGATCATAGAACACATCTGTCCACAGACTCCCTGGACTGTCTGATTTTTATCAAAATTAATCAGTCCTGGATTACCCAGGGGCGGATCCAGGGGGGGGCAACGGGGCAATTGCTCCCCCCGAGAAATATTACTGACTGCCGAGTGTCTCTCTCACTGTTTAGAATCAACAGCAGCGCCGGTGTTGTTAAATGGCCACGCTTCTGGCCTGGACTCTCACTGGTTGCTAACGCCTGCTCGTCTGACGTGTAGCAACCAGTGATGTCATGTCAGAGCCAAGGAGGAGGAGAGGGAGGTCCCAGCTTTCAGAGTGGAGTGAGCGGAGGAGGATTTAACTTCTTCCTCCTCCACGCCTAGTGTGTGAATGTTGGCTCCACCCACCTCCTCCCTCTATCTTCTCCAGGGACAGCTCCAGCGTGGCGTGAGTGAGTGAGGGAGGGGAACTTCCTTGGCTGTAGAGAGGTGAGAGGATTGTATGCACTATGCATGCCACTTTTCCCTTAACATATGCAAACAGCATGCCTACCGATGCCTGATTTCTATCACAGCATCTGTTACACTGACACAGATCCTCCTCCTGCAGATGTTCTCCTAACCAGCAGGAGCCCAGGAGGAAGGACATCTTACATGCTGTTATGATAAGGTTAGTACATTTGTTAGGGAGGTGTTGTGTAATTATTGTGCTAGGGGACAGACTGCCAGCTTCCCCCCATGTAATGTGCTCTCTTGTGCCCAGTGCCCACCATGTCATGTGCTGTGCATTGCAGTGCCCACTATGTTGTGCTGTGCCTTGCAGTGCCCCCATGTAAAGTGCTGTGCCCACCATGTCATGTCATGTGCATTGCAGTGCCCCCATGTAATGTGCTGTGCCCATATGTCATGTCATGTGCATTGCAGTGCCCACCATGTAAAGTGCTGTGCCCACCATGTCATGTCATGTGCATTGCAGTGCCCCCATGTAATGTGCTGTGCCCACCATGTCATGTGCTGTGCATTGCAGTGCCCACTATGTTGTGCTGTGCCCATGCAGTGCCCCCATGTAATGTGCTGTGCCCACCATGTCATGTCATGTGCATTGCAGTGCCCCCATGTAATGTGCTGTGCCCACCATGTCATGTCATGTGCATTGCAGTGCCCCCATGTAATGTGCTGTGCCCACTATGTCATGTGCTGTGCATTGCAGTGCCCACTATGTCACGTGCTGTGCATTGCAGTGCCCATCATGTAATGTGCAGTGCCCACCATGTCATGTGCTGTGCCCATCATATAAGGTCCTGTGCCCACCGTGTGCATGTGCTGTGTTGTGCCCACCATGCAATGTGCTGTGTTGTGTAGTACCAACCATGTCATGTGCTGTGCCCACCATATAATGAACTGTGCCTACCTTGTAATGTGCTGTATTGGGCAGTGCCAACCGTGTAATGTGCTGTGCCCACCATGTAATGTACTGTGCTTTGCCCACTATTAAATGTGCTGTATCCATGTATCTACCATGTAATGTGTTGTGCCAACCATGTAATGTACTGTGCTATTCCCCCCCCCCCGTGTTATGTACTATGCTGTGCCTCCCACAGACTCACCCCTCACTCTCACCCCCCTCTCTCTTTCACCCCCTTCACCCCCTACCACCCTCTCTCTCTTTCACCCCCTCTCTCTCGTCCCCTCTCTCTCACCCCCTCTCTCTCTCTTATTTACCCCCTTTCTCTCTCTTTCCTCCTCCCTCTCATCCCCTCTCTTTCAACCCCCCCATCTCGCTATCAACCCCCCCCCCTCAACCACTGTCTCACACCCCTCTCTCTCTTTAATTTAAATTTAAGAAAAAATTGTTTGTGTTTTCATTTTATTTATTTCCATAAAAAGGCCCACCAAAATCCTTAGCACCAGGCCCATGTTGCTCTTAATCTGGCCCTGTAAGCAACACCTTTTTTTCTGCCAGTGCCCCTCCCGAGACTAGACTCTGGATCCGCCCCTGGGATTACCAGCAGCTATGAAGCCCCTGATGCTGATGTCACCGATTAAGTGTTTTTGGGATGTGGAATCTCTGCAGGACTTCTAGGCTGCCTAGTGTTGTGGGTGTTTGATTTCACCAGGAAGAATGTTTTTGGTGTAGGTTTCATGGGCACAATTAACCCCCAAAGAACAATTTTTCTACACCCGTTTGACAGGGACTGTATTTTTTTTCCACTGGAGCAGATTGGCCAGAGAAATCTGCCGGCTATAGTTTACAGCTGGTGGTGTCCTGCTGGCAGATGTGCTGCAAGGACCTGGGACATCCTGCGCTATACCATCACCTCTGCCAGTGGAGGCTGCTGAGAGGTCATGAGGTATAGCAGGGACAGACTGAGGTGAGTGAGCAGGAACAGATTTGTGCCTCTTTTGTGTGGCTTTTAAGTGCTCTTGCCAATGGACTGAGTGATGGGAGGTTAAATGCCTTGTGAAGCATTTGGTACCCAAATGGTTGGTGTTTTTGCCACACTTGAGACAAAGTTTGCAAATAGTGCAATCGGCTGAACATTTACTAAAAAAGCCCAGACAGCTGAGCTGTGGGAAGTGGGCCGGGAGATAACAGCTCCACAATGTGATGGACTAGGGTGGCTGCTCTCTACTCTTCCATTATGGCTGCCTTGTTGGGTTTGTGCCTCACCCTCACTTTCCTCCTCTGCTCTATCCAGCACCCAAGTCGAGTCAGTGACCATCATCATCATCATCATCATCATCCATCATCCATCATCATCATCTCCTCTACCCTCTCTGTAGGCTCTTATTCCTGCCTTCCTTAACCTCTGAGTTAGAACCAACATCTGAATCGAGTAATGGCTGTGCATCATCAAGGAGCAAGTGGCTGACGCTGTGTTCAAAACACTCCGCAGACTCCTTCATGCCTGATGCTGGGGCTATGGCAGGAATAGCTGTGGACAAGGAGGCAGGTTTTGCCATTCACGGGACTGCACACTAGTCTCTTGCTTGGGTGATGGAGGATGAGGACGGTTTAGGAACCCAGTCCACCGACTCCTCTGCATGCTGTGGCTGGATAGCAGGGCAACATCACTAAACAGAGGAAATGATGCCCTGCCCAAAAGCCTGACCATGCCCACCTTTGCCTGTGGGCACATACACTGCTGGCCCTCTTATGCCCCGTACACACGGTCGGATTTTCCGACGGAAAATGTGCGATAGGACCTTGTTGTCGGAAATTCCGACCGTGTAGGCTCCATCACACATTTTCCATTGGATTTTCCGACACACAGTTTGAGAGCAGGCTATAAAATTCTCCGACAACAAAATCCATTGTCGGAATTTCCGATCGTGTGTACACAAATCTGACGCACAAAGTGCCACGCATGCTCAGAATAAATAAAGAGATGAAAGCTATTGGCTACTGCCCCGTTTATAGTCCCGACGTATGTGTTTTACTTCACCGCGTTCAGAATGATCGGATTTTCCGACAACTTTGTGTGACCGTGTGTATGCAAGACAAGTTTGAGCCAACATCCGTAGGAAAAAATCCATGGATTTTGTTGTCGGAATGTCCGATCAATGTCCGACTGTGTGTACGGGGCATATCAGTGCCATGGAAATGTCTGCCTCTCCTTGTTCTTCCAGACATGATGGGGGGGGTGCTTATTAACAAAATGTAATAAAGATGTGTAAAATGTGTACGTGGATGCACTTTAATGAATGGAAAGTGGTGTTTGGTGCACTTTATTATAAGTATTCACGACACAGACACACTCCACAGATACACTATGATATACTGGGTCAAACGTGCAGTAACGCACAGAACTATATGGCGTTAAACTTGCAGTAACGCAATGAAATATACGACATTAAACTTGCAGTAACGCAATGAAATATATGGCATTAAACTTGCAGTAACGCACAGAACTATATTGCCTAAACTTGCAGTAAAGCACAGAACTATACAGTGTTAAACTTGAGTAATGCAATTAAATGTATGCCATTAAACTTGCAGTAATGCAATGAAATATATGGCGTTAAACTTGCAGTAACGCACAGAACCATATGGCGTTAAACTTGCAGTAATGCAATAAAATATACAGCGTTAAACTTGCAGTAAAGCACAGAACTATACAGCATTTAACTTGCAGTAATGCAATTAAATATATGGTGTTAAACTTGCAGTAATGCACAGAATTATATGGAGTTAAACTTGCAGTAACGCACAGAACTATACAACGTTAAACTTGCAGTAACGCAATTGCGAACTATATGGCATTAAACTTGCAGTAACGCACAGAACTATATTGCGTTAAACTTGCAGTAATGCACAGAACTATATGGCATTAAACTTGCTGTGATGCACAGAACTATATGGTGTTAAACTTGCAGTAACGCACAGAACTATACAGCGTTAAACTTGCAGTAATGCACAGAACTATATGGCCATAAACTTGCAGTAACGCAATGAAATATATGGCGGTAAATTTGCAGTAAGGGCACTTTCACACTGGCAGCGCCCGGGCGTCGGCAGTAAAGCAGCGCTTTTAACCCCCACTAACGGCCGAAAAAGGGTTAAAAGTGCCCACAAAGCACTGCTGCAGGGGCACTTTAGGATCGGTGTATACACCACTCCTACAGCACCTCAAAGATGCTGCTTGTAGGACTTTTTTTAGCGTCCTGCCAGCGCACTCAGGCTTTCACACTGGAGTGAGAGGAGAGGCACTTTACAGGCGCTTTGCGGGCGCTATTTTTAGCGCTATAACACCTGTAAAGCACCTTAGTGTGAAAGCAGCCTGACTCAATGAAATATAGGGCGTTAAACTTGCAGTAACGCACAGAACTATATGGCGTTTAACTCGCAGTAACACAATGAAATATATGGCGTTAAACTTGCAGTAACAAAATGAAATATACGGCGTTAAACATGTTTTAAATGGTCAGTGCACTCACACTGACTGAACTATCCCTACATTCACACTAATGTAAAGATGAATGGTCGCACTATACTCACACTGAACTATGCCTAGATGCACACTAAACTGATATTCTACACTGATAATAGAATCCAAACAGCACACTAATGCCCCGTACACATGGTCGGATTTTCCGATGGAAAATGTTCGGTGGGAGCTTTTTGTCAGAAGGTGTGTAGGCTCCATTGGACATTTTCCATCGGAATTTCTGTCACACAAAATTTGAGATCTGGATCTCAAATTTTCCGACAACAAAATCTGCTGTTGGAAATTCCGATGCACAAAGTTCCACGCATGCTCGGAATCAAGCAGAAGAGCAGCACTGGCTATTGAACTTCATTTTTCTCGGCTCGTCGTACGTGTTGTACATCACTGCGTTCTTGGCGTTCGCAATTTCCGACCAACTTTATGTGACCGTGTGTATGCAAGACAAGTTTGAGCCAATTTCAGTCGGAAAAAATCCATGGATTTTGTTGTCAGAATGTCCGATCAATGTTCGATCGTGTGTACGGGGCATAACTGTCTAATACCACTGAACACAGCCCTGTTCTATCTCTCTCCATGCTGCTATCACACTAAAATTTGCCGCTATAGAAAGAATACTTTTATAGTGGGGGGGGGCGGGATTAAAAGCAATGAGCCATGATTAGATACAGTCATCATGACAGCGTCCAAACATGGCTCAGACAGTGCTCTGTGCCCTGATTGGGTGAAGCTTTCATTGCTTACGCCAATCAGGGCTTTCAATGCACTGTGCTGCCAAACAAGTGGTCGAACGACCCTATAATTCGGTTGTTCGAAGAACCTCCGAACAGCCAATGTTCGGCCTGAACTCATGCTCGGGCCGAACCGTTCACCCATCCTTAGTTGGTAACAGGCTATCGCAATCATAATTCAATACACAAGAAATATCAATATGTAAACCCATCTCATCATATCCATTATCAAAAAAAAATCTCTTTTGTATCATGTTAGCTTGTTCCATAAAATCATTATATATATATATATATATATATATATATATATATATATATATATATATATATATATATATATATATATATATATATATATATATATATATATATATATATATATATATATATATATATATATATAAAGTGCACTTTCAGTGCAATTTCAAGTGCACTTTGCAAAGTGGATTTGTCTGTTGTAAATAAGCCCCAGTGACCACTAGAGGGTAGCATCTGGGGGTTTAAATAGTTGAAAAGCCCCCTCCCACAAATACAGGCTAACTACCTCAACACACATTATATATTATAATATATATATATATATATATATATATATATATATATATATATATATATATATATATTATAATATATAATGTGTGTTGAGGTAGTTAGCCTGTATTTGTGGGAGGGGGCTTTTCAACTATTTAAACCCCCAGATGCTACCCTCTAGTGGTCACTGGGGCTTATTTACAACAGACAAATCCACTTTGCAAAGTGCACTTGAAATTGCACTGAAAGTGCACTTGGAAGTGCAGTCGCTGTAAATCTGAGGGGTAGATCTGAAATGAGGGGAAGCTCTGCTGATTTTATCATCCAATCATGTGCAAGCTAAAATGCTGTTTTTTTTTTATTTTCCTTCCTTTCCTTTCCATGTCCCCCTTGGATCTACAGTGACTGCACTTCCAAGTCCCCTTTAGTGCAATTTCAAATGTACTTTGCAAGTGGATTTGCCTTTCGTAAATAACACCCAAAGTGTTATGTTTTGTATACTTCCGGGTCAGCACAGCCTCTCACATGGCTCACTCTGCTAATTTTTAAGGCTGCTGTGCCATATAAACTCCCTCCGTATGATAAATGTGCTTCTCGTCCCTTCATACATATTTGCTGTGCTACGTGTATAAGCTTCTACCTGTACTTTGGTGGCTATGTTACCTGTTACTTGTTCCGTCGGTCCTAGGCTGCTTTATGCAGTCCCACTTGTTTTGTGTTTCCTCAGCCTACGGGATTCATGCCGTCAGTTTGTTTGTTTCCTCAATTTTTCTCCCACCCCTGTTAAATGAGCTTTGTTGCCTAGCATCAGCTGGTTACACTGTTGAGTGTTATTACAGCAGGAATATATGTCTGGGTATAGGGTGTCTATTTGCAGTGCTAGTTTTATGTAAGACATGTTACCACTGGTACACTTGCCATTTTCAATCTATGCTGCTCTTTGTAACCATGGTTGTGTAGTCGGCTAGGGATGCTGAATGCTTAGGATATAAAAAAAGAAAAAAAACCTTTAGTTCTGATCAAGTTCTCCCACCAGTCTAGTGAGGTATTTGAAGCAAGTTACAGTTTGTTATGTATAGCACCTTGACTCATAAGCGTTTATATTTTAGGGGATGTTAGTGTCTCCTTCGTGAGTACAGCGTTCGTTTTATTTTTTGTATCTTGTTGTTTGTGTCCTGTTAGTGTCTATATAAAGGAAAAAAAAAATGATTTTCTTTTTTTTTTTAATGCATATGTTCATAGGCTGCCGGAGGTACATACATGAATTTAGTGTACTTCCATGAGCCACGATTCCATCACTTTTTCTTGATTGCTTGATTTTAGTATAGCATATCCCGACACCCCTTTTCCGGATTTGGTACAACCAAGGTTTTGTTTCTAATTGACCGTGATCTCTTTGGTTGTACATAGTCGCTAACATTACGTGTTAGCTCAGTTTGGCTAATTGGGTTCTTTGTTGGCTGGGGCTCCATTGTGAGTGTTTTTTTATTGTCTGTGGTCTCAGGTCAGGTTTTTATATATAAATGCCCAGAGCTGTCGTGTCATATGAGTCATGTCATGTAAGTCACATTTGTCCTGTTCATCTAATGCCGCGTACACACGGTCGGACTTTCCGGCATACTTGGTCCGGCGGACCAGAGTGTGCCGGACAATCCGCCCGTGTGTGGGCGGCGGCGGACTTTTCCGGCGGACTTCTTCCCAAAAGCCCGCCGGACCTAGATTTTAAACATGTTTGAAATCTTTCCGTCGGACTCAGTTTCGGGCGGAAAGTCCGCTCGTGTGTGTGCTGGTCCGACGGAAAGCCCGCTCGTGTGTAGGCTGGTCCGACAGACCAAATGCGACACGAGGGGATGGTATTGCATCTCGCGCTCGCTGCAATAGGAAAAACAAATCTTCCTATTGCGGCGAGCGCGGGGCATACCAGGCCCTTAGGTCTGGTATGGATTATAAAGGGAAACCCCGCTACGCCGAAAAAACGGCGTGGGGTCCCCCTAAAATCCATACCAGACCCCGATCCGAGCACGCAGCCTGGCCGGTCAGGAAAGGGGGTGGGGACGAGCGAGCGCCCCCCCCCCCTCCTGAACCGTACCAGGCCGCATGCCCTCAACATGGGGGGTGGGTGCTTTGGGGGAGGGGGGCGCCCTGCGCCCCCCCCCCAAAGCACCTTGTCCCCATGTTGATGAGGACAAGGGCCTCTTCCCGACAACCCTGGCCGTTGGTTGTCGGGGTCTGCGGGCGGGGGCTTATCGGAATCTGGGAGCCCCCTTTAATAAGGGGGCCCCCAGATCCCGGCCCCCCACCCTATGTAAATGAGTATGGGGTACATGGTACCCCTACCCATTTACCTAGGAAAAAAGTGTAAGTAATAAAACACACCACACAGGTTTTTAAAATATTTTATTAAACAGCTCCGGGGGGGGGGTCTTCTTCCGGCTTCGGGGGTCCCTCCGCTTCATCTTCTCCCGGCGTCCGGTTGGTTCTTCTCCGCTCTCCGGCCTCTTCTCCCGGTGTCGCAGGTCTTCGGCCGGCCCCTCCGCTCTCTTCATGTAGCTCTATTGCGAGCGGAGGTCCGGACTTCTTGGCTTCTTGGCTTCTCTTCTCTTCTCTTCTCTTCTCTTCCCCCAGATGTTGACACGACGCTCTCTCCGGCTGGACTGGTCTCTGAGGGCTGCGTTGTGACTTATATAGGCGGAGACCCCGCCCCCATATGATGTCACAGTCCCTGGGCATGCTGGGACTGTGACGTTTTAGGGGGCGTGGTCGACCACGCCCCCTAAAACGTCACAGTCCCAGCATGCCCAAGGACTGTGACATCATATGGGGGCGGGGTCTCCGCCTATATAAGTCACAATGCAGCCCTCAGAGACCAGTCCAGCCGGAGAGAGCGTCGTGTCAACATCTGGGGGAAGAGAAGAGAAGAGAAGCCAAGAAGCCAAGAAGCCAAGAAGCCCAGAAGTCCGGACCTCCGCTCGCAATAGAGCTACATGAAGAGAGCGGAGGGGCCGGCCGAAGACCTGCGACACCGGGAGAAGAGGCCGGAGAGCGGAGAAGAACCAACCGGACGCCGGGAGAAGATGAAGCGGAGGGACCCCCGAAGCCGGAAGAAGACCCCCCCCCCGGAGCTGTTTAATAAAATATTTTAAAAACCTGTGTGGTGTGTTTTATTACTTACACTTTTTTCCTAGGTAAATGGGTAGGGGTACCATGTACCCCATACTCATTTACATAGGGTGGGGGGCCGGGATCTGGGGGCCCCCTTATTAAAGGGGGCTCCCAGATTCCGATAAGCCCCCGCCCGCAGACCCCGACAACCAACGGCCAGGGTTGTCGGGAAGAGGCCCTTGTCCTCATCAACATGGGGACAAGGTGCTTTGGGGGGGGGGCGCAGGGCGCCCCCCTCCCCCAAAGCACCCACCCCCCATGTTGAGGGCATGCGGCCTGGTACGGTTCAGGAGGGGGGGGGCGCTCGCTCGTCCCCACCCCCTTTCCTGACCGGCCAGGCTGCGTGCTCGGATCGGGGTCTGGTATGGATTTTAGGGGGGACCCCACGCCGTTTTTTCGGCGTAGCGGGGTTCCCCTTTATAATCCATACCAGACCTAAGGGCCTGGTATGCCCCGCGACGGGGCTCGCAAGGTGTCAATCTAGCCGATAAAAGCGGCAAGATTGACATCCTTTTCTAGTCCCGTCGCACCTGAGTCACGTTCAAAATGAACGGACTTGTCCGTGTGTGGGCAAGTCCGTTCATTCTGAAAGTCCGCCGGAACTCCGGCGAAAGTCCGTCGGAAAGACGGGCGGACTTAGCCCGCCGGAAAATCCCGGCGTGTGTGAGCAAGTCCGTTCGTTTTAAAGTCCGGCGCACCTGGCGGACAAAGTCCGTCGGAAAGTGTGCCGGACCAAGTAGGATAGAAAGTCCGCTCGTGTGTACGCGGCATTACTGTCATCTGTATCAGTTCACGTGGTGTATTCGATTGTCCTCATCTTTATGTCCGGTGCTGGGTGTATGCCCTCTTAGATTTTTGTTTAATTTGACTTTTGTATGTCCTGATTTGTCCTCAGGACAAGATGTCACACGTTTCAGCCTTTGAAGACTCTACGGCTATTCCCGCTGCCCCCACAAGAGTGTCAGAGCAAGTTGGCATGTCATCTTTACGAGCCTGGACTATCCCTAAACTTACAACAGAACTCCACCAATGGGGTATACCCTATCCAGCCACAGCTAGTAAGGCAGAGTTGTTTCACCTACTATACCCTAGCTAGGCAATTTTTAGTCAACAGCCCATATCAAATCAGTCTATGGCCACCTCCTTAGCCCAGATTCACGCCTTATTAAACTCTATGTCTACCTCCATCCAGAATATTCTGGATAGGTTGGAGGTCGTAGAAGCCTGTACCAGCCTCCCAGTGGCTCCTGTTACAGGCCCGTCCGCTCAAGATACCAATGTCACCAGTCAGTAGTCCCCCTCCCTGCAGCTACAGGTACGGCTGCACCAGCCACGGTAGTTGTTCCTGCACATTTTATTCCAGCTTCCATTAGGAAAGATATCTTGGATGGCAAGGATGTCAATTTAGCCTCCCTTCTAGTGGCATCTCACGACATCCTAGGTAATAAATTGTACTCATGTGGCAACTTTTCCGTAATTATGAAAGTCAAGGATCCTAGGCTCAATAGGAAACTAAACATATCAGAGTTTTGTTTTGGCTTTTAGTACATTCAGGAAAGTGATTTGCTTCGTTAACCCTGGCACGAGGGAAGAGTTAGACCTATATCTCATAATGTGGTTGACTTGGACTATACGTACGGTGGGTATGGATTTTACTACCATAGGTCATTTTTGGCTAAAGCGGCCGCTGCGTTCTCCCAGTTCCAATACTTCACTAACTTGAGTGTTCTCTACACTGTTTTCTTCTGTAAGCATTTCACTGGCCTCAAATCACCTATATGTCAGTACTGCCAGCCTATGACACACAATAGTGAATGGTGTCTAATGCCACATTACACATAGTCTTGAAGGCCGCCATGTTCCTGGCTTATTACGGCTTTTTTTAGACCAAGTGAATTCGCCAAGTCCGACACTATGGGGGTCATTTACTAAGAACAATGCGCTGTGCCGGTTCCTACCTTATTTGGTACGCCGGATAAATGATTAATTGAGCGCGTGAAACGGCGCACGCAGAAGCGCAACACGATAATAAATATGCAAATGCAACTGGTGTTTTCTCATTGATAATAGCGCACGCCCATCTCATTGGATGTGTCTTGTTAGGCAATTAGTAGTAGTTCTCACTTAATTAACCCTTTTGATGCTAATCTCATTCTTATTACTTTTAATATATCTTTGAATTTTTTTTTTTTTTCAATTTTCACAAAAATATTTCAATACATTACACAAACCAGAAAAGTGTTTCTAAACCCAATAAATATTTTCAGATCTTGATCTTTAAAGGTGACCATACACTGCAATCAGTTAGATCCAAAAAAAATTAGATTTAGTGCAAGAGCCTGTTTGATTTCCTATAATTTTAATTAATTGTTCAAGTGCGTCTTCCTATTACCTATTTTTCCGAAATATCGAGTTGTACAGAGATTGGCCAATCAGAGTGCATGACCATTCTTAAGTGCCAAATTTGGAATGTAGAGACATGACCCACTTGTATTTTCACAAGTGGACACAAGAACCTACATCTATAGTTACATATTTGTGCAGCACAGTGGTGTAGTGGTTAGCACTTTCACCTAGCAGCAAAAAGGGTTGCTGGTTCACCTGTGACACCATCTGCCTGGAGTTTGCATGTTCTCCCTGTGCCTGCGTGAGTTTCCTCCCACAATTTAAAAACATGCTGTAAATCGGATCCTGTCTAAACTGGCCCTAATAGGGACCCACACAAACACCACCCCATATTAAAAAATAATTTTTTTTTTCTTAATTTGCAAATAAGGATCATCTCTTCCTCATGGAACTTAGCAGCAGTACAAGCAACTCCCTGTAGGGGTGTGATGTCATTCCTGTGTGCTGGCCACCGCTTTCCGAGAACCACATATGCGCAAACCTGTACGCACACAGCAGTTGCGCATCTAGCTGCAGAAACCCAATTTTTATGAAAATTAATAGTAAAGCAGATGCAGCTTTCCAGGACTGGACTAACAAATATTTCTAGTGAAAGGCAACTGGTGTTTTCTATTAAACACGGTCTAAATGGGCCATTGACATGCATCACAGTTGTACTTAGGAACGTGTCTTTGCAAAGTTCAACTACATTAAATCCTTTCTTATTTTTGCTTGGGGATAGAGTGCAGAGGGATTAGAGGTCTGGTCAGTTTGTGGGGATGTCTGCACCCCTGATAGGGTGAAGACACCTCCCAAATGTTGCAACTTTCTCCTTCAAATGTATTCACTTCCTATTACATAGCCAAACAGGAAGTGAGGGTAAAACCCTACCAATATCTTTCCTAGGGGACACACAGGTCAATCTAAATAGCTTCCCCATTAGGTAAATTGCACTCTAGCACTTTGCTGTGTACACCCCAAATTATTAGGTATCTTAGACTTTGGGGTTTATTTACTAAAGGCAAATCCACTTTGCACTACAAGTGCACCTGCTGGAGATCCGAGGGGGACATGCAAGGAAAAGAAAAAACAGCATCTTTGCTTCTACAATACATGATTGGATGTAAAAATCACCAGTGCTTCCTCTCAGATTCAGCGACTACACTTGTACTGCAGAGTGGATTTTCCTTTACTAAACCCCAAACTGCCTAATCATTTGGGGTGTACACAACAAAGTGCTAGAGTGCAATTTGCTCAATGGGGACACTAGTTTGATCTGTGTGTACGCGAGAAAAGACATTGGTAGACATTGGACCCTCACTTCTTGTTTGGCTATGTGACAGGAAGTGAAGCCAATTTTAAGAAAAGGGACACAAAGCCCAACCTAAAAAAAAAGCAGGGGTTCTAACACTCACTTGGTTTCTCTCAAATGCTCACAATTAAAATAGGATTGCCTTGAGCTAGAGTTTGGCGCAGTGCTCTAAATCAGTGCTTATAAAGCCTGTCCTCAAGTAACCCTAACAGGCCATGTTTGCCTTCATCTTGCACAGATGCTTTAAATCACAGTCAATGACTTGGTATTTTGGACAGCTATTCTACAGAAGATAAATTCACAATATATGTCCTGTCCGGGGTACTTGAGGACCGAGGCAGAGAACCACTGCAGTAAAAAGGAAAATGGAATACTTACCGCTCTGTAATTTTCCTTTCCTGGTGCCTATCCATGGCAGCATACACACAATCCATGTATATGCTACCATGAAGGCACCAGGAAAGTAACAGACAAATCACACCTGTTTTGTTTTGACATGCCAATCAGCCTAGTTAAGCTGCAGCTGTGAAATCTGTTGCATGAAAAACAAAACAAACATCTAAATTTGCATCAAATTTTATTGGTCAACAAAACAGGAAAAGAGCAAGGACAGCAAGAAAAAGAAAAAACCCACACACATGTATGTTAATTTGGGACTCTAACAGAAAATGGTTTTTGAGGTCTGCTCATTTTGCTTTGGAAATTAACAGGAGATAAAAGGACATCTATTAATGATTTAAACATTAGTCATAACGTCTTGAGAATGATTTAGCAAAATAATTCAGCACAGACAATTAAATCAAAGTGAACGTAAAAACGACACACATTATCAAATATTTCATCGAAAAATATCCCCCACCCAAAAAAAACACACCAAAGTAAAAACTTGCTTGAAACAAATCTGTTTTGCAAAGACATAACAAACAAAATATAAGGAGAAAATACATGTGTTACAAACTCGATAAGGACACCCAAATGTACTCTCTTGCCTCCTCCCACAATCTTGCCTCTTTTCAGAGTAAGGTAAAGAATGCTATCTGCAAGCTTTATATAACATAGGTTTGTGTGCTAATGAGGTAGTTGAAAACACATGGACAGTCCATGAAACCTACAAAATGCAAGTTCACCCAATGTAGAGACAGAACTTCAAAGAAGGTACACCTGTTAAAGATGTCCTTAAATTACTAACCCAAAAAACACACTCTGAGCATGCCCAGAAACATCCAAGAAACACACGAAAAGCACCCAAAAAAAACCAAAAGACCCTGAGCATGCCCAGACCAACCCAAATGCAGCTAGCACAAAATAAGCCACCCCCCTGTCCAAAATGAACCACATAATCCAGCATGCTACAGAACTGGAGATGGGACAAACACCCCCTGGTCCAGGGGGGGGGGGCAAACAAAGAGCCTAACATGTACAAAAGTTATACAACAAATACCATTGCAGTCTATGGGAACTGACTTGTTAATTTTGCTAGTCCCCACTTGGCTGGCTTATCTTCTAGTTATTGGCCTTAAAATGGGTATGGGGGCCCAGGTCCCACCCTGAGGGACATATATCAATTGTCAACAATTTGGAGAACCCCAGAAACGTAACAAGGAGAAATGCCTTTAAATATGCAAAATTGCTTAAGGGCCAGTTCACACCACATGCAGTCCAGTGCGTTTTTTTGCATCAAAAATGCATGGAAAGTAGGTTATATGTTTTTCAATGGCATAGTTCACACCATTGCTTGCAGTTCCAATGCGTTCCAGTTCCAGAAAATAAAGAAGAACATGCTGCATTTTTCCTGGACTGTACTGGAACACTGTAAAAGGCAAAAAAACGCACAGGAACGCATCAAAAATGTGCATGCAGAAAAGCATCTGGATTGCGTTTCTATAGAGTGAACTTGCCCTAAAGCTATTAACTTGGGGGGGGGTTACTCTGCCTGTAAAGTGGTGCATCTGTAGCATGTATCCAAAATGCTGCAATGCTGCTTCAAAGTACGGTTTTAGAGCAAAATTACAAATCAACCTGGCAGCTGCAAGATTTTAACATAAAAAAAAATAGCCTGCCCCCCCAATACATACAAGGCCATTTGGGTCTGGAAAGGCTTAAAATGAGAACCCCCACATGAAAAATACCACCCCAAAATCAAAAATATCGTGCCCCTCCCACACACTAACAAACCCCTAGCCAAACACAGCAAGCCAGCTAATGAAAGGGGGTGGATATTTGGGGGCAGGAGGGGCTCGAGCACCCCAAAAGTGGTTTGGATTGGTGAAGGCAGCTCACAGCCTTTGGAGTATGGAGTGGAGTGTAGAGTTCCCCTTTAAAAGCAAAAACTAGCCCAAATAAAACATATGCATTATAGGGGTAAGGTTAAATGCCCTTTTAGGAGAAGAGTCTTTTTACATAATTTTAACAAGGGACATGTCGCATGTTGGCAACGTAACACGCTAACATGACCTGTGTGTGAATATCCTTAAAAAAACACATAAAAGTGAACCAGTGTAAAAAAAAAAAGTTTAGAGGTGCGCCCGTTCAACCCATGCAAATGCTTTTATCGTTGCTTGACATTTACTAAGATTTTGCCGGCGCACTGAACCAACGCATTTGAATGTGCGCAAATGCCGCTCACGCATGCGCAGTGCATAAATTGACCTCACGCCGTACTTGCAGGTGCAGCAGGCTTGTTCAGAAAAAGTTACTTTCTCGTTCTATTTTGGGCATATCTGCGGGACATACACAGGTCTAGACATTGCAGGTTCTTTCACCACTCTATTACCGCCCCATTTACCGCCCCCCATATCACATTAAGACTCCCATTATTCAGCAAACTCAAAATAACAATATTAATTATATCCCCGGGGACCACTCCTGCACAGCACTCCCGTTTTTATTCATTTAATTCGACTTTTGAAGTAATCACATTGGCATTTTGCCACCGGGACTGCTAGGCAGAAGTGGATCACTTCAGGCGCCTGCACTGTATGTTATGTGTTATTTGTTTTATGTGTGTATTGTTAGTCTATAGACCTGTCATCTGTGATCTTGATACATCGTATGTAATACACATTTGATGTATCTTTCTTTTTTAATGATGTGTCATTTAAAGATTTGTAGTTGCTAACAGACATGGAAAGTAACTCA
This sequence comes from Aquarana catesbeiana, assembly GCF_042186555.1. NCBI lineage: Eukaryota > Metazoa > Chordata > Amphibia > Anura > Ranidae > Aquarana > Aquarana catesbeiana. The sequence goes on along the minus strand of NC_133330.1, from coordinate 140,081,685 downwards.
TAACTTTTATTGATGTCTCTGGTATTTAAACCACAATAAAATTTTGATACTTTATTATTATTTTTCTACATTGATCTCATTTAATACCCTTTCTGACCAAAAGTAGCTGTCTTTTCCTATCCTAGGGATGCCCAAATCTATGGACCTCCCAAGGGATAGATTCTTTTTTCTATATATGCTATAGGCTACGGCCAGAACCCCCAATTTGGAGGAGTGGTAGAGAGCAAACCTTTTAGTTTATTTTATTTTATTTAAATAACCAACAAAAAGTGAACAAGAACATGGTCTCTTTTGCAGCTTTCTGCAGTTTCTAGCTACACGTACTGAATTATTACCCTACATGTAACGCATGGTGCCCCATAGCCGTTTTTGATGACCTGCTCTCTCTTACACACCATCTACCTCCAGATAGCTCACTCCTGCCTTTCCCCATACAACCCATGTCCACCTCAGTGTTCATGTGCCATGTATGAACTCTCGTCTCCAGCGTAGGAATTAGACCCACACTAATCTCCGGACATTCATTTAGGATTGGGTTGCATTCGGCAGCCTCCAAACACCAGGTTCCTCCACATATTATTAAGAAGTTGGGTAGGTGGAAGTCCGCCTGTTATGTTAGGTACACCCCCGATCCACAAGTGGAAATAGCCAGAACATTTAGTAGATTCACAGAATAAGGTGTCTTTCAATTTATTAAATCTTTAAACCCATTTCTGGTTCATTCTCACTTTTGCCCCCTTTCATGCATATGCTCTTGTCTACGGTCAGGGCACACCTCAGGCCATATTTTAGTTACGGTAAGTAATATTCAACCTCAAGTTGTAAGGCTGAGGTAGTTAGCCTGCATTTGTGGGAGGGGGCTATTCAACTATTTAAACCCCCAGACGCTACCTTCTAGTGGTCACTGTGTTATGTGCTAAAAAGTCCTATTTAGTACTGTCGGCTTCAAAGAATTATCATATAGGGCATGTTGGCATCTACAGATTTGTCAGTTTTGGGGGTCTAATTCCTTGATTCACTACAGCTGTCAGTATATTGCATACTATGAGGCCATGCCACAAAATAGTCACAAGGAATTTCAAAGAAAGACTAGTCAAAGATTGGCCAGTAGAGCAAGGTTGTTTATACTGTCAATGGGTCAAATAATTGAACAATTTTGATTTCCAAATAGTCAAGTAATTTCTTGTCCACAACAGGCTGTTAGTGTTGTCAGTCAACACAAAGAAGTTGGCAATTGTAGAGGTAATATGAGTAGCTCTAAAGCAGGCATCACTAAATAGCAGACCGTGGTCCATGCCTGGACCGAATGACAGTCCTATGGAGACCGCAGCTCTGCAACCCAGTAGCCTAGGTGTCCTCTCCTGGCTGATAACCTCCTTCCCCCGCCGCCAGCTTTCACCCCTACAGCAGCTAGTAGGCAGATGGCGTGGCACACCTGGACAGAGTGCCCAAGCTCACAAGCTGGTGACTTGCCACCAGGATAAGGGGCGGTCCCAGCAACGAATCACTGGGATGTAAGTGAGGGGGCTTTCATGTAAAGGGGACTGGGGGATGTAAAGAAGGAAGGACTGTGAAAGGAACTGGCACACAAGCAAGGGGGGCTTAGTCCATAATTCCAGTCCCCAATGCCTGTACCCACACAGTACCCCAAACAAATTGTTCCAAACAAAGCATTACTCACCCAGCCAACCTCTTCCTCTCTCGTAGAACATACCCGCTGCTGGGGGGAAGTGCGGACTGGTCCTTCCCTCTGGAGTCCCTTCAGCCACTTGAGAGAAGACAGGGTGGCTGGGCTCACTCCATCATGCTGTTGGGGATCTGGGCCAACTTCCCAGCACCCCTGGGGTATACAAGTGGAGACTGAAGTCCCATCCACCTTCACAGGAAATCCATCCTCTGTTAGTTGAGGGCAGAGGCCACCAGCATTCTGCCCTGTTGCCAGTGCTTCTGCTGGGGATTCCATATCATCTGCTCTGGCTAACTGTTGGGGAGGGAGGCCGACTGCCCCGGCTCCCTGGAACTCCGCAGTTGTTGCCAGTGCTGGACAGAGGTTGGTAGCACTCTGCCCTGATGCCAGCACTTCTGCTGTTTTTCTGTCAGTGGAGACCGCAGGCCCATCCACCGACACCAGATCACGCTGCAGTTGTGTGGTGCCGATTGCATTCTCTCCTTGGATCCTGAGCAGCTCAGGAGTGACCACCACCTCCTCATCTTGGGCCTCCGGAACTGCTGCAGGGGTGGAGCAGAGGTCTTGGACCCTCTGACCAGTTGCCAGTGCTTCAGCTGGGTTGGTGTCACAATTCTGGGGCAGCGTCTGCTGCTGGAACTCCCTTTCTCTGGTATTGTCTCCCAGGTGCACAAACCCTTATTGGGGGGGGCATGGCTGCTTCCCCTCCCTGCATCTCTGAAATCCATCTCTGAAAAAGGAACCATCACCTTCTCACCTCGGGCCTCCACAACTGAAACGGGTGTGGAGCAGGGATCTGAAGTACTCTGTTCTGCTGCCAGTACTTCTGCTGGGGGTTCGCTAGGTGGTTCCTCTACAGAAAAGTTGATTAAATCACTAATCTCTGGAATTGCTGAAAATCCAGGGCACAGGCTGGTGACACTTGGGCCCAGTGCCAGCACTGGAGCAAGTGACGCATAATCTTTATCTTTGGATGAAAAGTCCATACATTCTGTAATCTGTGCCTGGAGAGATGAGCCGACTGCTCCATCTCCCATATCCTCATCCGGAATGGGCCTTACTGTTAAATATTATTTCAAAAATTTTAATTACATGCCCCAGTCAAACAGGGGCAGAAAAATTGGGCCTTGGGTGGTGGTGGTGGCACAACACTGTAACCCATCACAGTTACTCTTGTTGGGTGCAGGAATGGGCCCTGATGTTAAATATAATTTAAAAAATTGTAATGACATGCCCCTGTTAAACAGGGGCAGAAAAAATGGGCCTTGGGTGGTGCTGGTGCCCAAAAATATGGTTAAAGCTAGCATCAAGATTCAGGAGGAATAGGATAAGCAGCATAGGCAGTCTTCAAGGGATCCCAGATCCATAGCAAATTCAATCAGTTACATCAGCATCAGGTACTTGATAGCTGCTGATCTAGGACTGATTCATTTTTATAAATGTGAGCCTATCAACGGAGTCTGTGGACAGGCGCACTCTTTGATCCGTTACAAACCCTCCAGCAGCACTGAATGTGCATTCAGATAGCATGCTAGATGCAAGACAGGCCAGTAGCTCGATTGCATATTGAGCAAGTTCTGGCCAGTGATCCATCCTCAGGACCCAGTAACCCAGTGGATAGTTACATAGTTATATAGCTACATAGTTAGTCAGTTAGTTGGAAGCTCTGCTGGAAAGGTCTCCAAGACTGTTCTTGCCCCTAGATATTCCTGCACCATATAATGCAGATGCTGGCAATGGTTGCTTGAACCTATCAGACCTTGGTGCTGAAGACTGAAAAATTGCTTAAAGGTATCGGTCAGCCGGCCACCTTCTCCACTGCTCTTCCTCTGACCGAACGAAGCCTCAGAAACACGTTGTCCAGCATCAGGAAATGGTAACCTCCCAGGGTCTGGAAAGGTGTTACACAAACTTGTCTTCAAGGCCTCCTGAAGATATTTCATCCTCTGCTCCGTCTGAGAAGGCAGGATGAGTTCTGCAACTTTACCCTTTTAACGTGGATCAAGAAGGATTACCAGCCAGTAATGATCACTCTCCTTGATACCACAAATCCTAGGGTCCTTTTACAGGCTTTGCAGTATCAGGGAGGCCATGCAGCGGTTTGCAGTTTTGGAGGTATTCGATACTGAGTCCTCTGGGTCACTAAGGATCACATTATCCGTAACTACCTTCTCCCAGCCACATACAACTCCTTGGGTTTCTGGGGACTGAAAACCATCCCTTGAAGACTGCTGACACAATCCTCCTCCTCCTCTTCTTGTGTATTTGCCAGCCTGCAGGAATGCTATCTGGATAAAGGGGGGCCTTGAGAGGAAAGGAAGTCCTCCTCTTCCTCCCGCTCTTCTGCCTCAAGTGGCCTGTCCATGATTCCACAAAGCTTGCGCTTCAGCAGGAAGACTAGAGGGACAGTGTCCCTGATGCATGCATTGTCGCTGCTCACCATCCTTGTGGCCTCCTCAAATGGTGACAGGACAGTGCATGCATCCTTGATCAGTAGCCACTGGCGTGGCAAAAAGAAGCCAAGCTCCCCTGACCCTGTCCTGGTGCCATACTCCCACAGGTACTCATTGATGGCCCTCTGCTGTGTATGCAGCCACTGTAGCATTGCCAACACTGAGTTCCACCTGGTGGGCATGTCACAAATGAGGCGATTGGTGGGCAGGTTGCATTCCCTTTGAATGCCAGCCAGCCGAGCACTGGCATTGTATGACTGGCGGAAATGACCACAGACTTTTCTGGCCTGCCTCAGGAGATCTTGTAAGCCTGGGTACCTGGCCAAGAAACGCTGCACCACCAAATTCAGGATGTGTGCCAAACATGGGTCAAGCTTCCCTGTGAGTGGGCAGAGAGAAGGTTGGTGCCACTGTCGCATACAACCATTCCTGGCTCAAGCTGTGTTGGCGTCAACCACCTCTGAGCCTGCCCCTGCAGATCTGACAGAATCTCTGCCCCAGTGTGGCTCCTGTCCCCTAGGCAGACAAACTCAAACACCAAATGGCATCTTTTAGCCTGACTGCTTGCGTAGCCCCTTGAACGCTTACAGAGCACTGCTGGTTCAGAGGACAATTCGGAATAAGAGGCCATAGAGGAAGAAGAAGAGGAGGGGGTGGAGCAGAGAGATGTGGCAGAATCACCACTAGCTTTTTGGAGGTGTGGTGGCGGAACAAGCTCCAACAACACTGAACCCTGTCCTGCATCCTTCCCAGCTGCCAGCAGAGTTACCCAGTGCGCCGTGAAGGAAAGGTAACGTCCCTTCCCATGCCTGCTGGACCACGAGTGAGTGGTAATATGAACCTTACTGCTGATTGCAAACAGCAATGGTGCGATCTGCTACACACGTGTCAAAGGCCAACACCAAGCAACTTTTAAAAGTCAGCGGGGAGCCAGCAGCGCCCTGCACCTTGATTAGCTCTGCGGTGTCATGCAATAGGGTGGCTGCCCTTAAGCTGCCCCCTGGAGGACATCCTGCCTTGTTGGAGTTGTGCCTCCTCACTTTCCTCCTCTCTTCTCTCATGCACCCAAGTATAGTCAGTGACCTCATCATCCCCTCCCTCCTCGTCACTGGAGCAAACTTAGCAGTATGCTGCAGCTGGGGGAACATGACTCCCAGTTTCTTGTCCTTCTGTGGCACCCCCTCTCTCTAGGCTCACATTTCTCTCTTCCTCCACCTGGCAACCAACATCAGGGCTTTCAAATCGCTGCACATCCTCCAGCAGCATGTAACCGACACTGGGGACTCCTCCGTGCATTATGATGGGGCTATGGAAGGAGTAACTGTGGACAAGGAGCCGGGGGGAGTAGGCCTGCTTTGGCAGCTGCGTTGGAAGGCAAACTACTCTGAGGATGGGTGACAGAGGATGAGGAGGATGAGGACGGCTTTGTTGTCCACTCCACCAACTCTTCTGCATGTTGTGGCTCAATAACACGGCCAGCAGCAGAAAAAAAGGACAAGCGTGCCCCATGGCCACCTGCAGAGGATGCACCGTGTCCACGATCACCAATGAATCAATAGTGAATAATTCCGCGCCACATATAAAAATAATAAATTTGTAAAAAATAAAAGTGAAGGAATAAAAGTGAAGCAGCTACACCCTTAAACAAAAAATGGAAAATTCCATAAATGCATAAATGTAAGTAGCCATTTGGCTATGTTCTGTTTTTATTGTTTTCTTAAATAAATGGTGTTACACTATGTTCGGTTCCTCTCCATCTATTTTATATCCCATACGTGAGATCCTGTGATGTGAGGACAAGAGCCGGGTACATTTTTTTCCATTGCAGCAAGCAATATCTTGCTAAAGCCTATTTGACCTTTTTTTAATTAAATTGGTCAACTTCATCTGGTAAGCGGACATCCATTTCCATGAGCACATTGGTGTGTGTTTTTTCAGTGATGGTGAAGGGATTTTGCTGCTCACGTTTTGTTATCAAAGATTTACATCAGGATCTCACACCAATTTTGGATGGACTTTGTTATTGATGTCAATTTATATTTGATACACAATTATTTTTTATTTTTTTGACACTATATGTTACGATTGCACAATTATTATTGTTCACTGGTATTTAGTTTTTGAATTTTGTTCACAATAGATATATAGGCAGGCTGGTATTATTATTATTTTTATTCGATTATATTTACATTTAAGGGAATTTTTAATTTTACAAATATTTGTTCCTGTTTATTATCTAGCGCTCCCCAACCTCTTTTCCTCCACGATCACCAATGTTGACTGTAGATACAGAGGCTGCTTGCCCTCTTTTAGTGGCCTGTGAGCGGCTACCTGTCCTTGGTGGCCTTCCGGACATGATTTTTTTTTTTTGTAACACTGCACTACACTATTATATACTGTGTACACTGCCTGAAGTGTATTAGAAACTGTACACCACTGAATGCACTGTATATATAGGCTACACTGAATGCCGCGTGTAATATATATATAATTACACACACACACACACTCGAACATCGAGCTCATCCCTACGCCTCAGCTGGTTGCCGCCACACACGCTTGACACCATCTGAACTAAATAAGTTTATCTTGGTCTCATCAGACCACAGGACATGGTTCCAGTAATCCATGTCCTTAGTGCTTGTCTTCAGCAAACTGTTTGCAGGCTTTCTTGTGCTTTATCTTTAGAAGAGGCTTCCTTCTGGGACAACAGCTACATAGACCAATTTGATGCAGTGTGCAGTGTATGGTCTGAGCACTGACAGGCTGACCCCCCACCCCTTCAACCTCTGCAGCAATGCTGGCAGCACTCATACATCTATTTCCCAAAGACAACCTCTGGATATGATGCTGAGCATGTGCACTCAACTGCTTTGGTCGACCATGACAAGGCCTGTTCTGAGTGGAACCTGTCCTGTTAAACCGATGTATGGTCTTGGCCACCATGCTGCAGCTCAGTTTCAGGGTTTTGGCAATCTTCTTATAGCCTAGGCAACCTTTATGTAGAGCAACAATTATTTTTTTCAGATCCTTAGAGTTCTTTGCCATGAGGTGGCATGTTGAACTTCCAGTGACCAGTATGAGAGAGTGAGAGCGATAACACCACATTTAACACACCTGCTCCCCATTCACACCTGAGACCTTGTAACACTAACGAGTCACATGACAGCAAGGAAGGAAAATGCCTAATTGGGCCCAATTTGGACATTTTCACTTAGGGGTGTATTCACATTTGTTGCCAGCGGTGTAGACATTAATGGCTGCGTTTTGAGATATTTTGAGGGGACAGCAAATGTACACTATTATACAAGCTGTACACTCACTACTTTACATTGTAGCTGTTGTCACATGAAAAGATATAATAAAATATTTACAAAAATGTGAGGGGTGTACTCACTTTTGTGAGATACTGTATAAATCTGTATGTATGTGTATATATGTACAAGTATGTGTATATATGTATATATTTATTATTTTTAGCGTACAGTAAATTGTTGCAAATACAAATGTTTTTTAGGCATTCTCATGTTTATTTCTTTTGTTTGTATTGGTATGACACAAAAAACTGGAGAAACAAAAAGCCAAATCTGACACACAAAACTCAGAAAATGGACTGGACAAAATTATTGGCACCCTTAATTTAATATTTGGTAGCACACACCTTGGAAAAAATAACTGAAATCAATCGCTTTGTGTAACCATCAATGAGTTTCTTACACCTCTCTACTGGGATCTTGGACCACTCTTCTTTCGCCAACTTTCTCTCCACAACTGCTCTATGGCAACGTTTCTCAACTCCAGTCCTCAAGTACCCCCAAAGGTCATGTTTTCAGGATATCCATTATTTTGCACAGGTGATTTGATCGGTTTCACACTGCCTTAGTAATTACCACAGCCGTTTCATCTGAAGGAAATCCTGAAAACATGACAATGTTGGGGTTACTTGAGGACTGGAGTTGAGAAACATTGCTCTATGGGATTTAGATCTGGACTCATTGCTGGCCAGTTCAGTACGCTCCAGCGCTTTGTCATTTCTGGGTGCTTTTTGACATTTTTGTGCTTTTGGCAGCATTGTCCTGCTGTAAGACCCATGACCTCTGACGTAGACCAAACTTTCTGACACTGGGCCCTACATTGCACCCCAGAATTCTTTGGTAGTCTTCAGATTTGATAATGCCATGCACACAGTCAAGACATCCACTGCCCGAAGCAGCAAAGCAACCCCAAAACATCAGTGAACCTCCACCATATTTGACTGTAGGGACTGTATTCTTTTCTTTAAAGGCCTCATTTCTTTTTTCTGAAAACAGTAGAATGATGGGCTTTATAAAAAAAGCTATAATTTTGTTTTGTCTATACACAGCACATTCTCCCAAAAGAATTTTGGCAAACTCGAATCCGGCTTTTCAGCAGTGGGGGTCCTGCTGGGTCTCCTACCATAGCGTATCTTTTCATTCAGATGGCGATGTATAGTGCGAGCTGACACAGTTGTACCCTGTGCCTGAAGGTCACCTTGAATTTTTCTGGAAGTTGATCAAGGTTCTTTATCCACCATTCCAACAATCCTTCGTTGTAATCTTTGATCAATTTTTCTCTTTCGTCCACGTCCAGGAAGATTGGTTACAGTGTCATGGGCTGTAAACTTCTTGACAATGTTGCGCACAGTGGACACAGGAACATTAAGATCTCTGGAAATGGGGGGTGTGGCCGGCATCTGAGCAGCATGGACGTTCTCCACTGAGCTCTGTGGAAAGCCCGGGATTCAGTGTTGTATACCAGTTTACAGGGACCTCGTTTCAGGATGAAAATTGCACCTGGGGACCCTCCTGACCCCCCTGCAGCATGGCAGGATGTTAACCAAAAGAAAGGGTGACAGGCACCCTCAGAAAATAACAGCCAATATGAACCACCCGGCCGCCAGACGAATCCAAGTTGGCGCTACAGCTGCGGCGTCTGCATCTCTCCCCTCTCGGCTCTCAATCTCACCATCTCCACAGAAGATGGAGAGGAAGGCATTATGGAGCTCACCAACCCTGGGCAAGGCTTGCCCTTATCTTCCCCAGGCAGTCCACTGACAGGCAGCCCTGCTAAAGCTAGGATGAGGCTGGACACAGACCACACAGCAACGCCTGAGGTGAGCCTAAACAATATGCACACTGTTAACCCCTGTAGTGCTCCTGACCCGTTTGCCAGCTTCCCTACTAATGATCAGTCCATACTAGACACTACACTCAGACATGCTATCCACCCTAAGGAATTCTCTGCAGTCAGATATGCTATCCATTATGCACCGTCTACATGCTGATATATCCTCAGTTTCAGGCAGAGTTTCACAAATTGAAAACCAACTAGGGGGTTTTGCATCAACCGTAAATGACCTCATGGATGCACATGAGGATAATCTTGAGGATCACGCGTGAATCAAACGCAAGCTAGCAGACCTGGAGGACAGATTGCGTCGTAATAACTTAAAAATCAGAGGAAATGTGGAAACAGTGCAATCCCACGAGCTAGCAAGCTATGCAAAAGGGCTTCTCAAAGCATTACTGCCTAAAATAAAAAATATGAAAATGGTGATTGACCGTATCCACCATTTGCCGAAACTGCCATCCCTGCCTGACACCATCACACGGATGTGATTTTATGCATACATTTTTACCATGTCAAGGAACAAATTATGTGGAAATCCAGAAGTGGGCAATTCCTACCTGATCCATATTCACACCTTCAAATATTTGCTGATTTATCACAATATACTCTTCAAATGCGTAGAGAACTTAATACAGTTACCAAAGCATTGAGAAACCATAATCTTCCATACCAAATTCACACTCTCGTGGATGGGAAGACTCGTGTCCTTCAAGATGCTTAAACTCCCACAGCTATTATACTTCTTCCATTCCCTATCTATTCCTATACCCACATCCTATACCCACATCCTATTTTTGAAAGCTACAGACAATGTTAAACCACTTTATCTGGCAGGGGGGAAAAAGCGAGATGCTCACACGTTAAGCTCATCAAACATAAAGCGGCTGGAGGCATGGGTCTTCCCAACCTCAGGGATTACTATCTAGCCACATTATTAGCACAATTAAATATATTATTTGCGCCACATGCACACAGTCTGTGGAGAAACTTAGAAACCCTGCAAGTCCCAGGTAGGAACCTCCATAGTTGGATCCTCAGCACGCTTCACAAACACAAGAAAGATGCACTCTTATCCCCTACCGTATTAGCTTCTATGTCAGCTTTCCAACATCTGACCCTCAAATCACCCCATAGGGGCTTCTTAACCCCAATCCCCATTACACTAAATATGATTTCCTTTCTAACACCTGGCATCAGTAATTCAGCATGGACAATGTGGGGTATCACCCTAGCTTCGGACCTTTACACATCCGGAGTACTTAAATCTTTCCCAACACTTTAAAAGGAGTTTGATCTTCCTGCCAATGAGTATTATCAATACCTCAGGATCGCCCACTGCCTAATCCACTCATCCGCAATATTTCAAAACGTTCCTAGCCAAATATGGAAATATTGGTTTGAGGAGAGCCCATACATTAAAGGTATAGCACTTTTTTACCAAACTCTAAAAAACAAAACATTGTTTACTAAAAATCAATCCCAGATCAAATGGGGGAGTGAACTGGGATTGCATTTCACAGAGGATCAATGGAGAGCGGACTTAAATGTGCCATAAAAAAATAAACTAAATCAGCCAACTTATGACTACTTATATGACAACTATCATATAAGATTGCCTTCAGATGGTATCGAACCCCCACATATCATGGACGCAATGGACTCTTCCATATCGCCCTTATGTTGGTGAGAGTGTGGCTCCAACGGCTCACTCTTACACATTCTGTGGTCTTGCAGATTCCTTTCTCAATATTAGTTGGATGTTTTCAATCTCATCCAGAGTGTCACTCATATAAAGATAAATCCCTCTCCAGAACTTGCCATTTTAAACTTAGGAATTGAGAAATTCCCCTACTCGCTCAGAGGCAGAGGCGTTGCTAGGGGGGTGCGGTCCGCACCCGGGTGACACCCGCCAGAGGGGTGACACCCGTGGGTAGCGGCACCGTTAACACTGCCCACCTCCCTACACTAATGTGCTCCTCATAGATCTCTCGTTTCCTTCAGTGGAGCACCTCCTCTTCCTCCTCCTCCCACATCCACACAGGAGGAGGAGACCAAGGGACACCACTGTGTGTATCCATCTGAACTGACTGTTCTGAGGTCTGTTCACTTTACTATGTGTAGTCCTAGATGGACATGGGGGGCCCTATGGGAGGGCAGAGGGGGTGTCTATACTGATGGGGGGGTCTGCACTGAGGGGGTGGGGGTGTCTATACTGATGGGGGTGTCTGCACTGAGGGGGAGGGGGTGTCTATACTGATGGGGGGTCTGCATTGAGGGGGAGGGGGTGTCTATATTGATGGGGGGGGTCTGCATTGAGGGTGGTGTTTATACTGAGGGGGGTCTGCATTGAGGGGGATGTTTATACTGATGGGTAGGTCTGCATTAAGGGTGGGTGTTTATACTAATTAGGGGGTCTGCACTAAGGGGGGTCTATACTGATGGGGGAGTCTGCACTGAGGGGGGTGTCTATAGTAATGGAGGGGGTCTAAACTGAGATGGGGGGTGTATACTGATGGGGGGAGGTCTGCACTGAGATGGTGTATATACTGATGGGGGGAGGTCTGCACTAAGGCGGTCTATACTGATGGGAGGTCTGCACTGAGGGGGTGTCTATATGATGGGGGGGTCTGCACTGAGGGGGGTGTCTATACTGATGGGGGGTCTGTACTTAGTGAGGGGGATCTGTACTGAGGGGTGGGTCTATACTTATGGAGGGGGGGTCTGTACTGAGGGGGAGGTCTATACTCATGGGGGGGTCTGTACTTAGTGGGGTGTCTGTACTGAGGGAGGGGGATCTATACTGCGGGAGGAAGATCTGTGCTTAGTGGGGGGGGTCTATACTGAGAGAGGGGGGTCTGTACTGAGGGGGGACTATAGTTGGTGGAGGACTGTGACACCAATTTTTTCTGCACTGGGTGACACCAACCCTAGTGACGCCACTGCTCAGAGGTATAATTGTACACATACTATTAGCGGCTAAATTGATTATCACACGTAACTGGCTTTCTAAAGTCCTTCTTGCTCAGAAGTCATAACTTCTGCTCAATTGCACAGTACTTATGAATGTTTGTTTGCATCAAGCAAAGGCCGACTATGCTCAACATGAGCAGAGTGGTCCCAATGGTCCATCTGGTACAATGAAGTGTTTTCTAAGTCTAGATAATAAGGTTAATGTATGTTATATAATCATTCATGTCTGTTCTACCTAATCTCTGCACTTCCGTTGCATTAATTTAGTAAGTTTAGTAGTATACTTGACATGAGCTGTCATTAACATGATCTCTTTGTATTAAACAATGTATGACACATTTTGTCTATTTCTGTTCTTTTTATGTTCTTTTATGAAAAACCTCAATAAAAACATTGAATAATCTCTGGAAATTGACTTGTAACCTTGAGATTGTCCATGCTATTACACAATTTTTGTTCTCAAATCCTCAGACAATTCTTTGCACACACAGACACAACTGTTGAGTCAATTTTTCACCATTTTAACTGGTTGCCGATGTGATTTCTATATTGTCAGCACCTGTTAATTGATACAGGTGAGTTTATTTGCAAATTACAGGAGCATCACAAACTTGGAATGCAATTATTTCTTACAATTTTGAGAAGGTGTCAATAATTTTGTCCAGTCCATTTCTGGAGTTTTGCGTGGAATGTGTTTTGGTTCTCTACTTTTTTGTGTCATACCAATACAAAAAAAATAAATAAATAAACATGAGAATGGCTAAATATTTGCAATTGCAACAATTTTTTGGGCAAAGTGGTGCACTATTTGACAGAAATGCAGGGGTGCCAATATTGTTGGACATGACTTTACATTTATACAGTTGTGCACATAAGTTTACATACCCTGGCAGAATTTATGATTTCTTGGCCATTTTTCAGAGAATATGAACTTTTTTATTATCAATCAACTGTGTTTACTCTTTTTAAATCATAATGGCAATAGAAACTACCCAAATGACCCTGGTCAAAAGTTGACATACCCCAGTTCTTAATACCGTGTATTGCCCCCTTTAACATCAATGACAGCTTGAAGTCTTTTGTAGTATTTGTGGATGAGGCTCTTTATCTTCTCAGATGGTAAAGGTGCCCATTCCTCTTGGCAAAAAGCCTTCTGTAAATTCTTGGGCTGTCTTGCATGAACTGCACGTTTGAGATTTCCGCAGAGTGGCTCAATGATATTGAGGTCAGGAGACTAATATGGCCACTCCAGAAACCACTTTATTCTGCTGTAGACAATGACAGATCAACTTGGCCTTATGTTTTGGATCATTGTCATGTTGGAATGTCCAATGACGTCTCATGCGCAGCTTCCTGGCTTATGAATGCAAATGTTCCTCCAGTATTTTTTGATTACATACTGCATTCATCTTGCCAACAATTTTGACCAAATTTCCTGTGCCTTTGTAGCTCACACATCCCCAAAATATCAGTGATCCAACTCCGTACCTTTCATCCTAGGCCTTGTTGACTCCTCTCCAAATGTAGCGTTTATGGTTGTGGCCAAAAAGCAATATTTTGGTCTCCTCACTCCAAATGACTTTGTGCCAGAAGGTTGTGGCTGTGCTGTTTGGCGTATTATAAGCAGGATACTTTATGGCATTTGCATCGTAATGTCTTTCTTCTGGCGACTCGACCATGCAGCCCATCTTTCTTCAAGTGTCACCTTATTGTGCATCTTGAAACAGCCAAACCACATGTTTTCAGAGAGTCCTGTATTTCACCTGAAGTTATTTGTGGGTTTTTCTTTGCATCCCGAACAATTTTCCAGGCAGTTGTGGCTGAAATCTTAGTTGGTTTACCTGACCGTGGTTTGGTTTCAACAGAACCCCTCATTTTCCACTTCTTGAATAGAGTTTGAACACTGCTGATTGGCATTCTCAATTCCTTGGATATCTTTCTATATCCCTTTCCTGTTTTATATAGTTCAACTACCTTTTTCCCGCAGATCCTTTGACAATTCTTTTGCTTGCCCCATGACTCAGAATCGAGAAACGTCAGTGGAGCACTGGATGAAAGATGCAAGGGTCTGTCAGGAGTCCAGAAACTCATTGACCTTTTATACACACACACTAATTACAAGCCAACAGATCACAGGTGAGGTTGGTTACCTTTTAATAGCCATTCAAACCCCTTTGTGTCAACTTGTGTGCATGTTATCAGGCCAAAATCACCAGGGTATGTAAACTTTTGATCAGGGCCATTTGGGTAGTTTATGTTGCCATTATGATTTAAAAAGAGTAAACACAGTTGACTGATAATAAATGGCTTCAGCCAAACACTACCCATGAGTGAAAGAAATGTTTTTTGTGTTATCATTCACATTCTCTGAAAAATGGCCAAGAAATCATACATTCTGCCACAGTATATAAACTTATGAGCACAACTGTATATACGGTATAATATATATATATATATATATATATATATATATATATATATATATATATAAATATAATATTTTGTGGAGATGTGACCCCATGTCACAGGTGCATATGAGCAGTGTATGCCTGATTTTGGTAGGCTTTCTAATTGCACACCTGTATGCTGGCTTCATAATCATCCCAGGAATAGAGGTCAGTGCTCAGACTTGGAGACAGCTCCGCCTGGCAGATAGGAAGTCTGGCCTGGGAGGTTGGAAGGGTCCCAGTAGGAGACGGCTCCAGGAGAAAGACTGGAGGTCTCGGAGTCTAAGGCTGCAGGTGGCAGCCTGTGTATGCACGTCTGTAGCAGGCAGATGTGGCCAGCAACTAAAACAGCATGAAGCTGACAGTGAGTAAGCCAGGAGGCTATAGTTTGTGTTTATACAGTGATGGTGGAACCCCCCTGTGAGGGAAGATTGCTGTTTGTTTGAACTTTGTGATTACCTTTAAATAAAAGTGGGCTGCCATGCACTAAAAAGGCAGTCTGGAGTGGCACGTTTCTGGAAAACTGCATGCACCACTTGAACCTAATCACCCTGGATTGTCACAGTTGGTGGAGAAATTGGCGTTGGGCACGGATGGCGCTGGTCCAGATCCTCGCATGCCGGTAACCGTGAGTGTCAGAGACTGTGTGTATTGCTGTTGCTGTGTGAAGCAAAGTGATGGGTGCTGTATCTCAGCTCTAAGGAGACAGTACGGCAAAAAAATTTTTTGAAGTAACTCTGCATCCGGTGCTGCAAAAATGCATGTTGTTGCCGGTAGCAACAAAGGCAAGGTCAGTCGTGAGACCTATGGTGAATGGTGGAATGATCCTGATGAGAGTCCTGGCTGGTGGGCTCAAGAGGATCGTTACAGTTGCTGGAGAAACTCTGCAGGGAGAATGCAGTCTCCCATAGCAACCAGTGAAGTGTTGTCTGGATGGTGGGGCTCCTATGAAGAGGTGGCTCACTGTTCCCACAAAGAGGGCTGGGAAGCACGAGAGTCTTTCATTTCACCCGGTAACCGCATGGGGAAATGCAACAGGCTGACTGGAAATTCAAGAGGAGAGCGGTTGCCCGTCTGATTCCAAGTCTGCAGACTGGGTGAGAAAGAAATGTGAATATGCACACGGGAGTGGAAGTAACCCCAAATGAGAGATCCACTGTTTGTGATAAAAAGGACTTGCCTCGCTGCAGTGCTCTGTTTAGTGGGGAGGCAAGTGTTAAAGTTAAAAAGCTTGAGGTCTGCAATGAAACTCCATCTGCTCATGCTGATGAGGGTGGGGTACAGCAACATGGTGTGGTTAAAAATGTGTTGCCACAATGCAGGTTAAAACAAAGTGACGTGTTTAATGTTGAGAAGTGTAAAACTGACAAGAGCAGTGTTTCAGATGCTGTTGAGCCTCTTGGTCTGTCTAGGTCTCGTTGGGATGATGTAGTCCAACAGAGCAATACCTACTGGGATGATTGGGCCAAGAGACTAATAGCAATGCTGGAAGAAGCTTTTGCAGCTAAAAGAGTAGTGGATGCTATGGCTGCTGTGCCAGGAGAGGTGTTTGCAGAACAGCCTATAGGCCAAGGTGCACGGGTTGTTGCCGAGACTACACTCGTTCAGACCTTCAGTCATAAAAGGATTAAATGCACAGCGGAAATTGTGTCCACAATGAAAAAGAGAAAATGTGTATTTTGTGACAGACATGCTTAATGAAATGTTAGCATCATGGAGTGTACAGCCAGTATATATCCTGCCGTCCACTCCTGTGTTTGGAGAACTGTTACCATGGGGTATGGCTGATTGGAGCTGGATATTGCAGGCTGTACTGTGCAGAAATCGCAAATGCTTGAATCATTTAATTCAATGTTTGGTGTTTAATGTGGAAAGTTAACTCACAGTGCGTTGGATTGCTCCATACAAAGCTTGGGTATGAGAGGCACTCTGGAGCACTGTTGGACAGGTCAGATGTATTGAAAAGTGTTGGCAAATATGTGTTGCAAGAACAATTGCTGTTGGCGTGTCGGACAACAGGGGGCGATGCAAAACTGTGGGAAGGTCCCATAGAGAGTAACTGCTTCCCTGTGTGTGTGGTCCCTCCTCAGACACTATCCTTGCAAGCGATGGGACCAGAGTTCCTGGTGGTTTTGAACTGGGTAATTTGAGAAAGCGGTTGCCGGGGTAACCACGCAGGTATCGGTGAACCTGAAACCCAAAAAGTGCTGGGTAAAGTTGAGACAGATGTCAAAATAGGACCCCTACAGTCTTGGGAGAGTAGATTTGGGGGAGGTGAGAAGAAATTTAAGCTCACAAAGATTAGGAAGAAGTGCGCATTGAAGCACACTTGGAAAAAGGTGGGTGGAGTGCCCCTTTAGGAAGAAGGGTATTTCTCCCTCCGGTGCAAAACGGGGGGGGGGGGGGGAGAAAAGTGGAGATGCGACCCCCATGCCACAGGTGCATATAAGCAGTGTATGCCTGATTTTGGTAGGCTTGCTAATTGTACACCTGTGTGCTGGATTCATAATCATCCCAGGAATAGAGGTCAGTGCTCAGACTTGGAGACAGCTCCGCCCGGCATACATGTAGTCTGCCCTGGGAGGTCGGGAGGGTCCCAGTCAGAGATGGCTCCAGGACAAAGAGACAGGAGGTCTCGGAGTCTAAGGCTGCAGGTGGCAGCCTGTGTGTGCACGTCTATCAGTGGGCTGCCATGCCCTAAAAACGCAGTCTGGAGTGGCACGTTTCTGGAAAACTGCATGCACCACTTGAACCTAATCACCCCGGATCGTCAGTGTGTATATCTATATCTATCTATCTCAGAAGGGAAAAATATTTTTTTTTTCCCTGGGATATCCCCATTAGAGTAATGGGTGAAATGTCCAACAGGAGTGGTGATGCGACCCAGTGCACATCTTGCTCCATGTATATGTTTCTTGAAGAGCTGATCAAGGGTGACTACTGCTGTGCATGATGTGAGCTAGCCCAGATCCTGTATCTTTAGAATCAGGGGGCAACACTGCGAAACATCTACAACCGGAAAAGAAGCTTGGACATTATGGAGTTACAGAAGTCAGAAGTAGTATCTGGGAGACAGAAGGAGTAGTAGAGGGAAAAGCCTTTGGGCCAGTTCACACCACATGCAGTCCGGTGAGTTTTTTTATATGTATCAAAAACGCACGGAAAGTCGGTTGTATGGTTTTCAATGGCATAGTTCACCCCAGTGCAGTCAGTTCCAGAGTGTTCCAGTTCCAGAAAAAAAAAGTCGAACATGCTGCATTTTTCCCCAGTACAGTGGAAAAAGAGGAAAATGGAAGGAAAAAAGCATCTGGAATGCAATCAGAAACGCATCAAAAACATGCCGGAATGCATCAAAAAACGTGTTAAAAACGCGAATGCAGAAACGCATCGGGAATGGATCTAGGGTGCATTTTTGTGGTGTGAACCACCCCTCAGAAAGACTAGTCCTGAGTTGGTACATCCCAACAAATATTCCAAGTTGCATGATGTTGGGGATATTGGCTCAGGGATGGCATTGCTGGAGCAGTCTCCCTCCCCTAGCTGCCAGGGAAATGACTGCTCCGCTAAAGAGGGGAAAGGGACACAGGCAAGTTTAGGCAGGTACTGGTGGTAGGGGACTCAATTATTAGGACAGATAGGGCAATCTGTCATAATTTGGTGCAGAACTGAGGGTTTTAGGTTCCTGGAGAACTGGGCTGACTTTTCCGTCAGTTACCGGCTCTTTAGTAGGGACGAACTGCACCTAAATGGGGAAAGTGTAGTTCTGTTGGGGGAGAGGATGGCCAAAAAGTTAGAGGGGCTTTTAAACTAGGTGGCAGGGGAGGGATCAGAGAAAGCAATAGCCAGCAGTAAGCAAAGGTCAGAGGGTGCTAATGGAGTCATTCATGGTAGTATATCCATAACACCTAAACTAGGGATGAGTGGATTGGCAGAACAAATGTACAGCCACAGAACAACTAAGGAGGAAATAATATGCGCCCATACAAAGCTGAGAGGCATGTACACAAATGCCAGGAGGCTAGCTAAAATGGACAAACTGGAGCTGCTGATGCACAAGAAGTATTTGGACTTTTTGGGAATATCAAACTTATTTGACAGCTCACATGACTGGCTGGCAACTATTCAGGGGTATTCCTTGTATTGGAGGGACAGGGAGAGTAGAAGAGGGGGAGGAGTGTGCCTCTATATCAAAAATTATTTACTGGTGAATGTGAGGGACGACATTGCAAATGGGGCAAGGGAGGAAATGGAGTCCCTGTGGGTGGGGTTTAAAAGGAAATTAAACAAATAGGAACTTAATAATGGGGTATGTTAAAGGCCCCCTAACCTGAAGGATGAGGAGGAGTTGGATCTCCTGCCACAGTCAGAAATGGCAGGGAAATTTTTATCATAATGGGGGACTTTAACTATCCAGATGTAGCACGGCCCCCTTGAAGACCGCTGAGAATTACCTGCGCATCTGCACAGCCATGACCAAGTGAACCTTCCAACCCAACTGACACTCTGTGTTCAGACATCTTAGTAACACTGTGTAGCAAGAATCAAACAACTCAGTAATGTTAGGTTCTGAAATATTTTACTTGAACCAAAAGAAAGGAGGATTATTTTACAAAAAAGGTAATAAATCTGCTGAGCCGGGTTAACAGCGCCAACCCCGCAGACAAATTCCTCATAGAGACACAAATGATGATTCAGCAACAGGCAATGTTATTCACATGTGTACACTATATTTAGATCAAAGGTCAGTTTCAGTTAACTGCGTATAAATAGTCAGCCTATGCTACAGAGGGATAGATATATATATTCAATGCAATATCATCTTTACTTCAAGATTTTTTCAAATATACAGAAAGTGCAGATGTGCAAGCCACTGTACAGTATCGAGCATCACTGCACTTCATCAGGCTTCTCTGGCTATGTGTGATACACCGATAAAAGATCATGCATTTATCCCAAACCCAAAGTGTACCACTGACTATGTTGTACACCCAAAGTGCTCTGTAAGTGGATGTCTGCTTACCAGAAGTTGTTGACCTTATTAATTAAAAGGTCAGGTATAGTCTTTAGCAAGAATAAACTTGCTGCAACTGGATGGTTGAGCCGTGTGGGAAACCTTTCCTCTCCCCTATTGTGGGTGCCCAGAAATATATGTATTAAGGATACAATAAACTAGAATAGTGTAATCCCATTTATTGAATAGTTGGATAAAATATAAAAGCCAAGTGGCTTCTTACATTAAAAATTGCCTTCGCCCGGCACTGAGGCTGTTGCGCTCAATTGTGATTAAAGCCCCGCTCTGCGTGTAGTAACCGGCGTGCGCTCCACCGCCAGCCGCCGACAACCAGAAGGACCGGAATTGCGGACCAGATCGCGTAACCAGGATTAATAGGCTACAGACTCTTCACCCCAAGGGGATGAATAGAGACTATGACCTATACCTATTTCTGTAAATGTACATGGACAGGTTGATTCAAGTGAATAGATATACATATATTTTGTCAACACATACATGTATATATGTTTCTTTTTTGTCTCCCTAGATTTAATGGATACAGTCCGTCGATTTGAAGGCTCATATTCTGTTTATATACTTTGGAATGAAACTGAAACATAGAATTGTCAGACTGAAAATAGGGGAATTACTTTTGAGAGTAACCCTTTTGAAATATTTAAGTAGGATTGTGACGTGGATATAAATGTTTGACATTATTTCAAGTTTAAGCAGGAATGTGCTTTCTACATGTATATATTTAATTAGAAAATAAGTGCAGTGCTATGATTGCAAAAAAAGGGAAAAATTGTATGTGATTCAAACATATATGTGACAAAATGACACAAACTCTAACATAATAGATGTGAATGGATATTAAGCAATGTGCTAATATAGTGACTGCACTACACACAAATGTTCAAATTGAACGAAATGATAAAATACAGTCCAATTAGGTTTGTGATCCAATACACATGTGCGAAGTTCCTGGCATTCCTGGGAACCTTGGAGTGAAAAAATGAAAGCAAACACCACCACCGTGAAAGAGGGAGGAGGCTTACCAGATAATATTGACTTGGCGGAGCATATACCACCCAAGTCAACAGGGCTTGTTGGGTTCAAACCACCCAATGGGGGACAGCAGATCCTGGAACTCCGTCAGTCGATCAGCCTTAGACGGTCATGAGATGTTAGCTGGAGGCTCCAGGAGTGTCGGGGTGCATGAAAACTTATTGTCACAGGAAGGGTATCATGTAATAGAAAAAGGGGGCTGACATAGTGTGATACAGTTTAAAAAGGAGGTGGTTTATTAAAAATATAATATAAATGCAACACTCACATTTTGAAGAAATTGGTACAGCATGTAAAAGCATGAGGCGATGTTAGCGGAAGGTCCACCCAACGCGTTTCGACTGCACATTCGTCACCCCTGAAAAATTTAAGGGGGTCTGAATACTTTCCGTCCCCACTGTATGTAAGTACTGACAGTGCCAGGGAGCCCGATCCAGGGCTGGAGCATCCCAATAAGTATGATCCATTGAGTAACTTTGATGAAACTGGTCAGGGACCAGCACTGCTGGAGCTGAGGGACTCTATCTGCCAGGGGAAGAACTCCTCAAGTGAGAGTGTGGGGGGGAGCGAAGGGAAAGGATAGACAGATTCTGGTGGTAGGGGACTCAACTCGGACAGAGAGGGCTATCTGTGGCAAAGACCTGATGCGCCAAACTGTATGCTGTCTACCAGGCGTTCGGGTTCTGCACATCACGGATCTGGTGGACAAATTACTGGGAGGGGCTGGGTAAGACTCGGCTGTCATGGTGCACCAATGACAAAGTCAGAGGCAGATGGAGTGTCCTAAAGAATGATTATTTTAGGGACTTAGGAGTTAAATTTAGGAAAAGGACCTCCAAGGTAATATTCTCAGGAATACTATCGGTACCTAGAGCCACACCAGAAAGGCAGAGGGAGATTAGGGAAGTAAACAAGTGGCTGAGGAGCTGGTGTAGTAAGGAGGGGTTTGGGTTCCTGGAGAACTGGGCCAACTTCTTAGTCGGTCACCAGATCTCTAGAAGGGACGGACTGCACCTAAATGAGGAGGGTGCAGATCTGCTGGGAGTGAAGATGGTCGAAAAGTTAGAGGGGTTTTTAAACTAGACGGGGGGGGGTCCAGAGGTAGAGATATTCGGCAATGAACATATTCCAGAGGGCAATATTGTGGGCATTATAGGGCGTACACACGGTCGGCCTTTGTTCGGACATTCCAACAACAAAATCCTAGGACTTTTTCCGACGGATGTTGGCTTAAACTTTTTTTGTCTACACACGGTAGCACAAAGTTGTTGGAATTTCCGATCGCCAACCACGCAGTCACGTACACCACGTACGACGAGACTAGAAAAGGTCGGTTCAGAACCAAGCGCGGCACCCTTTGGGCTCCTTTTGCTAATCTCGTGTTAGTAAAAATTTGAGAGACGATTCGCGCTTTTTCAGACTCGTGGCTTTCAGATCGTTTTCTGCCGTTCAGTTTGTGCTTGTGGGTTTGTATCTGCTCTTCAGTGCGTGCAGCAAGTTCCCGCGTGACTTTAGGTAGTCATTGTATTCTTGTTCGTTCGTTACTGTTTTTCAGGTCGCTCTTCACAGGCCTTGCTGTTCTTCAGTGCGTTCTGTTACTTCGTTCTGAGCAGCCGACCGTTTTCTAGCCATGTTTCGTATGCATACTCCTCGTAGAGTTCGTGCTGTGCGGGGGCTTGGTGTTGGGGTCCTGACCTTGACACAAGTCCAGTCCATGAACAGGGTGGGGAGGAGTTCATGGACCAAGAATTGGTTGCTTCAGCGTGACCAGTTCTCTCATATGCCTTTGCTCCGTGAGATCCGTGAGAATAATCCAGATGATTTCAGGAACTTTCTCAGGATGACGGACCCCGTGTTTCACCATCTGTTGGCTTCGCTGACCCCTCATATTAGCAGGCAGGATACCTGCATGAGGCAA
Source organism: Aquarana catesbeiana (assembly GCF_042186555.1). Lineage (NCBI taxonomy): Eukaryota > Metazoa > Chordata > Amphibia > Anura > Ranidae > Aquarana > Aquarana catesbeiana. The sequence continues at coordinate 140,058,998 of NC_133330.1, read as the reverse complement.
GCCATCACTCCGGAGCAGAGGTTGGTCGCTACCCTGCGGTATTTGGCCACAGGGAGAAGTCTGCAGGACTTGAAGTTCTCGACAGGCATCTCCCCCCAGGCTCTGGGGATCATTATCCCAGAGACCTGTTCTGCCATCATCCAGGTCCTGCAGAAGGAGTATATGAAGGTAAGATTTTTATCCTTTTATATCACATTTTATTGTATTGAATGTTTGCTAATATCTTGTATTTCTTTCCTCATTCCCTAATTACCATGATTGTAATATGCTGTGAATGTCCCCTTTGTCCTCATGCATGCTGGATTTTTATGTAATTATTATTTTAAGTCCTTCATATATATTTGCCCTTCACTAACCTCCCCAGCATGGTGTCTCCTGCCCTATATTCACCTCATGTAGTTACTTAACAATGTATTTTTTCTGCTCCATAGTAGTGCTTTACCCCAAACACCCCCTAAAATGTTTGGAAATGTTATTTTTGATTTAAATTCAGGCAGAGTGGCAGAGGCTTTTTTTGTGGTGTCCCCAAATAATTTTTAGTAACCCTCCCTCCCCCAACTGCTAAGTCAGCTGATCCCAATTCTCTATCTATCCTCAATCATCTATCTGCTGACTTTGCCAAACCCATACACACTATACCCATCTCTTTAGTGCTCAGATGTATGGATGAATTCCCCAAAGCATGTAGTGCAAGGGCCTGCCTGTATACTTTCCAATGGTACTGTTTAAAGTTTTTGTATCCTATCATTATCTTCATAGGTAATAGCAGAATGTCCAAATGTCCTCAAATGTGTACAGTGTGTATTTATATCTTTGTATTCAGACACTTCTTACCTGTCCAGTGGTCTGCCAATAGTGTAACTAAGGAGGGGCTGTTCAAAGTAATACCCATTATTTAGGCATTCAGCTTTCAATGAAGTGAAGAGGGTTACCTGTCCAAGATTTACACACACCCCCTATAATGTTAGAAATGGCCCATGAGAGGGGGGGGGGGGAATATGATAGGTGTACCTATCTGCACTGCTTGCCATGTTTCAGAGTAAAAATAGTAATGTTTATTGTTTTTTTCATCAACAGTTTCCTTCCACGCCACAGGAATGGCAGAATGTGGCCTCCCACTTTGCCGAGCGGTGGGACTTTCCTAACTGCGGAGGGGCAATTGATGGGGAAACATGTCCACATCGTCCCACCACCCAACTCGGGGTCGTACTATTATAATTACAAGGGGTTTAATAGTATAGTGATGTTGGCGGTGGTGTCGGCTAATTACGACTTCTTGTATGTGGACGTGGGGAAGAATGGCTGGATGTCCGATGGTGGAGTCATCGCCCAGACGGAGTTCTACAGGCATCTCCAGAATGGCAGCTTGGACTTGCCAGCTCCAGAGGACAATGTGGAAGGACTCCCATTTGTGTTCGTTGCTGATGAAGCGTTTGCGCTGAGGGACCACCTGATGCGGCCATTCCCAATGAGGACCCTCACCCCGGAACAGAGGGTTTTTAATTACCGGCTGGCCAGAGCCCGAAGAGTAGTGGAGAACACATTTGGAATCCTGGCCAGCCGGTTCCGACTATTTCTGACACCCATCCATATGGCGGAGTATAAACTGAACCATATTATACTGGCGTGCTGTGTTCTCCATAACTTTTTAAGGAAACATTCGGCCAACTGCTGGCTCAGTTGGGCCTGAGGCCGGAATCCTACATCAAACCACACTGATGGCACTTGAAAGTGGCCGTCCTGGCTTGCCCTCCCTGAGTGCCCGTGATGTCAGGTTACGCTACCTGGAGTTCTTTGCGGGTAGGGGGGCTATCAATATGCCAGCAAATCTGTTAAGCCTTTTTTTTTTATAATATAAAAAAAAAAAAAAAAAAAAAAAAAAAAAAAAAAAAGAAATGCTGGGTGGACATTTACTGCTTGTGTTTGTTTTAGCTGACCCTGACAGAAATGTGTTGAGTCCAGAAAATGTCGTGATTGTGTAACCTTACACAAAGCACTGTTGGCTGTTATTTCCTAAATGCAAAAACACATTTCACTACAAGTGCACTTGCAACTGCACTGAAACTGCACTTGTAGTGCCAAGAGGATTTGCCCTTAGGAAATAACACCCATTTTTGCAGAAAACAGCAATTACATCACCCCAAAAGTGTTGTATTGTAGTGTTGAGACAATAATCCACACATTCTTGAGTAAGCAACTTTTTTATACCTGCACAATCACATGTGCATTTACCAAAGGTTTTTAAAACAAACCAACATGTTTGTTGTATAACAATTTTTGCAGTAGCATTATCAAAAATTGAAATGTCCATTTCAGATAAAACAGGCCTGTGTAAAACCAACAAGAAAGCCAAAAAACTTGAACTTACAAAGTTCACATTAGGTAAAACCTGAAGGCTATATCAGACATCAGTATTTAGGAACTGGGTTTGATATAGCGTTCAGATGGGGGGAAATCACCCCTGGAAAAGCCAAATTTGGAAGATGCACACCAATTTACGAATGTCAACATGTGCTAGCTGCCATCAGGGGGGATCAAGGGACGTGTTTTGGGGGAGCAAGCCCTTCCTCAATGCTACTTTATAATTGAGGAAGGGGTTGCACCCCCAAAACGCGTCCATTGATCTCCCGTGATGGCAGATAGCACATGTTGACACACTGTGTGCATCCTCCAAATTTGGCTTTTCTAAACATTGCAAAAAAAGTTAAAAGATTGGACCACAATCCAAAAAGGTGATTTTGTGGGGTTTTAAATTCGCCCCAAAACATCAATGATGTTATTATTTTTTTTAATAACATCATTGATTTTTTTTTTGCTGTATGTTTTGCAGTTCTACATTACACCCCATGATCTCTCCGATCAGGATCTGGGCACTTTCTGATGTGAAACGTTCTGGATCCACAACCTCACGATCACCTAAAAAGAGAGAAACAAAACAAAAACAGGTCTCAAAAATCTGCCACCATCCATCTCGTTTACCTGAGCCTGTGGTCGCAGACACTCACCTGTTGTGGTGCCAATCTCCACCACATCTTCTTCTTCTTCTTCCTCCTGCTCAGCTTGGGTTGTTGGTATTTCACCTTCTTCCAGAGGTGGGGGGTCTCTGGTCTCCTCGGATGAGGGGTGTCCTCCGAGTCTTTTCTCCCCTATGTAAAACAAAAATGGTATAATTAGCACACAGATATTTGATGGCAGAACTAGAAATAGGAAACATTGCTTGGAAGTGGGGTACAATTGTCTATTTTAGCCGAGTTCCAAGATGTATTTTTTTTATTGGCCTTTGTCAAGCTGCAATACTTTACCTGTTTAGTACAAGCTTCACAGATGTAGCCCCCCCTATAGTATACACTGGAGCACCTGTGTGGCCCCCTAATAAAAATGGTGTTCTGGTGTCCCACACTAGTGCTCCAGTGTCCAGATGTGAAAACAGCTGCTCAGTGTCCTCTCCTTACACACAATCTAGTTGGCATTTCATTCTAGTAACAAACCCATCTACACAAACAAATATTTGGCATCCAAGTAGGCCCAAAAAAAATGTGTGAAAATGCATATGGCCTAAACAATGGTGTTTTAGAGGCCGAAAGAAAAATGTTTGATACGAACGAATAATGGGCCCATGAACATTAAAGTTGCCCTTTTAAATGTTACAATTAAGAAAAGCATATGGAGCAGCACGAACGGAATAAAGACAGAAGACAGAAAGAATAGGAACACAGCACAACTACTTACTTTTTTGCAGCACTCTCCAGATCTTTCGGTACTGCTCTGGCTCTCTTAACTTCAGGTCCGACCACCGCTTCCTGAGCTGATCTTTCGGTCTTCGTACCCCGAAATTCTTGTGAAGGCTTTTGACCACTTTCGCCATGATCTTTGCCTTTCTGATGTTGGGGTTGGGGTAAGGCCCATACTTTCCATCATAGTCGGACTTCTTCATGATGTCGACCATCTCCAACATCTCCCCAAAGGACATATTTGTGGCCTTAAAACGTCTCCTTCTGGATCGGGACGTGTCCGGATCCGGGCTTTCCTCCTCCTCCTCCTCCTCGTTGCTATAATTAGCACATACCTGCTCTAACTCCGCCATGTGCTCTTCACCCACTGCGCCGAACGAAAAGGGACGGGGAATAGACTAGAAAGAACATCAGGGGCGGGCGGAGTTACACGCGGGCGCAGTGTGTATAAAGCGTAACACGCGTGCGTATTACGTACGATCTGTGAGCGGAGGAAGGAGCATTGGACGCGCCGATCGTAAGAACGAAGGTAAGAGACAAACTTGTGCCTATACTGCTTCTACATTGAAGCCTATATTGTAACAAGATTAGGAGAGTTTTGTCTGACATTAGGCTTTGTCTTGTGTTGTGTCTTGCAGTGAACATGGATATCTTACTGAAAGATAATGACTTCATGTCAGTATTCATAGATATCTTAAGGGAGCTGCCCTGTCTGTGGGAGATTAAACACCCCCATTACAAGAACCAAACAAAGAGGAAGGCAGCACTGGTGCAATTGTGTGAAATTGTGAAGCAGGTGATCCCCACGGCAGACATCACCTATTTAAAGATATTAATTGGTGGCCTGAGGAGCACATATCTGAGGGAGCGCAAGAAAGTCCTGGATTCACAGAGATCCGGAGCAGCAGATGACATCTATGTCCCCAGGATGTTGTACTACGACAGGCTGCATTTTCTGGCAGGCCAGACTGAACCCAGGTCATCCCTCTCCAGTCTTCCTTCCACGCTTCCTTCCCCCCCCGGCTGAGGCTTCTGACGCCCAACCTGGGCCTTCCAGGCAACAACATGTGGAGGAGCCCAGATTGAGCCAGGTATAGCATTCCTCTAAATATTTCTGCTTGTCCAATCAATGATGTTAACTAGATGTTAGTTTGGAGTACTAATTTAGGATTGTGATTGATGAAGCAAAACATTACAACCATGTCCCTTTTTCATACACAGGGAAGTCTCAGCCAGGAGGTGGCCGGGCCGAGCCGTCTGGCTGATCTGCAGGTCCCTCCACTCCCCCTGGAAAGAAAAAGTGGCAGGAGGAGGAGTGCCCTAGAGGAGGCTACTGGAGGACTCTTTTGGAGGGCTACAGAGGTCCTGGGAGCACCACACACCATGGAGGAGGACATTGCTGCCACCATTGCCTATAAAATGCAGAGGATGGAGGAGGGCCAACAAGTCTTGTGTGAGGCGCTCATATTGGAGGCTCTTAACAAAGGTATGAGGGGCCAAATGACAGCTCAGACACACCTTTGCGATGGTCCTCCTCCTCCTCCTGCAGGTCCTCCTCCTCATCCTCCCTCTCCTCCAGGTCCTCCCAGTCCTCCTCCAGGTCCTACTCCTTCTCCTGCCACATCTCCAACTGCACAGCCACAGCCGGGAATGAAGCGTGAAAGGAAGACCAGAAAGTGAGGACCCTGGATCCAGTCTGGTCGGCCAAAAAATGCAGCCTCTTGTGGTACCACAGCCTGGGGACACAGATGTCATCTGCTGCTATCCGGATCTCTGCGAATTCTGGACCAGACTGCCCTCCCTTACATATGGACTCCTCAGGCCACCAATTTTGATGTTCAAGAATTGATGTCTGCCGTGGGGGTCCCAGGCTTCGCTAATTTCTCTTGTTGATCCAGTGTTGCCTTCCTCTTTGGTTCTGAGCCCTTAATAAAGGATTTTTGTTTTGAATTATACTCTCCTATGTGTTTTACTTCAAAAAGGACAGTTGGTTTGTGAGGATTCAGGTACATTTCAAATATGCAATGTGAAATGAACAAGGGACACCAACACCAAACAATCTCCTTGAGATTAAATAATAAAAGATATCAATGGTGTTGGGGTAACTTGGCACACAAAACACACTCAAAAATATTCTGGAGTAAAAATAAAAATAACATTGAACAAAGATCAGCCTTTGAAAAAATACAAACATTAAATCCAAAAAAAGGCTTAAAATCCCAAAAAAAATTAAATAAAAAAAAAAAAAAATACTGTCAGATGTGACAACTAATAACAATATATTCAGGGAATCCCAATAAAAAAACAAAAATAAAACTTTGTGAGAAGTGTGTGTGAATATGAGCAGCAAAAATACTTAATTCTTGTCACATTATAAAGAAGAAGAGAGTGCGCTGTATTAAACCATTTTTAACATTGCAGCGTGACGAAAGTGCTATATCCATTGCGAACGCTAAGTTTACCAGACCGAGCTGTTCCGTCTGGTAAGTATAGTCACAAGTCCTATTTTCAATATCTTAAGAATCAATAAGAGGACAGTATGCGACCGGTCTAAACTACGTGGCATGTTCACCAATGCCAGGAGCCTGGCGGACAAGATGGGTGAACTAGAGATACAGTTGAACGAGGAACATTTAGATTTTGTGGGAATTTCAGAGACCTGGCTCATCAGCTCTCATGATTGGCTGGCAACCATTCAAGGGTATTCCCTTTATCGCAGGGATAGAGACAGTAAAAAAAGGGGGAGGGGGGATGCCTATATATCAAGAATAATGTACAAGTGAATGTGAGAGATGACATCAATAAGGGAGCTAGGGAGGAGGTGGAATCATTGTGGGTAGAGCTCCAAAGGGATGAAGCTAAGGGGAAAATACCGAGTGTATGCTCCCTAACTTGAGGGAGGAGGAAAGACGGACTTCCTATCACAATTTGGATTAGCAGCAAGGATAGAAACTGTTGTCATAATGGGGGAATTTAATTATCCAGACATAGACAGGGCGGAGGGAACCACGCATTCGTCTAAAGCTCGCCAGTTCCTAAATGTCTTGCAGGACAATTTTATGGATCAGATGGTAGACGCAGCAACTAGAAACATGGCGTTACTAGATCTACTGATTACCAACAATACAGACCTGATTACGAATGTGGAAATAGGGGGCAATTTAGGAAACGGCGATCACAGGTCAATTGGCTTCAGTATAAATCACACAAATAGGGAACACAAGGGGAACACAAAGACACTGAATTTCAAAAGGGACAACTTCCCTAAGAGGGCTTTCACACCAAGCTGCCCAGGGCGTCAGCGGAAAAAATGGTGCTATTTTTAGCGCCGCTATACTGTCGTTTTAGTGGCGCTATTCGGCCACTAGCGGGGCGGCCTTCTGGCCCGCTCCGCATCCACCATGATGGGAGGCTCCCGCTGTGTGACGCTTCTCTTCTGATGGTTCTCAAATAACGGAGGGCGGGGCCACCCAGTGACCCCCGCCCCCTCTGATGCACGGGGACTTGACGGGGAATTCCCTGTGGCATTCCCCGTGACGTCAGAGGCGTGCGGGGTCACCCGTTACGTAAGAGGAAGAGAAGCGTCACACAGCGGGAGCCTCCCATCATGGTGGATGCGGAGCAGTCCAGAAGACGAAGGGAAGAAGACGCCACGGAGGAAGATGCCAGACGAGAACACCGGAGGAAGAAGAAGAAAAAGATGGAGGAAGAAACTGAAGGAAGATAGAAGATAAAAGAAGTATTTAAATAAAGGGATTGTCAAAAACTGTCTCTTGTCATTTTTAACATTTTTGACACTTTTTTTGTGAAATGGTAGGGGTACTTGAAATGTCATTTTGCTGTCAGACTGTTCTAAACACGGGAAACATGCGCCCCTTTACAGGCATACTATAGACACCCCCCAGGTACGAAATTTAAAGGAATATTACACTAATGCCCCGTACACACGGTCGGACTTTGTTCGGACATTCCGACAACAAAATCCTAGGATTTTTTCCGACAGATGTTGGCTCAAACTGGTCTTGCATACACACGGTCACACAAAGTTGTCGGAAAATCCGATCGTTCTAAACGTGGTGACGTAAAACACGTACGTCGGGACTATAAACGGGGCAGTGGCCAATAGCTTTCATCTCTGTATTTATTCTGAGCATGCGTGGCACTTTGTCCGTCGGATTTGTGTACACACGATCGGAATTTCCGACAACGGATTTTGTTGTTGGAAAATTTTATATCCTGCTCTCAAACTTTGTGTGTCGGAAAATCCGATGGAAAATGTGTGATGGAGCCTACACATGGTCGGAATTTCTGACAACAAGGTCCTATCACACATTTTCCGTCGGAAAATCCGACCGTGTGTACGGGGCATTATTGTTTCACTTTAAGCATTATTAAAATCACTGCTCCCGAAAAAACAGCAGTTTTTAAAACTTTTTTTTTTTCATTGATCCATGTCCCCTGGGGCAGGACCCAGGTCCCCAAACACTTTTATGACAATAGCTTGCATATAAGCCTTTAAAATTAGCACTTTTGATTATTCATGTTCGTGTCCCATAGACTTTAAGGGTGTTCGAGTGTTCGAGCGAATTTTTTGCCTGTTCGCATGTTCTGGTGCGAACCTAACGGGGGTGTTCGGCTCATCCCTAGTAATCAGCATGGATTCATGAAGAATCGTTCCAATCTATTAACCTTCTAAAAGGAGGTAGGTTGCCATCTACATAAAGGAAGGCCGTAGACATGGTGTATCTGGATTTTGCAAAAGCATTTGACACAGTTTCCCATAAACGTTTACTGTACAAAGTAAGGTCCGTTGGCATGGACCATAGGGTGAGTACATAGATTGAAAACTGGCTACAAGGGCAAGTTCAGAGGGTGGTGATAAATGGGGAACACTCAGAATGGTCAGGGGTGAGAAGTGGGGTCTCCCAGGGTTCTGTGCTGGGACCAATGCTGTTTAATTTGTTCATAAACAACCCGGAGGATGGGGTAAACAGTTCAATCTCTGTATTTACAGACAACACTAACCTAAGCAGGGCAATAACTTCTCCGCAGTATGTGGAAACCTTGCAAGAAGATCTGAACAAATGAATGGGGTGGGTAACTACATGGCAAATGAGGTTTAATGTAGAAAAATGTAAAATGATGCATTTGGGTGGCAAAATGCCGAGCTGCTGCTAACAAAGCAAAGAGAATATTAGCATGCATTAAAAAAGGGATTAATTCCAGAGATAACACGATAATTCTCCCGCTCTACAAGACTCTGGTCCAGCCTTGCCTGGAGTATGCTGTCCAGTTCTGGGCACCAGTCCTCAGGAAGGATGTACGTGGAAATGGAGCGAGTACAAAGAAGGGCAACAGAGCTAATAAAGGGTCTGGAGGATATTAGTTATGAAGAAAGGTTGCGAGCACTGAACTTATTCACTCTGGAGAAGAGAAGCTTGATAGGGGATATGATTTCAATATACAAATACCATACTGATGACCCCACAATAGGGATAAAACTTTTTTGTGGAAGGGAGTTTAATAAGACACTTGGCCACTCATTAAAATTAGAAGAAAAGAGGTTTAACCTTAAACTGTGTAGAGGGTTCTTGTGGGAAGGATGTGGAATTCCCTTCCACGGGTGGTGGGTTTAGCAGGGGGCATCGATAGTTTAAAAAAACTATTAGATAAGCACCTGAACGACCGTAACATACCGGGATATACAATGTAATACTGACCTATAATCACACACATAGGTTGGACTTGATGGACTTGTGTCTTTTTTTTTTTTTTTTTTCAACCTCACCTACTATGAGGGTAGTACAAGAACATGAAATTTCAAAAGAGCCAACTTTTCTAAACTGCACTCCATACTACAAGATATTAAATGGGACCAAATCCTAGAAACATTGAACACAGAGGAAAAATGGGAGTACATTATAGGAACATATTAAATAAAGGTACTATCCAGTGTATTCCAATGAGTAACAGATGTGGCCGATATAGTAACCACTTTAGCTCTGGAAGATTTACCCTCTCTTTCTGACCAGGCCATATTTTGTGATACGGCACTACATTAACTGACAATTGCGTGGTCGTGTGACGCTGTACCCAAATAAAATTTATGTCCTTTTTTCACCACAAATGGAGCTATTTTTTTTTGGTTGTATTTTATCACCTCTGCAGTTTTTATTTTTTATGCTATAAACAAAAATGACAATTTTGAAGAAAAAAAATATTTTTTTTTTACTTTCTGCTATAAAACATATCCAATTGAACAAATTACATTTTTTTAAATTTTTTTTATCAATTTAGACCAATATGTATTCTGCTACAAAATTTTCGTTAAAAAAAAAAAAAAAAATCTCAATAAGCGTTTATTGATTGGTTTGCGCAAAAGTTATAGTGTCTACAAACTATGGGATATATTTATGGAATTTTTATTTTTTGTACTAGTAATGGCTGTGATCAGCGACTTATAGCGGGACTGCGATATTGCAGCAGACAAATTGGACACTAACTGACACTTTTTTGGGGGACAGTGACATTATTACAGTGATCAGTGCTAAAAATATGCACTGTCACTGTACTAATGACACTGGCTGGGAAGGGGTTAACATCAGGGGCGATTAAAGGGTTAACTGTGTGCCTAGCTGGTGTTTTACTGTAGTTGGGGAGGTGCTTTTACTACAGGAAGGCATAGATCCGTGTCCCTGCTTTGCAGGAACACAGGATCCATGCCTTCCTCACTGACAAAACCACGATCGGTCTTGTTTACCATAGGCAGATCGCCATTCTGCTTGTGTACCAAACGATCAGTGGGTCTGCGGGAACTGCTGATCAGCTCCCGGCTGTGTAGAATCACAGCGGGAGTATGCCGGGGAAGCGCACACTCGCGCCTGATATCTGGAAGTACAAGATCATGTGTATATATGGGGAGGGGTTGTGAATGCGCAGGTGAAAGCGGAAAAATGAAAAGCAAAAAGCATGAAGAAGCAAGCTGCTGGCAATTACACAACAGAACAAATTGTGTCAAAATACATATAAAAGAATGGGAGAGCGAGCTAGGCCAAGTGTGGACAGATAAACAAATAAATAAAATATCGTTACCATTTACTACTTCCATAAGTACAAAGGTGCAAGAAATGGCATATAAATTCCTAGCGAGATGGTATAAGACACCAGTTAAGATAGCACAAATCTCTTCAGAAGCTAATGACAAATGCTGGAGGGGCTGTGGACAGAGGGGAACTTTTCTTCATCTATGGTGGTCATGCCCGATAATTAAGCGATTCTGGGAATTAGTGGCCCCGTGGATTAAGAAAATGACGACGGACCACATGGAGTTTGGGCCGATACAATATTTATTTCATGGAACGTCCGGTTCTGTCAAAAAGTATAGAGAAAGTGTAATCCCACACTTATTAAATGCAGCGAAAAAATTAATCCCGAAGTACTGGAGACAGGACCGGATTCCGTCAGTCATAGAGTGGAGAAATGAGGTTAATATAATAAAGGAAGCAGAGAGATGGGTTCATGTGGTTAAAAACCAAAGAAAGAAATTTGAAACGACATGAGCAAACTGGGAACAATGCGCCATGGAGATATTAGAAGAGGGAAATATAGATGGGTAAGGGAGGAAGAAATGGTATAGTCATTTAAAACAGAGATATAAGAAGAGTGGCCCTGAAAAGTAGATGTAAATAGTGAAATAACTTCTCTAATGCCAACCAAAGAGGGAAGGGGGTAAGATAATGTATGGTTATATGTATATGGGGTTTTTGGATTTTGGATTTTTTTTACTACTTCCCCCCCCTGCCCCAGTCTTGACAGAATTTTTTTTTTTTTGTTTTTTTTTTTTTTGCGAGGGGGGAGGAAAGGGAAGCAAAAGGGAATTACACATATATAAATAAATAAATTTATAGACACTGGAAGATTAGATGGGAGGGGGATTTATTTTATAAAGGGGGAAGGGAGGAGAGGGGGGAAAGGAAACACAGATACACGATTTATAATAATTATGAACTATAGGGATATTATTCCCTTCCTTAAGCACAAATGTATTTTGAGGGGGAGGGGGGGGGGGTTTCTCACGAATCACATTATTATGAATTGAATGAATAGTCATTATTATGACTATTGACATGAATTAGAATAAAGGGGGATTTATCTCATAATGAATTGAAGTGATTAAAGACACAAATTAGAATAAGGGGGGAATTTATTTATGATTTTACATTTAAACACTTTATAATTATATGCACGATTGTACACGGAGGGAGATGGGTAAGGGTTTTTTTTTTTTTTTCTCTCAAATACATAATAATGAATGGAAGGGATAATGACACGAATCAAACAAGGGGGAATTTATTTATAACTTCATCTTTATACATTTTATAATTATAAGCACGATTGTACACGAAGGGGGGTGTTGGGGGAGGGGAACATTTTTTTTTACTTTTTTTTTTTTCTTCTCTGCCATTTTATATGTAATGTTGACTGCTGGGACAGGGGGGAAACTGTGGTAGGATGGGAGAGGTAGGATGTAATGTGTAGTATGTTTTTCTTTCTGTGGATTGAATATAGGGGTATAGAATGTTGTATAAATGATGTATATATAAATTAAATAATAAAAATTTTGATTATTAAAAAAAAAAAAAAAAAAAATACATATAAACAATTGCCACGCTAAATACAAAAATAATATAGCGACCGTACACACAAGTGCGCCTTCCACTGTATAGATACAAGATGTGCCACTGGAGGTAGAGAAAGGTGTCGTTACTGCTGTGGGTGCTGGTTAACCACTCTTTCCCATGGAGGTTCATGTAAAAAAGGCAAAAAGTCGCCACATGGCGTAAAACCAGGGTGGTTTTAGTGAAAAAATGCCATAAAAAGTGACTACAGGTCCAAAACAATGTAACAAGTGGATAAAAAGGTTCTCACATAAAAATCTGCAGATCAGAGTAGCCTGGTATCGCTGGACATAAACTCCTCCGTGTGTGTGTGTGTATATATATAATATGATCCTGCACAGCGCAGCCACCCTGTAGCAGTAAAACTGCTATAGGGCGGTCGGCAAGTGGTTAACCACTTCACACAAAATCACGTACCTGTACGTCATTTTGTTGAAGTGGTTGTACCAGGGTGATGCCTGCAGCCAGAGGCATCACCCCGGCATTGTTTTTTAGAGCAGATGGTTGGCTTTTAAGTGATAATAACTGATGCGAATAAGCAGCTGCTCGGCCTTTTCCAAGCACGTCCGCCAGCTGTCCGGAGTCCTGAACAAAGCTGGAATTGGCTTTGCTTGGGTCTCCCAAGTAGTAACCCGGAAGTCACAATGTCACTTCTGGTTTACTCGGCAGCCAACGGTGCTGAAGTCGGGTCACGTCCGTTTGACTGTCCCCCTACTCTAATTTAGTCCCTACCTGTTGGCTACACCATGGATCAGGAGTTCCTGTCCCGAAGGACCCCTTCAGATACCTGGAAAAGTCAAATCTTTGGAACACTTTTTTTCTACAGTTACACTGTATTAGAGTAATGGACCTATTGGTCCAAATTGAAAATGTTCTTTTTGGTCAGGGGTGACAGCTTTTCACCTGACCCCACCAGCCAACTTTTTGCCATTTTTTTTTTTGGCTTGTTTTTATGGTTTACGGTTTCCTTATTTTTTTCATTATTTAGTCCTATTTAGTCCTGTTTATTCTGTATTATCAATGTACTACATATTTGGTTGTTCTACCTGTTAAGCTCACTAGATGGCGCCGGTTTTCTACTTAACACTTATCTTCTCAGTCTGATTTTTCTAAAAATGTATTGTTGGTTGTTTTATGGGCCTACTCCTCGACCTAGACTCCTCTTGACCCCTTTGCTGCACCCCTTCTAGTTGGAAATGGGTCTTAAAATGATTTCCTTAAAGGTTTTAATCCCCCTCACAAAAGGGGAAAAAAGCATTCAGATCTTGTAAAACTTTGGGAGCAGACATAGTAGTCCTCTAAGAAACACATTTTTTTCACTCACAATCACCCATCCTATCTAGACAAGTCCTTTAAACAGTGTTACTTCACCACATACGAGTCCAGGTCAAGAGAGGCAGCTATACTGATCAAGAATCCAATCATGTTTGATGTACACCAGAGTTATAAAGACCCAGATAGCCGATTTGTAATAATCAGAGGATCACTCCGGGGTAAGATGATCACCCTAGCCTCTGTGTATGCCTCAAATGCATCCCAAGCTTCCTTCTTCAAGGCATTTTTCCAAGTGCTTGACAGATACCACTCACCTCACCTCCTGATAGGGGGGGATTTTAACTTAGTGGCCCTTTCCAAATTAGAAGTAGTATAGACTCCATAAATAATGTGTTCCCAAAAACCCTTCAATACTCTTAGATCACACCAACTAATAGACACTTGGAAGGCCCATAATGTGGGCTCCTGAGGATACACATTTTACTCCCTCCCTCTCGATAGTTATTCCTGATTAGACTACATATTTGGCTCCCCTTTTCTAGTTGCAAACTCCAAGTCTGCGAACATACACATAGATGGCTGCATTGTCTGCTCTGTATTGAGGACCTGGATGGGGCGGATTTCAGATGAGTGGCGAAGTGGTGAGCTGTATCAACCCTTATTTCCACTTGGGAGTAATTTTTATGCATGTTCACTCACCTGTACTCATTAAAATCCACTAGCCCGCCCCCAGCTGTTACCAACAAGTGGGCAGCTTGCGCATACTTCCATACCCCAAGGGGGATCCTCCAACACCAACTTAGTGTCTAACTTATGTGGACTGTATCATTAGGAAACTAGTAAAGTGGGCATTACTAATCTCAAAGGTCACCCGACTGGAGTCAAAAGCATGAACTTTGTATACTAACTATTACCCAGTCTGACTTATTGAGCGGACTGCTTTTTGCTTCCATCCAATTATGTCCGATTCAGGACTCAATAAAGAGAACTAGTTATGCATGATACTTGAGAGGCCTGTATGTCTGTTTGTGGTGGCCACCTGTGTCCTTAAGACAATTGTCTATTTTTAGATGTATGTGGTGGAGGTTGGTATATTTATATATTCATTAGTTGTTAGTATTATGTGGAATTTTCAATAAAGAATTTTTATTTTTAAATAACGGCAGTTCCTTCTTGAAAAATTCTTTGGGAATCCTTCTACCCCCCCCCCCCCGTTTTTTGTATGCTTATCTTAATTCAGAGGAACACACCCCTATGGTTGATTACTTATTTATCCCTGGGGTGACTGTATGTCATGACTACTATGGGGATGATTCATACTCATAAACCCCCATCCTAGCCTTGCTAATTGGGATGTAGCCGCTGTGCCATCTTTTCTATGTTTGTTTTGTTAGAACATACACATATGCCCTTGGTCTGACCACCACATAGTGTCCTGTAACCTCTCATGCATAGGACTCCCTAGTGAAACAGGGGCTTGGCGCCTCAATGACTCTTTACTCACTGACCCTACCATAGTTAGCCAGCTATCTGAACGCCTCTCTGAATATTTTCACCAAAATGACATAGATGAGATTTCCCCCACAAATTTGTGGGCGGCCCATAGGGCCGTGATAAGAGGTAATTTGATTGAAATAGCCACTCCTAGAAAAACGCCAGAAATAAAAGGATATTCGCTCACTCACTTCTGATCTTGAGAAACTTTATCAGACACAGCCAAACCCCTTTTAGGAATTGCTGAATCAAATTAAGAGCAAGAGAAGTGCCCTTGACACCTTACTCACGGAGACCACTGAAAAATCCCTCAGCTGGTCCAAAGCCAGATTCCTCTTGCACAGCAATTCGGCTTCGGCTATGTTTGCCAGAAAGTTGAAACAATCCATCCAACCTAAAAGATGATAATGGTAACCTCACCACTCATCCGAAAGATATATTTTAACAATCTTTTCTTCCTACTACCAAACACTTCTGTCTTCCCCTCCACCCCGGCCTTGCCCCATCCCTCAAACCTGGTTAGATGCCCTTCAGCTACCTAAACTCACTGCAGAACAGCTACAAATTCTTAACACTCCTTGCACAGGGGAAGAAATAGCCTCTATCATTTCTTCACTAAAATCTAAAATCATCCAAAACCCTGGCCCTGATGGCTATACAGTGCCAAATTATAAAAAATTTGCTGGCCTATTAATTCCCAAGTTGGTCAAACTATATAATCGGATCCTGGGTGGAAATTCATTCCCCACAGACATGTTGCTGGCAAACATGTCCTTGATACGAAAGCCTGGAAAGAACCATACCCTCCCACAGAACTTCCTCCCCATTTTGGTCATTAATAATGACTTAAAATTTTTTGGCTGTCTACTGGCAGATTGACTGGCATCGGTTATCACTCCCTTGGTTTCTTCTGATCAAACAGGCTTCATCCCAACTAGCAAATCACAGATCACATACGGCTAGCCACTAATGTTATACAGGATGCCGACATTAACTCCCGTAAGGTTTTACTACTTGGCTTAGATATCAATTATCAATAAAGCCTTTGACAGTGTCCTCTGGCCCTATTTAGACTCAATTTTAGCCAAATTTGGCTTCAGCGGGGAGTTTATCCATGGCTTTAAGGCTCTTTATCACAATCCCCAAACCCGTATTAAGCTACCTGGGTGCAACTCGGAATACTTTGCTTTAGGACGTGTCCCCTCTCCCCTCTATTGTTTGCCTTGGCGATTGAACCTCTGGCCCGCTCAATTAACTCTATCCCTAATATCAAAGGATACACAAAAAATGGTCAAGAATTTAAACTAAGCTTGTATGCAGATGACGTCCTCCTGTTTCTTTCGGACCCTTAGCCACATTTCACCAAGTTATGGGACTGTGTAGCTTTACCTATTAACCTCCCTCACCCCATAACAAACAATCTTAAAGATAAGGTAGAATGGAAGAGGTTGTGCCCATAAATTAAGATTAGTCTATAAATTAACGTGATTTATCACAGTCCATAACTTCAGTTCTTGATATGCACCACAGTGAGTTCACACATATTGATGAAAGTGCCCGACACCATATAAATTGCCTGCTTACTAGATAGTAGGCAATATAACGTGATCGGCTGTAACCCAGCCACGGCCTTGACTGCAGGGACGGCTGCTGAACACACACAGGAGAACACCTGGTAACGGACTGGGATATGCAATCGCTTAAGCATCTCACTGGATCGTGGCCATAACAAGGATGTACTCCAGGTAAGCTCAATGAAAAGAGAAACTGCAAACAATGACCACATAAGCATCCACTCATGCATGCTGGATGCTTATGTGGTCATAGTTTGCAGTTTCTCTTTTCATTGAGCTTGGTGTTGAAAACCATATGGCAAAGAGCCTCAATGGTGCTCCAAATAACAGGTGCACCTGTGACCCTGACCTACCAGATGTGCATCTTATTTGCAGAGCTCCTGGAGATCCCCCCCCCCATCAAAATTTGGCACACACACTCTTCAGTGCCATCCACTTGGCAATTGCTCTAAATTGGCGGTGTCCCTCTGTTTCATGGTCACAGGCGCTCCATTGCATTGAATCCATTAAACTGATGGAAAGGGTACACCACCCCCACATGGATACCATGCACATCTTCGAACGTAAATGGGCTAATTGGTCGTCTTATCAGATATAATCTGTGTTTGGAGGGCTTCCTTGTCTCCCCATTTGAGTTCATTAGACGATTGGGTAGCACTGGAAGACAACACACCCAGTACTGCCGATTCCATTATTTTGAAAGATTCCTGTCTAGAGCATATCTATGTAATAAGAAAAAATATACAGCACTAATGAAACATATAAACTAAAGCAGCTACCAAAGTGAGATACAAGCACTAATGAATTAGGAAAAAATGTAGCAGCGCTAAGAATTATAACAGAAATAAATCAGAAACTGAATAATTAGTGAATCAATGAGATTAATAATCAGCAGTGATGATGATATAAATATTATTGTTGAAACCAACACAATCATAGTAATAAGGTTTATCAGAGATTAAACTGTTCTTCAGTATGAAGCTATTCGTAATCAAAATCCATAAACCAGGTGAAAATAAATGATTTAAATAGATGAGAGATGAATCCTCCACCGCAACCAAAGTGTTAACACCACACAGAATGCGAGTTTACCGCAAAGGCAAGCTATGTAAGCCTGTGGCCAATTACCCGGCCAGGGCTTTTATCCGGGGAAGACGAAGGGGACCAATGCCACAGCAGGATGCTAGGGATGTGGTCAGCAAACAGCTCGGATATCCCAGATCCGGGGTTCAGGTAAGGTGGTCAATTTCAAATGCTGCTCAGATGTTCCCCAGCATGAAAAGAACTCACCATAGCATAATACTGACAGACCATCATTTATTATAAAAGTAGAATAACACTTACAATATCCAGGATTAAAAACAACATAACAGCCGGCCGGCTAGTACAAATGCCCGTCCACTTGGACAGCAAAATGCGATGACGTCAGCATGTCGGCTTCTCCTGATGTGCGTTTCGTCATATGAAGTCGTCTGGGGCACAGGCGACGCACTGGCGTATTGCGTAATATATACATATGGATGAACCAAGCCTCGATGTGAGTCAGGAACCGGAAATCATCTAACGCCTCACCAGGAAGACTGGCAAAACACCAGATCCACCATATTTGATGTTGGAAAAGCGGTCTGCGACGAGTTATCAAAATCAAAAACAAGGAACTAAAAAATTAAAATAAAAACATAGAAATATAGAAAATAATTAGGTATTTTGTAAGATCACCCCTGTGATAAATTATATGCAGCCACAGTGCACCCAAGCATTACTAGGTTTCACATAAATGAAATTAAAATTATTAATTAATATCTAGATAAACATATGATCAGTAAAAAGCAGTAAAGACATATTAGTCAAATGGGGGTTCATACTATACAAACACCGCATTGTTACGTATAGGTACTTTAATGGCAAAAAATTTTTTGGGATGTTCTTATTTAAGGTATTACTAAATCATATGTAACCAAAAAGTTTGGGATATTGAACAATTAGCATCATAATCAAATCGGAGATGATTTCCGCTGACCCACAAAGAGCCTATAACATCCTCTTGTAAACATTATAAAGATAGACATTGTGAACCCACATAAATTGAAAGTGTCATATAGATAATCAAACCAGATCGAAAAAAACTTGTTGTTAGTTGCCTCAAGAATTATCTATAAAAGCATTGGTATCTATATAGACGTTAGGACCATATGGGGTATAACATTTGATTTTATGGACCCATAGCATTTCTAGTCTAGTATTGCTCCTAACAAAAGAACTCCCTCTCCATTGGGGGCGATATTTGTCAATCCCCATGAAGACGGTTTTAGAGGGTTCCTTGTTGTGTGTGGTCAAATAATGTTTGGAAACTGAATGCTTGGGGAAACCGTTCTTGATATTTGTAATGTGTTCATTCAGTCTGACGGAGAGGGGTCGCTTAGTCCTGCCCACATATTGTAACCCACAGGGGCACTGGAGCAGGTAAACGACCCCCTCCATCGAACACGTGATGAAAGGTTCAATCTCGTGCTTAATTTTTGTACTAAAGGAAGTGAACTTTTGAGTCCGTCTTTGTGTGCACCCGTTTATGGAGCACACCTGACAGCGTCCGCATTTATAGAAACCTGTGAGGTTGTCAAACCCCTTTTGTTAATAGGGGGATCCAAGACATTTGGGGCCAATTTATCTTTTAGTGAGGGTGCACCTCTGAATACAACTTGTGACCCATCTGGTAGGACTGATCTCAACAAGGGGTCATTGCCCAAAATGTGCCAATGTTTCCTCAACAAGCTTTTAATATTATTGTGCTGCACCGAATAAGTTGGAATAAATGGAATGGTATCAATATGTAACAATGCTGTGTTTGTATGGTATGAACCCCCTATTTGACTAATATGTCTTTACTGCTTTTTACTGATCATACGTTTATCTAGATATTAATAATTTTAATTTCATTTATGTGCAACCTAGTAATGCTTGGGTGCATTGCGGCTGCATATAATTTATCACAGGGGTGATCCTTATAAAATACCTCATTATTTTTATTTGTTCTTGTTGTCCCATTATTTAGTTTTATATGCCCGCTGCCCTAATCCATCGATGGTGGTGGGGAGGGTATGAAGATTTTTAACTAATTTTAGAAATTGATCATGACCGGGATGCTTTTACAGACACTCGGTGTCACCAGATTTCTATATTTCTATGTTTTTATTTTAATTTTTTAGTTCTTTGCTTTCGATTATTCGTCGCCGACCACTTTTCCAACATCAAATATGGTGGATCTGGTGTTTTGCCAGTCTTCCTGGGGAGGCGTTAGATGATTTCTGGTTCCTGACTCACATCGAGGCTTGGTTCACCCATGTGTATATATTACGCGATACGTCAGTGCGTCGCCTGTGCCCCAGACGACGTCATCATATGACGAAACGCACATCAGGAGAAGCCGACATGCTGACGTCATCGCATTTTGCTGTCCAAGTGGACGGGCGTTTGTACTAGCCGGCCGGCTGTTATGTTGTTTTTAATCCTGGATATTGTAAGTGTTATTCTACTTTTATAATAAATGATGGTCTGTCAGTATTACGCTATGGTGAGTTCTTTTCATTCTGGGGAACATCTGAGCGGCATTTGAAATTGACCACTTTATCTGAACCTGGGATCCGGGTTATCGGGGCTGTTTGCTGACCACATCACTAGGATCCTGCTGTGGCATTGGCCCCTTCATCTTCCCAGGATAAAGGCCCTGGCCGGGTAATTGGCCGCAGGCTTACATAGCTTGCCTTTGCAGTAAGCGCGCATTCTGTGTGGTGTTAACACTTTGGTTGCGGTGGAGGATTCATCTCTAATCTATTTAAATCATTTATTTTCACCTGGTTTATGGATTTTAATCAGGAATAGATTTATACTGAAGAACAGTTTCATCTCTGATAAACCTTATCACTGTGATTGTGTTGGTTTTAACAATAATATTTATATCGTTATCACTGCTGATTATTAATCTCATCGATTCACTAATTATTCAGTTTCTGATTTATATCTATGTAATGAATCTTCTTGCAGAAGCAACTATGTTACTTTACTCAGTTTTTCATTCTGAATTTTGTTATTTTATTATTTTTCGTACTCAATTATATATGGAGAGCGGTTTACCTGTACAATCATATGTTGGTTTTTGAATGTACACTCTATTCTCTCCATGCATTTTAATTTTGTACTTGCTCAAATACATTAATAAAAATGTTTGTAAACATAAAATCAATACACCCCACTGCTACAACTTACGTTGAACTCCAATTGCATCACTATCACTTTAAAAACCCAAACTCCCAATGCGCCCTACAGACTGACACTTGGGAATACCTAACTACCTCATACCAAAAACCTAAAGGCCTTTCATGGTTTTACTCAAAACTACAAAACAGCCTATGAAATCCACTAGTATGTTAAATTGGGAAAAGAACCTTAATACGACATTTAGTTTGACTACATGGAACAAGGCAAACCAAGCAGCATCTTCCTCTTTGTAGTAGCTCTGTAATATTCTCAGAAGTTGCACTAAGGTCAGCCCAGTTTTCATCTCCAGCATGCCTCTAATGCTTAGGCCTGGGCTAATGGCGTTGATCACTGCTTCTACAATTTCAGATTCAGGATATCCTTTTTGGAGTCCCAGGTCCATCTGATGCAGAAGGTTCATATAGGACAGCTTGTCTTTCTGCTCCTTCTCTCCTATCTGACCTTTTATCTTGAAATCTTTCCTAATCGTCACCTCTGGTAAGTGGCCCCGAGTGCGTCTCTGGATGACTGAAGCAGGTCTTTGCCTTTGCTGACCACCGCTCGAATCCTTGCACGTGACACTTGACTCTTTAACCACTTCAATACAGGGCATTTTCAACCCCTTCCTGCCCAAGCCAATTTTCAGCTTTCAGCGCTGTCGCACTTTGAATAACAATTGCACGGTCATGCAACACTGTACCCAAATTACATTTTTATCATTTTTTCCCCACTAATAGAGCTTTCTTTTGGTGGTATTTGATCACCACTGCGGTTTTTGTTCCTTGCGCTATAAACAAAACAATAGTGACAAGTTTGAAAAAACATTCACATTTATACAGCGGTCCGTGCTATAAAAATGCACCGATTACTGTATAAATGTGATTGGCAATGTGACTGGCAATGAAGGGGTTAACCAGGAGGGGGCGTTGTAGGGGTTAATTATGTTCCTAAGGAGTGATTCTAACTGGGGGGGGAGGGGGCTCACAAGGGGAGGAGACCGATCGGTGTTCTTCTGTACAAGGAACACACCATCGGTCTCCTCTCCTCTGACAGGACGTGGATCTGTGTGTTTACATACACAGATCCACAGTCCTGCTCAGTTACCGGGCAATCGCGGGTGCCCAGCGGACATTGCGGCTGCTGGGCATGCGCACCGGGACCCAAGTGATGCGCTGCGTGCGCGCGCCCCCTGGAGGACCGTCACATCATATGACGGCGGCCCAGGATAACAGCTGCACCGTCCCGCCGTCATATGACGGTGGGCGGGCAGCTAGTGGTTAATGTGTTCCGCGATCATGCCGGAGGTCTCCTGGAACCTCTCCTGTATATCGTGGTACTGCTGTTTTAGATCAGCTAGTTGTTGTTCTGACTGGAGACCTCTCCTGTGAGCCTTGAGCGTGTCAACCACGGCCACTTCCTTCTTCAAAGGGGGCTGTCTTCCACTTTTGGTTGGGGTTGACCCAAAACTAACTTCCCGTGTTGGTTTAACATGTCTAGAGCTGGCAGAGCTCCCTCCGGGCCCCTCTGGGTGCGTCAGGTAAAACTTGGTTTTGCCAGCTAGCTGCACACTCGAGCCTCCAAAGTTCTCCGGAATTCCCTTTCTCCATTCCAATAGGGCATAAGTGTGAGAGGTCCCACAATCTGGTCTGACGGCGATCACCCAGGCCTTTTCTATCTGGGGACAATGCCTGTACAACCTGGCTGACCTGTTCTTCCTCCCAAGCTTCTCCTGGGAGTTCAATTGCCACGCTCGCTTCTGAGCTTCACACCACTGGACCACTGTGACGGGTCCATACTGGTGCCAAGAGGGTGTGCTTGATTGCAGAGTGACAGAATCCTGGACGAGCCCCCAAGTGAAGCACTTACCCCCTAAGGAGCTGCTGGTAATTGATCGGGCCTGTACTCTGCTTTTCCACCCTCAATGAATTGGCTCAACCCACTTGACACAGCTGTGTAACAGTGTTGGTGTGACACTTAATAACAGGGAAACAACCCAACAATAGCAATATACATCTATTATACCTCTCTCGTTACCTAGGTGTCCATTGCTTCATCTGCTATGAAAGTAAACAGAGCCTTACACCAGCTATATTTCAACCAGACTGTAAGTTTACTGAAGGCTGGTTTAAAATAGTAATTACAATCACAATACTTATGTAACAATTTAGAACAGTGATAAACTAAGTACATGGAAATAATGATCACTATAAAGGTCACCTGTAGAACGCATGTGGCTGTACCTCCAAGTGGGACTGGCAAGACCTTGACACTGGGCACCTTCCCACTTCCAGTGTGACCACGCCAACACACCAAGCTTGCAACAGTTTATCTAGTGCTATAAGAACAATACAGTACAATATAAATGCTCAAGGGCTCCCCCTGTAGTGTGACGCAGCCTGTTGAGTGTGTAATGGAAGTACAAGGCCTTACAATGAACAGTATAGTCTCTTGTCTTCTTTCTTCAGCCAGCCATATTATACTGCAGTGTTTGTAATCCAGTGAGTGTGCAGATGACAAAGTAACATAAGCAGTAGATAACAGTAACCTTAAATGGGCGACTCGCTTGTAACTTTCTTCTTGGGAGAAATAAAACTGTACCGTCAGTCAATGCCTACTGGAGTGCAGGCTTTGAGGCCTGGTTAAACTCAGTCTATTTGATGTATGCTGGTCTGTAGCACAGCAGGCCTCAGCAACACTCTGAGCTAATTTGTACTGTGTTAAATGTTATTTAAATATTGGGCAACAGCCCTCTCACCACACCAGGTCCAGACCATTACACTGCTCCATCTCTGTGATCTCAATCCCACTCCAGAATGGGTTCCAGCACTCTTCGCCACTCCCTCTCTGGAGCGATGGCTGTCGTTGAGCTCCCTCAGACGTTCTGGATCCTCCGACCCAATCACATGCGGTCTCAGCAAACTCTGTCTGACACCTCTCCGGTGGTATCAACTCTGTTCCGCGCCAGGCAGGTCGCGCTCTTCTGAACACTCCCACACAGGTCCCTGCAGGCAGGTCACGGGTCCCGGGCAGGAGAGGAAAAACATGGCCATGCTGGGCCTTTTATTTCATTCCCCAGCCTGCAGTTCTTTCCCTGGGCCTCATGGGTAGATAAGTGGGGCACTGTGGGTAAGTAAGTCTTTTCCACATAAAACTGTAAGTCACTGTCTGCACATGCTTTACAGTCTCAGTTGACAGAGATGCTCTGGCCACTAGAGGGAGCCAATCACTAATCCAATAGCATTACATTATTGCATAGCATTAGATGGCAAAAATTCCAGCCCTACAATTGTTTCCTCCCTGTTTGCTTCTGTTTCATAAACTGAAAAAAAAATATGTAACAAATCCTGGTCCCTGGATAATTGTAAACATGCTATCTCAAAGATAATCTGTAATATCTCTCTATTTATAACTTAACACAAAACATTTTCTAATGTCTAAAGATAGTATAAGTGCAATAACTATTGTGTGAGTGTAGTGACACCAAAAATTATTGAAAAACAAATATTTGAGTATGAACGTGCAATTGCCTCAAACAAGCATACACTCTGTGTTCCTACATGTGACAAACAAACATAGTGCCGCACAGTATTAGATAAAATAAATGTAGCACCTCTAGCGTGTGCTAGAAGTAGATGTTAGTGTAGGAAAATTTTAGCTTGGCTGAGGGCCAGGCCTGGGCTGTGAATCTGGGTCAGGGTTTATCGACTCAGGGGCTGGATGTGTCAGGAAAGGACTCACCTGCTGGTGGCACTGTGGCTCCCAGATTCATAGGCTGCCGTTCCAGTGTCCACCAGCGGGTGTCTACCTGCAGCCAGAAGCTTATTATTCATCAGCTGATGCTCATTGCAGGAAGTATATTTTAATCCTGTCTGTCCTGCTCCGGTTGCCTTGGTGTTTTGGTCTCCATGTGCCCCTGACCTGTGATCCTGCATCTGTTCCTGGACCCCTGCCCTGCAGCCTGATTTCTTCCCACCTACTCTTTCCTGCTCTGTCTTACTCCCAGCTTCCTTTGCTTGATCTCCTGTGTAGGGATGAGCCTCGAGTTCGAGTCGAACTCATGTTCGACTCGAACATTGACTGTTCGCAAGTTCGCCGAACAGCAAACAATTTGGGGTGTTCGCGGCAAATTCAAATGCCGCGGAACACCCTTTAAAAGTCTATGGGAGAAATCAAAAGTGCTAATTTTAAAGGCTTATATGCAAGTTATTGTCATAAAAAGTGTTTGAGGACCTGGGTCCTACCCCAGGGGACATGGATCAATGCAAAAAAAAGTTTTAAAAACTGCCGTTTTTTCAGGAGCAGTGATTTTAATAATGCTTAAAGTCAAACAATAAAAGTGTAATATCCCTTTAAATTTCGTAGCTGGGGGGTGTCTATAGTATGTCTGTAAAGGGGCGCATGTTTCCCGTGTTTAGAAGAGTCTGACAGCAAAATGACATTTCAAAGGAAAAAAGTAATTTAAAACTAATCGCGGCTATTGCATTGCCGGTCTGACAATACACATAGAAGTTCATTGATAAAAACGGCATGGGAATACCCCACAGGAGAACCTCGAACCAAAATTAAAAAAAAAAAAAATGATGTGGGGGTCCCCCTAAATTCCATACCAGACTGAAGGGTCTGGTATGGATTTAAAGGGGAACCCCGCGCCAAAATTAAAAAAAAAAACACGGCGTGGGGTCCCCCCAAAAATCCATACCAGACCCTTATCCGAGCACGCAACCTGGCAGGCCGCAGAAAAAGAGGGGGGGACGAGAGAGCACCCCCCCTCCTGAACCGTACCAGGCCACACGCCCTCAACATTGGGAGGGTGCTTTGGGATAGCCCCCCCAAAACACCTTGTCCCCATGTTGATGAGGACAAGGGCCTCATCCCCACAACCCTGGTGGTTGTGGGGGTCTGCGGGCGGGGGGGCTTATCGGAATCTGGAAGCCCCCTTTAACAAGGGGACCCCCAGATTCTGCCCCCCCCTGTGTGAAATGGTAAGGGAGTACAAAAGTACCCCTACCATTTCACTAAAAAACTGTTAAAAATGACAAGAGACAGTTTTTGACAATTCCTTTATTTAAATGCTTCTTCTTTCTTCTTTCTTCTATCTTCCTTCATCTTCTTCTTCTTCTGGTTCTTCTGGCTCTTCTGGTTCTTCCTCCGGCGTTCTCATCCAGCATCTCCTCCGCAGCGTCTTCTATCTTCTTCTCCTCGGGCCGCTCAGCACCCATGGCATGGGGGGAGGCTCCCGCTCTTCTCTTCATCTTCTTCTCTTCTTCATCTTCTTCTCTTCTTCTCTTCTTCATTTTCTTCTCCAGGCCGCTCCGCATCCATGCTGGCATGGAGGGAGGCTCCCGCTGTGTGATGGCATCTCCTCTTCTGACGGTTCTTAAATAACGGGGGGCAGGGCCACCTGGTGACCCCGCCCCCCCCTCTGACGCACAGGACATGATGGGATTTCCCTGTGGCATTCCTCATGACGTCACAGGGAAGTCCTGTCAAGTCACCGTGCACCAGAGGGGGCGGGGTCACGGGTGGCCCCGCCCCCATTATTTAAGAACCGTCAGAAGAGGAGACGCCGTCACACAGCGGGAGCCTCCCTCCATGCCAGCATGAATGCGGAGCGGCCCAGGGAAGAAGAGGAAGAAGAGGAAGAAGAGAAGAGCGGGAGCCTCCCCCCATGCCATGGGTGCAGAGCGGCCAGAGGAGAAGAAGATAGAAGACGCCGCAGAGGAGATGCTGGACAAGAACGCCGGAGGAAGAACCAGAAGAGCCAGAATAACCAGAAGAAGAAGATGAAGGAAGATAGAAGAAGCATTTAAATAAAGGAATTGTCAAAAACTGTCTCTTGTCATTTTTAACATTTTTGACAGTTTTTTAGTGAAATGGTAGGGGTACCCCCTTACCATTTTACACAGGGGGGGCCGGGATCTGGGGGTCCCCTTGTTAAAGGGGGCTTCCAGATTCCGATAAGCCCCCCCGCCCGCAGACCCCCACAACCACCAGCCAGGGTTGTGGGGATGAGGCCCTTGTCCTCATCAACATGGGGACAAGGTGTTTTGGGGGCTACCCCAAAGCACCCTCCCAATGTTGAGGGCATGTGGCATGTACGGTTCAGGAGGGGGGGGGCGCTCTCTCATCCCCCCTCTTTTCCTGCAGCTTGCCAGGTTGCGTGCTCGGATAAGGGTCTGGTATGTATTTTTGGGGGGACCCCATGCTGTTTTTTTTTTTTTATTTCGGTTTGGGGTTCCCCTGTGGGGAATTCCCATGCCGTTTTTATCAATGAAATTCTATGTGTACTGTCGGACCGGCAATGCAATAGCCGCGAGTAGTTTTAAATTACTTTTTTCCTTTGAAATGTCATTTTGCTGTCAGACTGTTCTAAACACGGGAAACATGCGCCCCTTTACAGGCATACTATAGACACCCCCCAGCTACGAAATTTAAAGGGATATTACATTTTTATTGTTTGACTTTAAGCATTATTAAAATCACTGCTCCTGAAAAAACGGACGTTTTTAAAAGTTTTTTTTGCATTGATCCATGTCCCCTGGGGCAGGACCCAGGTCCCCAAACACTTTTTATGACAATAACTTGCATATAAGCCTTTAAAATTAGCACTTTTGATTATTCATGTTCGTGTCCCATAGACTTTAACGGTGTTCGCGTGTTCGAACTAACTTTTTTCCTGTTCGCATGTTCTAGTGCGAACCAAACAGGGGGATGTTCGGCTCATCCCTACTCCTGTGTATGACCCTGGCTCGGCTATGATTATGATTTTGCATTCCCTATCTGCTGTATATACTTTGTTTAGGCAGTTGTTCATTGTGTTTAACTTTTTGATTATTTGG
This sequence comes from Aquarana catesbeiana, assembly GCF_042186555.1. Taxonomy (NCBI): domain Eukaryota; kingdom Metazoa; phylum Chordata; class Amphibia; order Anura; family Ranidae; genus Aquarana; species Aquarana catesbeiana. Next base: position 140,031,153 of record NC_133330.1, on the reverse strand, counting down.
TGTGTTTTACACAGTTTGATATGTTGGAGGTGCGTTTACATCTTTGTTGTTCACTTATCTTTTAAATAAATTATATTTTTTTACACTACTTTTGCCTGGCATTCTCTGAGGCAGTCCACACATTTTTGGTCACACCAGTTACTGACATAACACCAAGGCCAACCCGGACCAGAAGTGGCTGCACAGGGAAGCCATTTTGGCTCTGTTGTTGTTTGTGGCAAGATGCATCTGGAGGAGGTTGTATACTTTGCTGGTGACAGAGGAAAAAGGATATTGCTGCCAGATACTAAAGGAGTGGGCGAGTGACCAGCTGTTAGAATGCATTAGTCTTATGCCCCGTACACACGGTCGGATTTTCCGACGGAAAATGTGTGATAGGACCTTGTTGTCGGAAATTCCGACCGTGTGTAGGCTCCATCACACATTTTCCATCGGATTTTCCGACATACAAAGTTTGATAGCAGGATATAAAATTTTCCGACAACAAAATCCGTTGTCGGAAATTCCGATCGTGTGTGCACAAATCCGAGGGACAAAGTGCCACACATGCTCAGAATAAATAAAGAGATGAAAGCTATTGGCCACTGCCCCGTTTATAGTCCCGACATACGTGTTTTACGTCACCGCGTTTAGAACGATCGGATTTTCCGACAACTTTGTGTGACCGTGTGTATGCAAGACAAGTTTGAGCGAACATCCGTCAGAAAAAATTCTAGGATTTTGTTGTCGGAATGTCCGAACAAAGTCCGACCGTGTGTACGGGGCATTACTCATTCCCTAGTTGATCAAGGCAGTATGTTTGGTGAGGTTCAGCCATTAATTCAAGTCTGTGCAGAGTTGGCTTTGTCCAGTACTCTAAAGGCAGTAATGACTTTTCTCCCTCCTTCAGTATGGCTCAGGTAGAATCTCTGGTATGGTTATTGGATGATTTGGTTTATTTCTTTGAGCAATATTCAGCATGTTCCCAACAGGTGCTAGTGGAGTGTATTAACGCAGTGCAGTCTCTTGTCACACAGGCAGAGTGTAAACTGAATTTTGTTCAGCCATTACTACAAGCATGGTCAGATATATTGCATTCAGCCCCAGGAAACTTACACCAACCATTCCTGCTGTTAGACACTTGCCTTCTCAAGTATTTCTCTCTCTGTCATCCACAACAGCCACAATTGCAGCCCAATACACACTGCTACCAACTATGTGTCAGTACTTTGTTTCCATTTGCTGCACCTACCCTGCCTTTAACCCACTGAAGTTTACCTCTTCTCCGCTGCCTGCGGCAACCCCACAGAAATCTTCCATAGCAACTACTCCCTCTTTTTTACCATCCTCCAGCTCTTCTCTTTTATCAGCTGCCCCCCCCCTACTTACAGCCCCGCATTCACATACAGAACTTCAGTGGCTAAACCTAAAAAGAAACAGTTTTTCCCAACCCGCACGATCCTGCCACTATCCAATCCTGCTTCCACGCCAGCCGATCTGCTCCAGCCTGCCTCCACGCCAGCCGATCTGCTCCAGCCTACCTCCACGCCAGCCGATCTGCTCCAGCCTGCCTCCACGCCAGCCGATCTGCTCCAGCCTACCTCCACGCCAGCCGATCTGCTCCAGCCTGCCTTCACGCCAGCCGATCTGCTCCAGCCTGCCTTCACGCCAGCCGATCTGCTCCAGCCTGCCTTCACGCCAGCCGATCTGCTCCAGCCTGCCTCCACGCCAGCCGATCTGCTCCAGCCTGCCTCCACGCCAGCCGATCTGCCCCAGCCTGCCTCTATGATTGCCTATGGGGTTAGGCTAGCCTCTGATGGTCCTGAACCTGCCCGATGTTCCGGTGCCCGCTGTCCAGCCCGATGTTCCGGTGCCCGCTGTCCAGCCCGATGTTCCGGTGCCTGCTGTCCAGCCTGATGTGCCTCTACCTGTTTTCGTCCAGCCTGATGTGCCTCTGCCCGTTTTCGTCCAGCCTGATGTGCCTCTGCCCATTTTCGGCCAGCCTGATGTGCCTCTGCCCGTTTTTCGTCCAGCCTGATGTGCCTCTGCCCGTTTTCGTCTAGGCTGATGTGCCTCTGCCCATTTTCGTCCAGCCTGATGTGCCTCTGCCTGTTTTCCTCTAGCCTGAAGTGCCTCTGCCCGCTGCCAAACTGATGTCCCTCTGCCCGCACAGCTGTGTTCTCCTGACTCTATGCCAGCTGCTCAGTTGGATTGTTGTGCAAGGCTAAGTTTCCACCAGCTAATGGCTGTGAATCCTCACTTGCCTTATATGGGTTACCTACTTAGCCTAAGACTCATTTGACTGTTGCCTCAGTCAGGTCCCTCTGGCAGTGTGTTGCTCCTATGGCGCCCAAGACTGGTGGTCTGGACATACCCTTGGTAACTGGTAGCTGCATTTGCCTTCATTGCCCTGGTCGTGGTAAGCTCCCGGGGAATGGAAGAGTTCGATCTGTGCCTTGCCATTATCCGGATGCAATTGCCACAGCTTCGGGTGTACTAGGGGACCCGGGTCGGGTAACAAGTGCCTCAGAGAGACCCAGGTGGCTTTTGATGTGCAGAGCAAGTCCTGGAAACCAGGCAAGCTACTTAGTTATGATGAGACGCTTCGGTGTCTGGATTCCGGTATTGTCACATGACTCCAGGGTTAAGTTTGTAGATAACCCGTGGGACCCCAGCATTGGGGCATCTGCTGTTTTGAGGGACTTGGAGTGTCAAATGCTGTACATCTCAGGGAATCTGGCCAGCAGGACACTCAGCCAGCCAGTGGCTTCACCCCAACAGTGGGATACCCAGCCAGTTACCTGACCCGGGTGGGGGGACACTTTGCCTATTAATGCTGATGCCCAGTGAGCAGGAGCCACTCTACTACAGCATGGATCTGCAGTTAGGTCTTTGCACAGAACAGCTGCGGAAGTCCCAGAAGGCCAGACAGTGCCTTGAAGGCTGGTGACTCCCCTGCAAGGAAAAGTGACATTGGGGAAGAAAGCTGGAAGTCTGCCTCGGCCTGTAGCTAGTCAGGGAGCTGGTACCTGTAAGTACTGCCCAGCAAGAAGCAGATGCTGTCTCTGAAATGTCGGCTGCCACCATATACTCTGCCGACCCCACCTGGAAGGAGCCAGTGCAGAAGGGCAACTCGTGGCAGTGTTAGGGCCATAGACTGGGGGTCGCCCAGACCGCAGGCAGAATTTGGGCCCTTGGATGAAGAATTTGAGGAGTGGTCATCTCATAGTAGCTTGGAGGAGGAGTGGGGGCACTGTGAGGAGAAGGTGGAAGTGTTGTCCAAGGTGTTGGCTGAAGGATCTGTGCAGGCCCCAGTTTGTGTGAGGCAGAAATTCCTAAACGGACCCTTTACCACCAAGACCAGAGCAGATGAGTACAGGCAGTGGGTAGTGAGGTCACCCAAAGCCTGCGTTCTACCTGGGAAAGGCAAGTCTGGAGAACTGCCAAGGTTATTAAGATTCCAGCAGGAGGTGCAGAGAAGCACAGCTCTGGAGTGGGGTCTGGACTACCCCATGTCCCCCCAGACATCATCGATGTCATTGAGGACTCCTGGGGAGAGTGGAAGGATGACATGGTGTGGGAGCACATGCATGTCCCCAAACCCTCGCAGGGACCACATAGTGACCAAGCTTTGGACCCAGAGTTAGGACATTCGGCAAGAATGGCAGCCGGGAAGAGCTATCTACAAAGACAGGGTGGTGGTTGTTAAAGCTGGTCAGCCCACCAAGAGCCACAAAGAGCTGATGGCAACCTGAGGAGACTGCCCAACCCCCAGTAATACCTGTAAAGGAACTGATGTGAATGGTTCAGCTGCCAGGTAACAAACATGGACAGCAAGAAGAGGATTGGTGCCTTTACTGTTCTTTTGTTTGGAATAGGCCAGCCTAATACTCTGACCTGTTCCAGATGGATGTGTTGTTCCTGCTGAAGAACTTTTGGGTGAGGCCTAGTATCCTGCTACTACTTTAATAACTTGGAGGGGCTCCTTCTACCAGAGACTCTATGGAAAAAGTTTTGTTCTGTCCCCCTGCTTTGTGATGGACTCTGCATTTTTTCAGTCTGCGAAGAGGGCTTCCCTCTAGGCGCTCCAGCTGAGGTATTTGCCATATAGTGTGTCTTATGTTAGCTACAGGGACCTGTAGTTAGGATATGTGTGTGAGTGTATTTTTGATAGTGATATTTATTTGTATATAGCCCCTTTCTAATTGTTTCCCTTATCCCCTTCCTTATTTTTTTTTATTGCCCTGTTTTTCTCCTGGGCTCAAGAGTGTTTGTTTTTTTTTTCCCAGCCATGGGGACAGGCTGTTTTTCTAGGGGGGTGAATGTAGGAGTGTGTGCTAGAAGTAGATGTTAGTGTAGGAAAATTTTAGCTTGGCTAGGGGCCAGATCTGGGTCAGGGTTTTAGTGACGCAGGGGCTGGATGACTCATCTGGCAGCTCTCTCTGACACTTCCCTCTGGTCTGGAAGTTTGTAGAAACTTCTAGAGGTGGAGGGTGGGCGTAATTAGGGGCTGCCATGCATATACAGTATATGAGGCATCGGCTGATCCCCAGCAATGGATCGGCAGGAGGTAGAACCTACCCCATAAAAAGACATGGGCCATGACAGCAGGGGCAGTCAGTGGAAGATGGAGTGCTGAGGAGGCTGGCGGTGGCCCTTGAGGCTGCCCCTAGGTCTGGGGGGTTGTCCTCAGGCGCTGGAAGTTTCCCCCTAAAACACATGGAGGAAATGCTTCCTGGAGGCATGGGTGCAAGGAGAGAGAACAGTGGGAACAGGTCAGCACCTCTGGGAGATCTCCTGAGAGTCATCTTGGTGGGCTGGTGGTGAGTGTCAGTCTGGAGGACTGTGGGGAGAAGTTAGCCTGGAGGGCTAGTGAACGGGGCATCTGCAGCCAGGTGGGTTGGCAGTGCCTAAAGAGGTTGTGGTAGGATAGTAGCCACAGGAGTGATACAAGCTGGACACTGAATTTTTGCTAAACAACCAAGGGGCCTTGGGTTCCTGCCTGTAATGTGCTATTGCTTCATCTGACTTACTGACTGTTGGATAATTCACAGTGTTCCAGCTAGGTTCTGTAAGCAAGTGAGTGCTGGAGGAAGAAGGGGAGCTGTATATAGAGACTGTGTATAGGAAGAGTTGTCCCTGCAGTTTGTTCTGAAGTCAAGTGGGCATCCCATTATCCCCCATCCCTAGACAAGTTATTATCCCTCAATAAACAAAAAAAAAGTCACGGACTGTTCCCTGACTCTGGAGTGCCTGTGGAAATTCGGTGTGCCTGGCTGTGCAGGGTGGGGATCCCAGTTCATCTGTGGCTCCTAAGGGGGTGCACTACATAAATAATTAACTTATATAATGCCACAAATCGTATATACAAAAAACAAAATCAAATGTCCACAATAGAGATGGGTCTTTTTTATGAAAAAAATCGCGAAATGTTTTGAGAGGCTGTGTTTTTTAAATCCAGTTGAGCTAGTATACATGTGTTCATCTCTTTTATCCTTTTAGGGTATTGAGAAATATAAAAAACATTGGAGAGGAGGCCATAAAGTACAGATACTCAGCCTAAAGCAATCCAAATGGATCTATTGTATGCAAACCTTCGTACCTAAAGGCTTAAATGTTGATTTTGAACTGCTTCATTGGGGATTATTAGGTTGGGTACTCTGTTTCCCATACGCATTTCATACAGGGGGTGCATGTTCCTTTAACACATTCTATAGATTGACTTGTAATCAATATGGAGTATATGGCCCTTTAAGGCTGGGTTCACACCGCAGTATGGAGCTGCTCACAGCAGGGGTCCGGTGCGTCCCTGTTCACCGTTTCAGGTCCGATTTCAGCCCTAATTTTGGGCTGAATTTGGACCTGAAAAGGACCAGAAAATGCACAGAACTCCTGTGCAATTCACACCGGAGCCACTCCGGAGATGTGTGAACCGACTCCATAGAGAACTGGTCACAATCTCCTGACATGCTTGGATGGGGGGGGGGGTGCCCCTACAAATACACACCAATTAGATATACAGTAAGGTAGTATCACATATCTTAGGAGGCCCATATATAGTCTGTGTTTTCAGTTCCAGCTACATATGCGGCAGTATATATTTTGGTATATATAAATAAGAAGGAAGATAACATTTCTAGAGTATTAAGTTATGTTTTAATTACTGTTTTTTTTTTTTTTTTATCTGCATTTTAGTTATATATTTGGAAGTATTTTAACATTGATTGGAAAGGCCTCAGTAATATGGTGACCGTTTGTCTATATTCTTTGGCAATGTCTTTTTGTATCAGGCATACTGTAACATGGCTGCTTGTATGGAATTGTCTTTGGTCTTTAATAAAAAATTGGCCAGAACTGCATCCAGGCCAAAGATTAGTATACCATATATTAATAGCAACATGATCTGAATGGCTTGTTATCACCCGAGAAAATGTGCCTCTGTGACGATACGTGTTGGGATGTGCCTATGACCTCACGCTACAAACAGGAAGTGGGCTGCCATCTTGGTTGAGCCATTTCTAATGTACTTGTATGTAATCTGATGTGCTCCAGCAAATGTGCACTTTTTACGTTGTTTTTAATCTTGGGCTTTATTTTTAATGAAAAAAATCTGGAGAGCACTATATACAGTATATGTTTCTGTTTTGAGCTTCCTATATACAAACACTGAAGGATTTCTGTGGATATAGTTGGATTGAATGACATTCATATACAGCAGAGGGGAACAACACTACTGGTACAGCATACCCTGTTTAAATGGAAAGCGCATGAAACCTGATTTCAAAGCATTGAAAGCATGAGAGCTTTGGAATGTTGGTGATTTGTTTTACACAATACAAGTTGAAGTGAAACGTTGCAGAGAGTACATTATTTATGGCACAAGTAGAAGAAAATGAAAATGGATGCACACAGCGCGGTAATGCTTAACATATTACTTTCTAATGTTTAACCTGTTTTGGCAGCATTTACATACTTTATTTGTTAGCACAGAACTGTAGAGAAGAGTCAGATTTAGATCTCGATCACCCATCTCATCAAGTAGTACTGGGCTCGAAGCACCTAATGAAGGAAAATACTAATTAATATTTAGGTGCCAAGAGATAAAACTACAGTGCAATGAGTAGATAAACACTATTATGTCTGTTCAGTATTGATATCATATACCAGCTGGTAACCAAGAGTTTGTTTTTTCTTGGGGGGAGGGGGGTTAGAGCACTGATTAGAGCACAAAATGTTTATGGTTGTTAGGAAAGGCATCAATTATTTTACAATATTTAACTACATGTACTGTAATATAGCCTGAACCTAGGTTCACACTGATGCGATGTGGGTGTCAATACCGCTGCGGGTGTCAATACATTGTTAATGACACCCCCAGATCGGTTCACAGATCGCAGTGCGAACTATGAACTCGCACAGGAATCGAATCGCATAGGTGAGAACACCCATGCAATCTGATTTAAGTGCAGAGGAAAAAAGTCCCGGCACTTTTTTTTCCTGCAAATTTAATTCGAGTTTAGCCATACAACTGTATGGCTGAACTCCCATCTCAGACATCGCATGTGATCGGCTCCCGCAGTGCAGGTGTGAATCACATGCGATGTCTAAGATCACGCTAGTGTGAACCTGGGCTCAGTGTTCATAACCGCAGTAATATTCTTAAAGCCAAACTAAACCCTCTCATTCTTTAGAGCAGTGATCTCCAAACTGCAGCCCTTTGCTTGCCTTTACCCGGTCCTTGGGACACTTTTCCTGACACCAACAACTGACACCAAAAAGGGGGCATAATTCCCGTTTCTGATATCAACAGGGAACTATTTCTCCCAATGACACCAAGGATGGGGCACTGTTCCTCCCACTGACACTAACAATGGTGTTCCTAATGCTAAAGATGCACGGTTTACTCCCACTGACTCCAGGCCAAATTCTACTCTGAACAGCCACAGTTCAGCCCCCCTAAAATCTGAAGGACAGTGAACTGACCATTTGTTAAAGTTTGGAGACCCCTGCTTTAGAGCCAAGGAAGCTGCCATATTATTATCCTCTGTTTGATCTGCAGTTCCCATGGTGTTTCACATGTGATCAGTTATGGCACCAGCCATTTGATGGTTTGATAGTTCGGGCTGACAGCACAAGCAAATGTGACAGTTATAATGCAAAACATACCTTGAAAGTTGTTGTTGCATGAAAAAATATAATACGATGCCATACCGCCCAACTTTTTGAGTGGAACAAGGGACACCTGTTAGAATTGTATGTAGGCATAGGACACACCCCCTGCCACACCCCCTTAAAGGAGAATTCTACAAAAAAAATTAGTTAAACCCACAAGTGCTTTTTTTTACCTCTACTATTCCTTTATTTTGGCTTCTGAAAATTACAAATGCAGCAATTTATAAATTAGATGAAAGGTTTAGCACTGGGAAACACGTTTTGAAAGATAAAAATTTACATTTTATATACAGCTGTATAGATCAGACCAAAATAAGGGACAAACAAGGAGGAAAGGGAGACTTTGTTCCAAATCAGGGACAGTCCCTTGAAATCATGGACAGCTGGGAGCTATGTAATGCATAGTCATGGTTAATGTTCATATTACTGTAAATTGAGAAGGTATACAGTTAACTTTAGACAGTTTTTTTGGGCTCAGTATAATTGGTTACTATACTGCCATCTTGTGGTTATTTTGATTATTGCATCATTATTTTTCTGTCTTCTTATCTGTGTTCCCTGTCACTTGTGATGTATTTCCACTTTCTTTTTTAAGAAAGAGACAAGCCACTCACAGGATAACCACTGTTAAACGATAAGGAACGTCCTCCCTCAGCCTCACAGGTGCTGGCTCTGCACGATGAGTGGAAAGCAAAATGAAGAGATCTGGATGGCCGCACTTCCATGAAAAAAGCACCTTTATTGTGGTAAAAAATCCAGGTCACATCAAGATGGATACACAGGACAACTGCTAGCTAACGCGTTTCACATCAACGGATGCTTACTCATAGCTAAGTGAAAGATTATTACAACTGAGACATATATAGAAAGGTAGGTGATTAAAAGCACATATATAACACCTGGCAATAAACACTAAACCAAGCAGTTAAACCCACACCCCATGCTCATTGATTGTGTTAACCTTTTGGTGCCCAGAAAACAACAATTGGAAAAATAAAGAAATTAAATATAAAGAAAATTAGATTAAAAAGCATTATTCAAATATGTAATGAGAATCTGGACAATCGCAGAAAATCAGCACATTACTTGGGATAAGTATCAAGTGAACCATATATAATACTATATTAATGTAACAATTATAAATTTAAACATATCCAAGTAAAGAAAGTAAAAAAAGGGAAGACACATCAAAGGTGTAAACAGATACATTATGAATGTAACCACTATGTGAAACAACACTTAGTATCGCATGTGCTGAAAGAAATTCTTTTTACGTTAGCAGCAATGGCATCGGAATCCTCCCCTGACTACAGTCCAGGTAATACACGTTCACATAGCGATAACAGCATGCCTTTAAACCAGGGGGGACATGGCCAGAACCGAAAGAAATGGAAAAGAAAAGAAAAACGAGAAGAGGTGGGAAAAGACACAAAAGATTCAGGCGAGAATCGCTACCAGCTACGAGGTAGGAAAACAGAGATTGAATGTAATCAATTTATCAGCAGGCTCCTTATCTGACTCTGATGTTTCACTCCTTTCAAAAGGCTTGAACTTTTGTCCATCTCACCACTTTGATCTATTCAGCACAATCTTGGATGTAAATAAGTTGGCAAGCACACTTACTCTGCAAAAGCATTACTTTTCTGAAGAAAAAAATGTTTCATCATCATCATCAGATATTACACCTAGCGGTGAGTCAACTTTTTCTCCCTTACTTTTTTTAGATGTTTGTGCTCATATTGACCTTACTGACTTGGCATATGAATCTAGTATAGATATAGACAATGGTTCTTTTATCCCAAATCCAGTGTTATTAAAAACAAGATCAGACTTTTATCCCATCAATTCGAGAGGTAGAGATATGGATTCATATCAGAAATTGGTTGAAAGGGATCTCGCCAGCCTAGCCAAAACAATTTCACATAAATCCACTTCAAATCTAAACAGTAAAGAAAAAACGTCCCTTCATGAACTATAAAAAGATCCGTCCATTGTAATTAAAATTTCTGATAAGGGTGGAGCTGTAGTTGTCATGCAAGCATCAGCATACAAAGAGGAAGCCTTAAGACAACTCTCAGATAGAGATACATATTTTGTTTTTAAGGGGGACCCCACAGATGCCTTCAAGAAAGAACTTTCATCCCTCCTAGATAGAGGGCTTTCTACAGAAATACTGTCAATTAAAGATAAAGAAATGTTAATACCTGAGTCCCCCATTATGCCTATTTTCCATCACCTCCCAAAGGTGCACAAGGGTTTTACCCCTCTCACGGGTAGACTCATTGTCTCAGGAATTGGCTCTCTCAATGAGCGCCTGGGACAGTGGGTCGACCAACAACTACAACCTTTGGTCATGGAACTTCCTGGCTAACTTCGAGATACAAAACAGCTTCTGGCTAAGCTTGAAACTATTGAATGGCATGACAATTACTGTTGGATCTCGTGTGATGTTTCAAGACTTTATTCTTCAATACCCCATACCTCTGGTTTGCAAGCAGTTTCTTTCTTTCTACAGAGATCAGGACGTTTTTCTTTTGCTTTACAGGAATTTATTTTGATGTGTTTAGAATTTTTGTTAACTCACAATTTTTTCATGTTCGGGGGCCACTACCTCCAAAGGTGCGTTGCATCTATGGGGGCCAAGTTCTCACCATCCCTGGCCAATTTGTACATGGGGTGGTGGGAAAGGCACCGCATCTTTGGGGCTGGTGGCCCCCGTCGTTCAGATACTATTTTTTACTGTAGATATATTGATGACCTTTTGTTCATTGTTTCTAAACCTGTTAATGATCTTAACGATTGGTTAATATATCTAAACGACAATGATCTCAACCCGAATTTTACAGGAACCATGAATTCCAGAACTATAGAATTTTTGGACGTTAGACTCACTGGTGTAAATGGCCGGATAGTTTCCAGTCTTTTTAGGAAGCCAAGTGCTGGAAATGTGTTATTGCGAGCGGACTCGGGCCATCCCAGCCATACCATTAATAGCATCCCAGTAGGCCAATTCCTGAGACTAAAAAGGATATGCAGTAAAGAAACTGATTTTCACCAAGAATCCAAACTCATGGCAGCTAGATTCAAGTCTAGAGGCTATTCAGACTTGATCATTGATCGAGGCCTCAAAATTGCAAATCAAACTCCTAGACATAAACTCCTTATGGACAAACCCTCCAGTAAACATATTAAATCAAATATCCCTATCTTTTCTATCCCCCTATAGTGAAGAATTTGCTAAAATCAAGAAAATAGTCAAAAAGTATCTTCCAATACAAACAACATGATCCCATATACTCCCAGATTCTTCAAAAAGGGATACGTACGGTTTCTAGAAGACCCCCATCCCTAGGTAGCTTTTTATCACCCAGCCTGTTTTCTAGTACAGAATTTTCTAGCACCTGGCTATCGTTTCAAGGTACCTTTTTAGATGTGGGGGTCGTGAGTGTGCTTACTGCCCTTTCATTCATAAAGGTAATACCGTGATATCAGCCTCTACAGGTAATGCACACAAGATACGCTGTTTTATAAATTGCAATACACGATACATTGTATACGTCATTACCTGTACGGAGTGCCAAATACAATATGTCGGTAGGACTACACGTAGGCTAAGAGGCTCTATGATCATCTTTACGTCATCACTAAAAACCATTCAACAAACATAGCACGACACTGGAATGTCCATCACCAGAAATATACCACAAGTCTTGTTATTTAGGGGATAGAGAAAATTAAAAAAAACATCCAGAGGAGGAGATAAATTTAAGATTTTGTGCAGGCAGGAGGTGAAATGGATTTTCATTTTAGACACTCGTCAGCCATCCGGGTTGAACTATGAGGATGTATCACATTTCTATTAGTTCAGCCCTGAGGATTACTAATCACATTTACACTGAATATCTCGCTTTGTGGGATATGTATCTTTATGCTAATGGTGGTGCCTTGGTTAATGATATTGTTATTGTGGTTTATGCTTTAGCTAAATGGCATTTTTTCCCTCTTTACATATTTTGGTTTATGCTACAATGTTTTTATACAATACGATACTGGGTTGGATCAGATGTTGTTGGTCAGTAGAGTGTTGCAGCACATGGAGCGAGACTACTTGCTTTCTAGTGCTGCCCACTCTATGAACTGTGATTCAATTCTGGGTTTGAGTCTAGGTTATAATAGACATTCGTAGCAGTACATGTTCGGATCCTTTATGCTTATTTTACGGTTACGCTGCTGTTTTTGTCATTGTGGTTCACATTCTGCCTAAATGGTGTGTTCCTTTTATCGGGTTGAATTAAACCCTGCCAGTGTGTTAGTGCTGTAGCATTTAGAGTGAGACCATCTTCTCCTTTTTTTTTAGTGTCGCTCAGCCTGTGAATAGGGATGTATCTTTAGTTTTGAGCATAAGTTTTCAGCACACACCCCAAGCAATATATGTATTTAATCTCAATTCCTTCTGTCAATTTTAGGGCTTTGTTTCTTATGACAGCACTATTGAGGATTATATTTTTTCCTGGATGGTGTGGGTTTTTCCCTTCTTGGTACACACATTCAACCAATGCTGTTGTGTTTCTTCACAACATGACATTGATTGAGATGGTTAGTCTTTAGTAAGCCGAGTGTTGCAGTACATGGAGCGAGACTCCTTATTTTTCAGCACTGCAACCGTGGATGCCATTTTTTACCTTTAAGAGCCGTTATTGTGTGTGCTGAAATCCGGTTTTTGTTCCTTGTTTTTAGTTTTTTGTTTTTCGTTTTCTGTTTTTTGAGTTGAATTATGACACTATTTACAAATAGCATATGCTTTGATCTTCTAACCTCATTTCATTTTGCTAATGGCCATTTAATGATGATAATACTGTGGTGTAGTTGGTTGATACATCACCGTGTATACATTTATGCAAAAAATTCTTCTCAAATTACCCCTGGCACGTTGTTCCTTTAGGGTTAATATGCATATGCATTTGCTCCATAATTTTGGCACATTCTAGTCAATGTTCGAGCTTCTTGTCTGTATTCACATACCAGTGTACCCCTTGGTTTGAATATTTTGTGAAGTGTCCCGTTGCTGGGATCGAGTATTATTGGAAATGAATAGATATGATAATAGATTTTTTGCTATTTGCTTTTTTAATCTTGCAATCATATTTCTATTATTTTAATATTCTTATAGGGGTTTCCAGGAACGTGAATGAGGCTCGCAAAAAAAATTTCTTTCAGCACATGCGATACTAAGTGTTGTTCCACATAGTGGTTACATTCATAATGTATCTGTTTACACCTTTGATGTGTCTTCCCTTTTTTTACTTTCTTTACTTGGATATGTTTAAATTTATAATTGTTACATTAATATAGTATTATATATGGTTCACTTGATACTTATCCCAAGTAATGTGCTGATTTTCTGCGATTGTCCAGATTCTCATTACATATTTGAATAATGCTTTTTAATCTAATTTTCTTTATATTTAATTTCTTTATTTTTCCAATTGTTTTCTAGGCACCAAAAGGTTAACACAATCAATGAGCATGGGGTGTGGGTTTTACCGCTTGGTTTAGTGTTTATTGCCAGGTGTTATATATGTGCTTTTAATCACCTACCTTTCTATATATGTCTCAGTTGTAATAATCTTTCACTTAGCTATGAGTAAGCATCCGTTGATGTGAAACGCGTTAGCTAGCAGTTGTCCTGTGTATCCATCTTGATGTGACCTGGATTTTTTACCACAATAAAGGTACTTTTTTCACGGAAGTGCGGGCATCCAGATCTCTTCATTTTGCTTTCCACTTTCTTTTTTACTTTGTCCTTATTGGGATGAAGATGGTCACTTGTCTCTAGGCCTCATGTAATCTGCTTGCATCCGGGAACACATTACCATGTTTTGACCTGCAAATAACAGCTTTTCAATCATCTGCTACATCTTGTTGTTTGCTATACCTGCTGCATTCAATAAAGATCTCCTTGGATGAGAAAATGGTGTTTGGTTCAGCTTTCTGATAGACAGTCCGCAGTGATTATATCTGCTTATACAGGCCAGGCATAGAGGTCTCAGAAAAGTCACTATTGCAGAGTTGTAGTCAGCATAGTCAAAACATGATAGAATTCCCACAGCCTGCTGTGTATATGTGTGCGCCTGATCTGCAATTAAGCTCAGTGCCATCCGCTATCTTGTGAAAGCACATGGTCGCACAAGCTTACTGAACTTCACCTTTGAATCTTGAATACTGTTTCTCTGCATTGGACTGTGTTATCCCACCGGTCTAAGCTGCTGTTCATCTTCTTAAAGAGACAGTAACCATTTTTTGCAATACTTGAAAAATATCTACACAAGGCTCTGAGCAGTCTATTATCACTGAATTGACACAGATACATTATGTCTGACCACACAGATGTACAGGGAGCAGATTCTGCAGAAAAAGCACAGCAAAGTGTAAGACCCAAATGCACAATAATACCAACACAGAAATTTAGAGACAACTTTGAAACCACTAGAGATGAGTTCCCCAGCATTCTGTTAGATCTATGGGACAAAAACTACATACTGCATGTCAGTTTTGCTGAGCTTTAATGATCAACCGACTGAATTAAACAGTATACGAACACTACCAGTGGCTGTCTGCAAAATACACAGCTTTCTTAAAGGACTCTAATATAGAGATGGTAAGCATGAACAGCATCATTTAACACAATATATGCAGCTTCATAGGCTTTTTTGCTGAAGTATATCAACCTGATACTATACGGTTTCTCCTTCTTTTCAGGTGGCTTTGTGGGATTAGCGAATTTGTTACAGCCTCACTAGTACTTGCTGATTGCAATCTGGGCCTTTGGTTTGTACCTATGCACATGCGTTTGTGCTTGGCCAAATATCTATATTATTACTGCTGTGGCCCCATTAGCAGTTTCCATATCATCACCCCCCCCCCCCCCTTTGTGTTTTTCTTTTCATTTTTTGCTGTTTTTTTTTTTTTTTACCCATTAATATTATTAATATATGCGGTATGCAATATTATGAGCCAGTGAGTGCATTCATTATATATTTTTTTTCAATTTGAAGTATGCTTTTGCTATGAGACTAATTCTTATTGTTATTAACAATTTTTCCAGTTTACTTCTGGCCCAATATACCCAAGTGACTGAATACTATATATGGTGATACCTGATGTTTATTGGGGAAATTTTCTTCTATGCACTTCTTTGCATGTGCTGCGGATGTCGCTTGGATATGATAATGATCCATTTTAAATATGTGTTATACAAAGTCTTATCTATATGTTTTATTTTATATAGTGAGACCTGTTTTTTCCAACAAGCCCTGAATGTGTCCTGACGAAGCTAAACAGTGAAACGCGTTGACGCACAGGAGCTCACGGTTATGTATATTAAGCATGTTTTTCCATGCTATGTATTATGTTTAAAGTTTACTATATGTTTTAAATTCTCATTCTTTTTGTGCTCTGTGTGCACCATGTACTGTCATAAATAAAATAGTTTTTTATATTTACTATTGTCCAATGTGCCTTTTAAAGTCCGACCTTGGGGGGAAATTTTGGAATACATATGGATGGTATGATTGCCTGAACAAAATCAGGTTTATATTGCTGTTCTGCATCATAAGGGGAGATTTTCCCTAACCACCTGTGTGGTCATCGAGAAAGGGATGGCTCCCCCCCTCTCTGCATGGGACCGGAAGGGGGCGTGTGGCCTGAGCATGACGGAGTGAGGGGCGGTGTAATGCAGTAGCGCGCACTTGCAGGAGAACGTGAGCGGTTAGACCAAGAGATGCCGTGAACTCATGCCGGGACGAGGTAAAGGCACTGGGGCGACGGATACACTTAGCCACTCACCTATTACAAGGTACCTCACAGCGAAGAGAGAGACTGTTATGCCAGCGGAGGTCAGCACTATATCACAGCGAGCGGTACGGGCTGCTCAAAGGCATCTAGCGGTGATGGAGGAGTCGGCCACCACAAACAGATCCGTGAGTCACACTCGAATAGAACTGACAGAATCAGTGGAAGTAAGCTCTCCGATTTCTCCGCAGACCGCAACCATCGCTGAGTCTCAGGTATGCCCAATAAACATAGGGGGGTTGACTACACAGGAATGTGGTAATGAGCCGGACATTAGACAGCTTATACGGGCTCTCCCGACTAAAGAAGACATACTAGCCCTGATAAGCGACTTGAAAGCGACTGTGAGGGAGGAAATGAGTGAAGTGTGCTCTAAGGTAGAACTAATGGATAAGAGACTGCTTAGCTGTGAGACACTTCAGTCCACGGCTGACACCCATATTGATCTGCTTGAGAGAAAGTTAGAGAAACCGCACCAAAAATTAATAGCATTACAACTTCATGCTGAGGATTCTGAGAACAGAAGCAGAAGAAATAATGTGCGTATTAAAGGGATCTCAGAAGTCATAAAGACACCTGACCTAAGAAAGACAGCAACTGCTATTTTTAATAAATACTTGGATAACCCCCCAGACGAATACATTGAGCTGGACCAGCTGGTGCATAGGAGCCCGGCAGGGTACATCCCAGAACAGGGGGCACCTAGGGATGTTTTATGCCGTGTGCATTTTTTCAAAATAAAAGAGGACATAATGAGAGCAGCATGGCAGAAAGGGGCAATGGAATTTGAGGACCAGGAGGTACAGGTGTTCCCAGACCTTTGCTGGCAGACGAAAGCGAGGCGACGGTTATTGAGGCCGTTATTGGAACAAATACGAGCAAAGGGAGCTACATATAGATGGGGCTACCCGTTATCTCTAGTTACAAAAAAAGAGGAATGGGTCTTCAATCTGTTTGTTCCAGAACAACTGCCAGACGTATTCATGTTCCTGGGTTCAGAAGTAGTCAAGGTTCCTGACTGGGTCGATATTCCAATCGAGACTATGGGGGGATATAACCAACAGAAGAAGCGGCAGAGAAAAAGGAACTGAGAGGAAAACGTAGAATAATGGTGGTTTGGGCTCTAAGAATTGGGTTTTCTTTTTCTTTTTTTTCTTTTTCTTAAATGAGGGACTGATGGAAAGGTATCTCCTGGCTGGACTGTTATAATTTTTTCCTTTTTTTTTTTTCTCTCTCCCCCCAGATTTTTCCCCCTTCTCCCCTCCCTTTTTTTTTTTTTGTTAAATCCTCCCTAAATTCAGGCCCTCATGAGGGGCGGATAAAACTCCTGACAAAGGGATGTGAGTTGCTGTTAGTATGGGTCCCCTTTATTTGATGATTTTTTATGCTATCTCTCTCTCTATCTCTTTTTTTTGGATTGGAGAGGTTTTCTGTGGGTTTTTTTTTTTTTTATAAATTTTTTCTCCTTTTTTTTTTTTTTTTTTTTAGAGCAATCTATAAAAGGGTAGAGGGTAGAGACGAGTCGGATTAGGCTTGGAGGGTATGGTTAGTCAGAAGGGGCTGAGGGGGGAGGGGGGGGTGAGAGAATTGGATTATGTGGTTGTAATTGCTAAATGTAATTGTAAATGTGTATATATAAACGTAAAAGGGTGCTGTACCCATTGTGAAGTGATATATGGTGTTGCTGAGGATACAGGATATAGGATATACCTTTGATTTACAATTTGAAATACAGTGCTATCTCTTTATATTTACTTATTTGTAATCCTGTGCGCACTGCTGCTGATAAGCCTGCATTGAACTCCCTGTGCTTGGGGACATCCGCCCACAACAAGCATCTCTCCTCCGGGTGGAGGTAAAGTCGGAGGCGTTTTTTCCTTTTTTTTTTTTTCCCTGAAGGGGCTAGTTAATGGCACCGAGGAGTCGCGCCAGCTGGCCTATCTTTCTGAGTAGGACAAGGGAATTGGGTTTTTTTCTTTTTTTTTTTTTTTTTGGGGGGCTCCCCCTCCCGTAGATTCCAGATGATCGTAAGACATGACCAGAATAAAGTTTACCTCATATAATGTTAAGGGACTAAACATCCCGGAGAAACGGATTAGGCTGCTTGCCGAACTGAGAAGGTTAAAGACGCAAATTGTCTTTCTGCAGGAGACACACTTTAGAAGGGACAGAATACTAAGGCTGGTAAACCACAAATTCCCTGCTGTATACCATAGTGCATCCTTGACCTCTAAATCAAATGGGGTTTCTATCATTGTGTCAAAACAGACTCCATGGAAGGAGACTAAAGTAATTACAGATGAGGAGGGCCGTCTTTTAATTGTAAAGGGATTACTAGGAATGCAAAAGGTTACATTAGTAAATATGTATCTCCCGAATGTAAACCAGGTTGGTTGCCTGGAGACTTGTCTCCAAATGGTACATCAGCACAAGGAGGGTATCTTGATGATAGGGGGAGACTTAAATTTGGCCCTGGACCCTTCTTTAGATGCGTCCAGGGGAGCCTCCCACCTGTCATTTACAAAATTACGAAGAGTAAAAAAATTAAGTGATCTGCAGGTGGTAGATACATGGAGGACACTACATGTCCAAGATAGAGATTATACATTCTTCTTGGCAAAACATAAATCATATACTCGAATCGATTATATTTTGGTTTTGCAGACAGGAATAACATCGTTGGTGAGTGCTGATATAGGCTCATTCACCCTGTCAGACCATGCCCCGACCAACTGTGTATTGGACCTAGGAGAGGGATATCGTCGCGAGTGGCAATGGAGGATCAATGAGACCCTGTTAAAGGACAAGGATTATGAACAAAAATTAAATCAGGAACTGGATTCCTTTTTTCTAATAAATGACACGGAGGAAGTTACATCATTCTGTTTATGGGAAACACATAAATGCGTGATGAGAGGGGTCTTTATATCTTTAGGGGCGCATAGGAAAAAGAAGCTTAACGAACAGATTGATGTACTACTTAAAAGAATTCAGGAACTGGAGCTGTTACATAAAAAATCCCAGACACAAGAAATAGAGGAGAAATTAAGTGGCTTACGGGAGGATTTAAACTCATTGCTCATTGAACAGGCAAAAGCTAAGCTGAAACGGGGAAGACGGACACTATATGAATTTGCGAACAAGCCGAGTAGGATGCTAGCAAAGGCCCTTAAGGATACCACTACACAGAGGTACATGTCAGGTATCAAAACACAGAAGGATGTGTTGGTTAGTTCCTCACAGGAAATGGCACAGGATTTTAAGGAGTACTACGAGGGTCTTTACCAATTGGAAGGACAATTATCTCCAGAGAGGAGCAAGAGTAAATGGGAGTCGGCAAGGGAATATTTACAAACCTCAGGAATGCCAAAGTTGACAGAGGAGATAGCACGACAGCTAGATGTGCCAATTGCAGTAGAAGAATTTAAGAGAGCATTAAACCTTTTAAAATTGGGGAAAGCACCAGGCCCAGATGGGTATACCCTGGCATACTACAGATTTTTTGCAGAGAAACTGGCTCCGAGGTTCATAGCTGCCTTTAACTCATTGCGCGAGGGACAGGAGATACCTACTGAGACATTGTTGGCACATATAGCAGTAATCCTGAAGGAGGGAAAGGACCCATCTCAGTGTTCCAGCTACCGGCCAATAGCCTTGTTAAATGCGAATCTAAAAATTTTCTCAAAGATCCTAGCGACCAGACTTGATGAACACATCCCCTCACTGATACACCGAGACCAAGTGGGGTTTACGGCTGGGAGGGAGGTGAGGGAAAATACGCAGAGAGTAATAAACGCCATCTACATTACACAGAGTCAATAGAAACCCCTAACACTGTTTTCAGCTGATGCTGAAAAAGCATTTGATAGTTGATTGGATATTTCTTAGGGCTACATTGCAACATATTGGTCTGGGGGATGGAATGCTGAGATGGTTTTCAAATCTATACTCTGTCCCGAGTGCGAGGGTTAGGGTAAACGATAGACTCTCTGATTCGTTCTGTATTCTAAATGGAACGCGTCAGAGTTGTCCATTGTCGCCCATTATTTTTATTCTCACAATGGAGCCTTTCCTAAGGAAGATACGAGCCAACCCTAATATTAGAGGTATAAATACAGAAAGGGAGGAGCATAAATAAGCAGCATATGCGGACGATCTGATTTTTTTCATAACCTCTCCAATAATATCCCTCCCATCTCTCCTAATGGAGATACGTCAATATGGGAGGATAGCAAATTATAAGGTGAATTATACCAAATCAGAGGCTATGGGGATGGGAATGAAGGCATCCTTATTGCAAAAGATAAAGATGCAATTTAACTTTAGATGGATAGAATCCCATATAAGCTATTTGGGAACTAAAATACCGAAGAAGCTTAGCAGGTTATTTGAATTAAATTATGCCCCGATGTTAAGACAAATTAAACTAGACTTACAGAGATGGGATAGAGAGACTTTCACATGGTTTGGAAGGACAAATATTATAAAGATGAACGTCATGCCTAGGCTTCCTTACTTCTTGCAAACCGTGCCAATAAAGATTCCCCCAAGCTTTCTGAAGGACCTTAGATCGAGGTTTTTGAAGTTTATCTGGGCTGGGAAGCCAGTAAGAGTATGGAGAACCATCCTAGTGCTCCCGAAAGAAAGAGGCATTGGCTTTCCAGACCCAGTGAGATACCAGGAAGCCTCACAGTTAGCTAGATTAATGGAATGGTGCGCCTCTGAGAGGAAACCATATGTACAACTAGAACAAGCGATGGTTAATATTCCCTTGAAGGGATTGGCGTGGATAGCAAGACTGGATATACCAACAATAGTGAAAAAACATCCATTGGCAACTCTTCGTACAATCAACACGATTTTTAAAAAGACAAATCTGTCTCCATCTCCCATGAGTCCCATGACCCCGGTGCTGGGTACGCCAGACTTTCAGCCTGGCATAACAGACCGGGGATATGAGGTTATAAAACGAAGGGGGAAAAACAGGATCATACATTTCTCAAGGGGTAACTGTTTGATGACAAGAGGTGAGATAGAAAGAGAAGTAACACCAGACTTGGACTTCTTCAGGGCAATGCAGTTAGGAGCATATATCTGCTCGAAAATAAAAATTTACCCAGAGATATGGGGATTATCGGGCTTTGAACAGAGATGTTTAGATGTAGAGAGTATGAGGCATTCCCTATCATATTTTTACGAAGTATTAACGAGCCTGGAAGCACCCTAAGATCTTAATATTATTCAAGCCTGGGAGAGGAAAATGGAGATATTGTTCTCCCAAAGACAGAAGGATAAAATTTTAAAATCTATCCATAAAACATCAGTCGCAAGCAGGTATCAGGAGAGAGGATATAAAATCCTCACCAGATGGTATAGAACACCATCCGTGCTACATAAAATATTCCCACAGGTTCCAAATCTATGTTGGCGCTGTGGGAAGTCAGAGGGCACGATGTTGCACATTTTTTGGGAATGTGAGAAGATCAGTGAATTTTGGAAAATGGTCGAGGAAACGGTTAAGGATATTACAGGTGTGTCTCTTGGAGAAAATCCGGCAGCATTCTTATTAAATGATGTTCCCATGTCGGTGGAAAAATACAAAAACTCCCTGCTTAAACACCTTCTCACGGCAGCGAAGGCCTGCATTCCGGCTTTGTGGAAAAGTATAGTCCCGCCGTCTAGAGTACAGTGGCGGGCTAGAATAACAGAAATCCAACAAATGGAGAATCTGACTTTGATGTTGAAAGAACAGAATGAAAAATATTGGAAGATATGGGCTCCCTACCTAGCTTTTAGAAGTGGAGAACATGAGAGATAGGTCATGTGCGAACGGATGGGAAGCAGAGGGGGTGCCCCCTCCCCCTTTTTTTTTTTCTTCTGTTTGTTGGGGCTTTAGAGGGTGGCAGTAGGGGTTAGGGTTAGGAAAAGAGAAAAGGAAATTATATGTGTTTATTGAGTAGATAAGACTGAGCTGTATTGATTATGAAATGAATAATGTTGTTATAATTTGGAAATATGGGGATGTGACAAGCTGTAAGAGAAGATATGAATAATATGTTAAAAGCTCTTTGTGGATTGTAACATATAATATGCAAAAATAAAGAAATGATAAAGTCCGACCTTGGGTTACTTTTGCCCATTTTTTTGTTCTTACCAAATTTCCTCTACAGATGCAGCCATAGAAGTGCTCTCTTTTGTATCTAATATAGAGAGCTCTTAAGCCGAATTAATTAAGAAAGATGAAGTAAACCAACACAGAGATCTCTTAGTGCAAGATGCTAAGGATAAGGCAGAACTCTGCATTGCTCAACTGCAGGAGACCAGATCTCATAAATTCACATTATCTAAGCTTACAGCACATTCTTCTCCATCCTTTCGCTTTAGAAGCTCAACATTAAATGACAAGCTGATATAGGCTCATGCAAGTCTGGAAGCAAATAAAGTAGAAAGCTCCTTTGCCAGAAAGGAAGCTGAAATGGAAGTTCAAAGCAAAACTCTTCAAACAGAGGTGGCAATTCGCCAAGCAGAAACGGAATCACTAATAAAGATTCTGCAAATGGAAAGGGAGGAAGCAGTTACCATAATAAGGCTGAAGGTCCTTGAACAAGCAATAGGAGACAGTACTAATTTGGGCTGTTCTATTCCAGCTGAACTGGAAGATCCAGTCAAACGCACCAGTGAATATGTGCCAAGGCATAATGTTTGCAATAACATAGAATTATATCCTGTGCCTCCTAACAATACTGTTCAGACTCTCAACACGGAGACCTCCAACCTGCACAAGCCTAAGCCTCTTCAATTAGTATATATGTATGCAGGGATAGATGGCGCTGCCTTATCTGGGGAGCAACCTCCAGTGTTGACTAGCAGTTTCAGATATAAGTCCTAATTGGACTGCTTGGTGATGTGGGCTAAGATGATACGTACTCCTGCCTCTCACTTTGGAAATGGCCTCCAAAAAAGGGTATGTGTATTGGGAGCTACCTATGTATGAAAGGTCGTCCCCTAATGTTTTTATAGATATAGATATATTACATATATACATTTATTACATTAAAGGTGTTTAAGTAGTGTAAGTAATATATATATATAAACTCCAATTAGGCTGGAGTTTCCTGTGAATTCATCAGAAAAATTATATAATAAAAATAATAGTGAATAAAAGTCTATTGTGAGGACCAATCTTGAATATAAGTTCAATTCATAATGCTAGTTGCACATGATCCAATCCAATGTGTAAAATCCTGTGTAAGCAGCATAAGGTGACATTCGTGCTCCCCTTCAGTTCCCCACTCACCAGATTTCCATACCCCCGCAGGGGTAAACTGCATAAAGTGGGGGTCTTAATCTGGGGCTATCTTCCTCCTTGTTAGATCCTACCTTTAGGGTGTCCCGAATCTGTGTTCCTACTAATGATAACCACTGGTGAACTTATCTGCCAGTTCCTGGATGATCGCTTTTTTTCTTGGCGTTTCAAGCCTAATAGTGAAGTTTCGTAAAAATACTTTTCAAATTTATTGGATAAAAGCAATGCAACAAAGCCAGTTGGCGTAAAGTGTTGCAATGACACAATACAGAAAAAATATTGTTCAGCGTACGTTCCACCGGTTTGAACACCGAAAAGTGACGTGGGTGTGTACCAGGCTCTCTTACGCTTTTCATCATAGGACGTTGTCTGAGGCGGTGCCATCTTGGTACACCACACGTCTTATGTACTGGATGGGTGTGCAGGGTCCACCCCCGCAATCAAGTGGCGGGGCTAATATGGTGATTATCACCATGTTTGGTTAGAAACATACTGAAGGGGAATCTCATTAACCGTACAGCTGAAATAGGTGGATGGTGTCCCACATGCAATCCTATGAGTCACCATAGAAAACCCCCAGTGGCCGAGCTAAGTATTGCTTCTTAATCATCCCGCTGTACTTCTATCTGGAAATTAATGGAGGGATATCCCCATGTAGTCCTATGAGTTACTATTCACCCTCCTGTGGTCAAATATGGTAATGCTTCCTGCACATCCACCCAGCATTACATAACCCAGATATTACATAGTAAAATAAAATACACAAATGTAGTGGAAGCACCAGAATAACCCGTTTCTGAAAGTGGGTGCCAGTTTCAGAAACTGGGGTTATTCTGGTGCTTCCGCTACGTTTGGTACACACTACCAGCTTTTTAACGCAATCTAGTGATTGCCTGCTCTATCAACAATACCACTACAGCTGCAATCTATATACTTTGTCTGACTAGATGGGGTAAGCTGTGTTTTATATGCATTCATATTTATACATACCTTTATACTCAATCTGGTTTGGTTATCACTCATTTTTGTTTTAAGGTGTCTTTTGGATGAACTTGCCTTGCCCCCGTCTAACTATCTCACATTGGCTTAAATGACCTTACTTTCTTGGAGTAATCGGTTACTTGTAACATTTTCAAAGTGACCGGGAGGCATTAGGAGTTCATGTTCAATACATATTAGATTACTTTTAATGATATCCACATTTATTTATATATATATATATATATATATATATATATATATATATATATATATATATATATATATATATATATATATATAGGTATCACATGTACTAATTAAATGGACTCGCCAGTTATCGGGTTGTACCATTGGCCCCCGGTTGATCATTTTCTTTTATGGGGTTTTCTCCATGGGATCACTGCAATTGGTTGAAATTTATTCTACTCTCTATTCTACATTTAATGTATATTCTATTCTAATATTTTTTGTTTATAATGTATATGTATTTATTGCTATATATCTTTCATATATATTCAGCAGAACTATCTCTAGCTCCTGAAGAAGCATTATTCAGACGCGCAACATGTCGAGCGTATAAAGAGCATATAGATTGAAATACCTACCGCATCTGCAACTCAACCCACAACCTTTTCTCCTACATTCGTAACTGCAATCTATACTTGGGAAGTTGTTTTTCCATCTTTCATTTATTTGAATGTCGGATTATATGTATTACTAGTAAGGTCTAATATGCATGCAGGGTAGGATCCACTCTATATACAATATATCTGATATATATATAGATATATATATATATATATATCTATATATATATAGATATATATACTGTATTGGTTTTAACATTCGTGTCTATTTTTGTATTTAAATTTAATAAAATCAAACAATTTTTTTTTACTTTTTATAGTCTAATTACCCGTGTACCCCCAAAGTCCAATTCCATTAGTTCCCATATTTTGCATACAGATTATAGGGACGTTGGCACACCATTTCCAATAGTACCTACAGTGTCACCCTGTTTTTTGGTACAGACCTAACTGGGATCTTTCTTCTGAGGACAGCTGTTGTGTCGCACCAGTGTGAACCCGGCCTAATTCTGTCAGGGCTGGGCTCAGCCCTTCCTTCTCTGAGCTGGCTGCTCAGCTGTTGGCTAATTGCCAGCTCCTATCTCTCCACAGTTACACAGCTGTTGATGATATCCTGCTCGTCAGTCCTGCGTACTTAAACCGACCAGTCCAGAGGAGCTCCGCCTTCGCCTTGGTCAACTTCACAGAAACTGAGACTCTCTCCTGCGATCCTGTTCAAGACATGCTTTGCTGACATTCCTTCTGTCTCAAGGTCCTACCTCTGAGAGCGATATGCATCCTTGTGGCTACTTTTCCAAGAAATTGTCACCAGCAGAGTGCAATTAAGAGATTGGTGACAGAGAGCTGTTAGTGATCATTTTAGCCCTGAAAGAATGGAGACAGCTCCTCGAGTGTACCACTGTGCTGGTTCTCATTCTTACATAAGAATCTCACATTCTTGTCTGAGGCTAAACGCCTCTCTCCCAGAGGGGCGCGATGGGCTCTTTTCTTGTCAAGTTTCAATTACATTGTCTCATTCTTACCCGGCACTAAGAATGTAAGGGCTGACGCCTTATCACAACAATTTTCCTCCACTTCCAAGTTGGAGTCAGTTCCGATTCCTCCTGAATGTATTCTGGCTACAGTTCGCACCAGTCTCACTTCTCCTTTGGGTGACAATTTTTGCTGCTCAGGTCCATGCTCCTCCTGAGAAACTTTGTGACCACTGCTTTGTCCCAGAGAGTCTCCGTACTGCTGTGCTCCAGACTTGCCATTCTCCCAAGACTGCTGCCCACCCTGGGAAGAATCAACTCTTTTAGGCCATTTCCCAACAATTCTGGTGGCCTAGTCTACATGCTGATGTAAATGCCTTCGTAGCTGCCTGTTCCGTGTGTGCTCAGAGTAATGCCCCGTACACACGGTCAGACATTCCGGCATCAAAATCCTAGGATTTTTTCCGATGGATGTTGGCTCAAACTTGTCTTGCATACACACGGTCACACAAAGTTGTCAGAAAATCCGATCATTCTGAACGCGGTGACGTAAAACGTGTACGTCGGGACTATAAACTGGGCAGTAGTCAATAGCTTTTATCTCTTTATTTATTCTGAGCATGCGTGGCGCTTTGTGCGTCAGATTTGTGTACACACGATCAGAAATTCTGACAACTGATTTTGTTGTCGGAAAATTTTATAGCCTGCTCTCAAACTTTGTGTGTCGGAAAATCCGATGGAAAATGTGTGATGGAGCCTACACAGGGTCGGAATTTTTTGTGCACGGGGCATAAGACTCCACGACACCTTCCAGTGGGCCTCCTACTACCCATACCCAATGGAAAGAGGCCCTGGACCCACCTGCCAATGGATTTCATTGTGGAGTTACCCAACTCCCAGGGCAACACAGTTATCCTTATGGTGGTTGACCGGTTGTCAAAGATGTGTCATTGTATTCCACTTAAGAAGTTGCCCACTTCTAAGGAGCTGGCTTCCATTTTTGCTTGGGAGATCTTTCTCTTACATGGGCTACCC
Source organism: Aquarana catesbeiana (assembly GCF_042186555.1). Lineage (NCBI taxonomy): Eukaryota > Metazoa > Chordata > Amphibia > Anura > Ranidae > Aquarana > Aquarana catesbeiana. The sequence goes on along the minus strand of NC_133330.1, from coordinate 140,004,271 downwards.
AAGGTGATTGTCTCGGACAGGGGTAGTAGTCAGTTTGTGTCACGGTTCTGGCAAGCCTTTTGTGCACAGTTGGGAATTCAGCTGGCTTTCTGCTCTGCGTATCACCCACAGTCTAATGGGGCTGCAGAACGAGCCAATCAGTCCTTTGAGCAATTCCTATGTTGCTATATTTCTGACCATCATAACAACTGGTCAGACCTATTACCGTGGGTAGAGTTTGCTTACAACAGTGCCTTGAATTCTGCTTCCGTTTTATGGAAAATTATGGTTTACAACCTTCCATGTTGCCTGAGTCGTCAGAGCATCTCCGTGGTCTTCGTTTCACTTGAGCACAAGTCCAGGAGGCTTTGCAACATGCTAATGATAGGTACAGACTCCATGCTGACCGCAGACCCCTGCTTGCGCCTTCCTACCAGGTTGGGGACAGGGTCTGGCTGTCATATCGCAACCTCCGACTTCGTGTTCCAACACTGAAGTTCACACCTCGGTTTATTGGGCCTTTCCATATTCTTCGCAGGATTAACTCAGTGGCTTACGCATTAGACCTTCCTTCTAATATGTGTATTTCGAATTTATTTCATGTCTCCTTATTAAAACCTTTGGTCTGCAACCACTTTACCACCTCGGTGCCATGTCCTCACCCTGTACAGGTTGAGAACCATGAGGAGTATGAAGTACAGTCCATTGTTGACTCCCGTAGGTTCCGTGGGCGCATACAGTACCTGGTGCATTGGAAAGGGTACGGTCCGAAGGAACGCTCTTGGGTCTCATCCTCAGATGTACATGCCCCTGTCCTCCTCCGTGATTTCCATAGACACTTTCCCCTCAAGCCTGGTGGTCCGAGGGGGAGGAGTCGTTGAGGAGGGGGTACTGTCAGGGCTGGGCTCAGCCCTTCCTTCTCTGAGCTGGCTGCTCAGCTATCAGCTAATTGTCAGCTCCTATCTCTCCAGTTACTCAGCTGTTGATGAAATCCTGCTCGTCAGTCATGCCTACTTAAGCCGTCCAGTCCAGAGGAGCTCTGCCTTCACCTAGGTCAACATCACAGAAACTGAGATGCTCTCCTGCGATCCTGTTCAAGACTTGCTTTGCTGACAACCCTTCTAGCTCCAGATCCTGCTTGCTGTTCTACTACATCCCTGACTTCTGGCTTGGCTGACTATCCGTTCCGGTTACTGAACTTTGGCTATGTTTTGACTACATTTGTTCTTTTACTTTTGTTATTAAACAGGTGTGATTTAACTGTACTTCTGTCTCGGCCTGATTTCATGGTTTCTGACAAATCCATAAACAATCCTGTACCCATATTGACTAACATACATGTCAACTGTTGACCAAATTCCAACTGGCCCAGCAAATTTAGTCTGGGCCTACTGGGATTATGTGGTGTGGATGCCATATGAAGGAACCTAAATTATTACTAATATAAAATGTCTATGGAGCATGGCCAAAAAGCCATAAAAACCTAGAGCTAAACCCCAGTGGGAGATACCATTCAAAAGTGAGGGGGTCCAGTGCTAATCCCCCCTGGTTCACTCCAGAGGCAGTCTGGTGAGATCAGCTGTTGGATATGAATTGAGTTCAATATCCAGGTTTAGGCCCCCAGGCGCTAGGGACCACAACCTGTATATCCACCTCGTTTCGTTTTGTGAGACCTGAGTTTTTTTGTTACCTCCCCAGTGATTTCTTATCTGACCTATTCCATAAAAAAATCAGGCCAGTAGGGACCTTATGGTGTACTTCTTTAAAATGTCTGGAAAGATTATGTTTCTTTTTTCCAAAGTTGCTTTTTACTTACTCAGCATGGAAGACATTTTTGACACCTGAAGAACCCCTTCATTCCTGAAAAGAGTTTGACAATTTTTGGGGGATCAATCACATTATGAACTAAGTGATTCCTCAAGGACGGGGCTCTCCTGTACACAAGTATGGGCTTTTTTAGTAGGATCTTAGAGTGCTATCTTCTTTTAGGATGGGCCAGTATTTCTTAACGATACGTTCAATAGATTGGTATTGGTGTTAAAGCTGGTAATGAAAGACACATCCATATAGGTCTCTACTTTCTTCTGTTTCTTTGCCAATATTGGATCTCCTATTGGTTTTCATTATTTCCATTTTCAGTTTGATCGGGTTCTTTTTTTGGTAACCTTTCTCCTCAAATTTTTTATTTAGAATATTGGCTTGTGGATCAAAGTCCTCCAAGGTGCGACAGTTCCTCCTTAGTCTTAACAGCTGCCCCTTGGGGATATTCCCCTTCCATTTAGGATGGTGGCAGCTGGATGTTGGTATGTATCTGTTTTTCATGTACAGTTCATTTCCATTCTTAAAGATCTGTAGGTCCAGATAGTTGATCTGTTGGTGGTCCCATTTCCCAGTGAAGGAGATCCCATCTTCATTATGATTTTATTGTTTCAAGGAAAGTTTAGAATGATTCTATTGTGCCTTCCCATAGAATTATTAGATCATCTATATACCTCCAATACAGCTTAATCTGGGGTATTCTCTTCTCATAGATGTACTTTTCCTCCCACATGTTCATAAAAAAGTTTGCCACACTAGGGGCATAGTGTGCCCCCATAGCCACGTCCCTGGTTTGAACGTAATAATTTTTCTTGTACCAGAAATAGTTGCTTTCCATGGATAGTTGCAGGCCTTCAAGGATATACCCAACTTGTTCTTGCTTTAGTTCAGTATTTTTATGCAGTGCCTTCTCAAACTCCTACCAGGCAATCTTTCTGAATGATACTTGTATAGAGGGAGTTGACATCTATGGTGGCCAGTAAGTAATTGCCAGCATCTGTGACATTTTGAAGTTCAGTAATTGTGTACAGTCCCTAAGATACGATCTGCCTTTCTGTACTAGAGGCTTCAAATATTGGTCAAGATACTCTCCTAAACGGGAGAAGAGTGAACCGATCCCACTTAAGATTGGTCATCCTGGTGGTTTCTCCAGTCTTTTATGTATCTTTGGGACATAGTATATCACTGGAGTCTGTAGATTCTGATATGAGATATTCAGCTTCATTCTTACTTAATATCCCTCTATCTTTCCCTTTCTTAACAAATGCTTTTAATTTCTTCTCATACCTTTTTGTTTCTGGTTTCCTCTCATTTTTTTATGTGTCTTCATCCTCCAACAAATTCCTAATTTCCCCCTCATAATCTTGTTTGTTTAAAATGACCAGTCCCCCCCCCCCACTTGTCAGCTGGCCGTATTACTACTTCTCTCTGTTTTCCAATGGCTTTGATTGTGTTCCATATGTTCATATCTTTGGAGTCCTTCCTTTCCAATTTCTTCAAGTCATCCTCAACCATTTTCTTAAAGGCTCCCAGACATTGACTCTCGGGTACTATGGGGTTAAAGAGAGAGTTATTTTTGAGCGTAGTCTGGGCGAATCTAGTGATGTTGGGTATTCTCTTATCTCCATTTATTGCAAAATGTTTCTTCAGGTTTAGTTTTCTCATAAACTTCTGAAGATCGATATAGGCTTCAAACTTGTCCAATGATTTTGCCTGGGGCAAATTTCAAGCCCAGATCCAGAACCCTCATTTCTTCCTCTGAAAAAATGCGCACTACTTAAATTAAAAAATCCCTCTCCTAATACTATAGTCTTCTTTTTCTTCTCCCCCCCCTCTCTTTCCTCTTGTCTGTTGCCTCTTTCCATGAATCTTTGTGTTGGTCCCATCTCTCTTCCCTGATTGGCGGTCCAACCATTTCTTGTGTCCGTCTCTTGTCTCTGGTAGAGTAAGTGTCTACGGGGTATTGGAAACCCCTGTTCTCCACCTGTATTTCTGGGAGGTCCTCCATCTCTGAATTGCTCCTCCATTTCCATACTGTCCCCTCCATCCTTGGGTCCTGTATGGGACACAAGCCTTCCATCTTCCTGGGGGTCTTTCTCATTGTCCTCCCTAGGGAAAACCCCTCTCCTCCCTATAATCTCCTCTTTGTTGCTAGTAAGGGGTGTGACATCTATTATCCACAAAAGGGGAGAATCTATTATTTGTGGGAATATTAAACCTTGGATTATCGGGTGTTCTTGGATATGGCGGTTCGTGTGGGTTATCCCTAGTTCTATTAGGCCTCCCTTGATGGTAATTTTGTGGCTCGGGTACCATCCTATGCCTTGGAACGGGGGTATGCTCAAATCTTAGTTGTGATGTTTGGCCTCTCCTTGGTAGAGCCAAATCTCCTGTTACATCACTTGGGCTATCATCCATAGATGCATCATCCAATTCCTCCTCGAGTTCTTCAATTTCTCCTTGTCATTTATAGACTTTGTTGTCTTTATAGTCTAATACATCTCTCTTAAATTTTTCAGCTTTTTTGCTTGGATCTCGATCTCATATTTCTTAATAGTCTCCTGTAATTCCCTTTCTTTATCCTTGTACTATTTTTGGTTGGCAAAGGGGAGTAGTGAGTTCTTAATATGTATGATTTTCATTTCTACTCCTCCTAATTTAAATTGTCTTCTCTTTACTATATTTTGCAACAGGTCATTTTCACATTTATTAAAGAAAGAATACCAATCTCCCATAAGTGACGTATCTTCAATGCTATCATTGGGGTGTATATCCCACCTTAATCTCAGAAGCTTTATCTTTTCACTGATGTACATCTCCAGGGTGGCTATATCCCACCACACCCTTAATTGCTTCTCCATAGTATGTCTTAGTTGTTTAAATAGACCATTCATATCTTTTCTATTATTGACCTGTTCCTGGCTGAAAATCCCTCCTATGTCAATATTCCTGCTAGTCATGTACCCAAATATATCCACAGCTGCAGTAGAAGTCACACCCTAAGGTGATCAAGATATTAATAGTTAATGGATACCATGCTTAGATAGGGCTAGGCTGCTGTCCACTCGTGCAGCACCAGAAAAATTAGTGTATATGTATGCAGGGATAGATGGCGCTGCCTTATCTGGGTAGCAACCCCCAGTGTTGACTAGCAGTTTCAGATATAAGTCCTAATTGGACTGCTTGGTGATGTGGGCTAAGATGATGCATACTCCTACCTCTCCTTTGGGAAGTGACCTCCAAAAAGGGGTATGTGTATTGGGAGCTACCTATGTATGAAAGGTTGTCCCCTAATGTTCTTGTATATATAAATCCACCATAAAATAGTTGTGATATCAAAAAAGGATTATTACTTGTGTAAGTAAAAAAAAAAAACATGTTTTCCCCACCTATATACACATGTGTTTATTACATTAAAGGTGTTTAAGCAGTGAGAGAAATATACAGAAACTCCACTTGGGCTGGAGTTTCATGTGAATTCATCAGAAAAAATACATAATAAAAATAATAGTGAATAAAAGTCTCTTGTGAGGACCAATCTTGAATTATAATACAGGTATATAATTCAATCTATAATGCTAGTTGCTCATGATCCAATCCAAAGTGACTTGTGCAAAATCCTGTGCAAGCAGCATAAGGTGACGTTCGTGCTCCCCTTCAGTTCCCCACTCACCAGATTTCCATACCCCTGCAGGGGTAAACCGCATAAAGTGTGGGTCTTAATCTGGGGCCGTTTTCCTCCTTGTTAAATATGACCTGTAGGTACAGTGGTGTAGTGGTTAGCACTCTCACCTAGCAGTAAAAAGGGTCGCTGGTTCGAATTCCAACCACGACACTACCTGCCTGGAGTTTGCATTTTCTCCCTGAGCCTGCGTGGGTTTCCTCCGGGTACTCCGGTTTCCTCCCACACTCCAAAGACATGCTGGTAGGTTAATTGGCTTCTGTCCAAAATTGGCCTTGGTATATGGGTGTTACATAGTTAGGTTGAAAAAAAACACAAGTCCATCCAGTTCAACCTTAAAAACAATAAATAAAATAAAAAATATCGTACAATCCAATATAACCAATTTTATACCCTCAGTTGATCCAGAGGAAGACAAAAAACCCCAGCAGAGCATGCTCCAATTTGCTACAGCAGGGGAAAAAATTCCTTCCTGATCCCCCAAGAGGATTTTCCCTGGATCAACTTTACCTATAAATGTTAGTATCCAGTTACATTATGTACATTTAGGAAAGTATCCAGGTCTTTCTTAAAGCAATCTACTGAGCTGGCCAGAACCACCTCTGGCGGGAGTCTATGGGTGGTTCTGGCCAGCTCAGTAGATTGCCGGGACCTTGGATTGTGGGCTCCTTGAGGGTAGGGACTGATGTGAGTGTGATGTATGTGTGGAGCGCTATGTAAATTGACGGTGCTATATGGGTACCTTAAAATAAAAATAATAGGTGAGCATCTTAATGAGACACAATGTACAGGGATAGGGACAATTGTATACATGCACCCACACTCACTCAGGTTGAACTGGATGGACTGGTGTCTTTATTCAACCTTACCAACTATGTAGCTATGTGTCCCGAATCTATCTTCCTTCTAATGATAAACAGTGGTGAACTTACCTGCTAGTTCCTGGATGATTTTTTTCTTGGCGTTTCAAGCCCTTGTGGTATCCTCATATAAAATAGAAGAGACGGGCACCAATAGTGAAGTTCCCCAAAAAATATTTTACATTTATTGGATAAAAGCAATGCAAAAAAGCCAGTTGCCGTAAAGTGTTGCAATGGCACAATACAGAAAAAATCTTGTTCAGCTTGCGTTCCACCGGTCCGAACGCCGCAAACCGGACATACCAGGCTTCTTCAAGTCCACAATGCAAGTGCACCTACACAGCAAACCACATCACCTCCTGCCAATGACAAGGCGACTCACAGTGACAAGCCACGGTTTAAGCAACAGCTCTTGCAACATCATTTTATCCTAGTATACCTCACCCTTATTCACACCAAAGGGATCCCACAAGTTACTTTGGCACAAAAGATTGAGAGATCAGACCTGTCTGACTTTTCCAGATATAAGATTTGCCGTAAGTTCATTAACATTAGCTTCTTAAAGGTTTGACGACTGTCCAGAGAACTACAGTATAGGACTTGGAGATCAACCTTCAAAGCTGCTATTGTTGATCTCAATCTTACTGCCAAAGAGGAACTTGATTTGCTCATAAAGTGGCTGGAGTCAGAATCTGCAGTTAATGTTAAAAGACTGAACATGTTATCTACTCAGATGCAAGTCTTGCTTCGGCATGGGCAAGACTTGAGCAAACCTATGGTAGCACTGATGCCATAGAAAGAACTCTATTCAAGAGACTGCAAAACATTCCAAAAATAGGTACCAAGATCTTCGCAAGCTTCAAGAACTAAGCGACCTCCTCATGGAGCTAGAGTTGGCAAAGACAGACTCTCGTCTACCTGGACCAAACTATCTGGACACACTCATTGCGTGAATCCAAGTGGTGTCTAAATTGCCATACAACCTGCAAGAGAAATGGGCACAACAGGTCTTAAAATATAAAAGAGGCTATTATGTATCTTTTCCTCCATTCTCATATTTTTGCATGTTCATCAGTGGGCAAGCCTGGACAAGAAATTATCCCAGCTTCAGCGAATCTAGCTTGCATGTGTTTCATCAGATTTGGCAACCCGTCAGATTTGGTAACGGAAGTGACATTCCGTCGCCGCCATCTTGCTACACCCCTCACTCCTCCACAGTAAGGATGCACTGAGAAGGGGGCAAGCGGACATCTTGTTACACCCATCAGAGTTTTGCATTTCACACTTATCTTTAACAGTAAACGGAGCTTATATGGTGAAATACAGTATTTAGAAATCCGTCGGACTGTTTACATGTTGAATTATAAAAGCAGCGGTATTTTCTGTCAGATTAGCAAACCTGTGAGATCAGCAGGTTTGCCACTGCTTTTAAAACTGAACATCTAAACAGTCTGTCGGATTTCTAAATACTGTATTTGACAATATAAGCTCCGTTTACGGTTAAAAATAAGTGTGAAATGCAAAACTCAGGTGGGTGTAACAAGATGTCCTCTTGCCCCCTTCTCAGTGTATCCTTACTGTGGAGGAGTGCGGGGTGTAGCAAGATGGCGACAGAACGTCACCTCCTGTTGCAAATTCTGATGCATCACCCAATCTGACGAAACACCTGCTTCATCATTCTCAAGGTATGATAACAAAGCAGCTAAATATAGACTTAAATAGAGCAGTATCTGCTAAAAAGACAGACATCTCACCTCCCATATACTCTCCTGCTCACCAGACTGATTCAGGTGATAGAGATAAAGATCCTAATTGTCAGTGCCCTATTCACAAAAAGCCTCACCCTCTTAAGAAATGTTGTGGGCTTAGGGCAAAGACTGTCCATGAACTCAGGGAGGATTAGTAAGCCAGGAAGGGGGTGTGGTGGGGATAGGATGTGGGAGACGTGTGTAGCTGTCTCTCTGTTCCCACTTCGGATATCCTGAGATTAGCTGGGGTGGCGGCTTGAAAAGCTGACTGTGAGAAACTGGAGGCCCGCTGGGGAATGCTGGAGATGGAGCAGCGTGGTGAGAGCATGCCGCGGCTTTCAATCCTACAGCTTGCTGTGTGAAGGGGGAGATGGTGTGGTGAGACCACACTACGGCTTTCAATCTTACAGCTTGCCGTATGAAGGGGGAGACGATGTGGTGAGAGCACACAGCGGCTTCCAGTCTATTACTCCAAGCTTGAGAGGAAGCGCAGTGGAAACCCCCCTGTGGCTGTGTGATGGACACTGCTGGGTTCGGTTGAGCTCCCATTCATCGTGACCTGTTTGGAAAAGGGTGTGTGGCTTTCCCCCTGGACTGGAGACTTTATTTTTGGTAATTTGCCTGAAAGAAGGCATCTGGCTCTACTCCTGTGCTGGTATCATCATCCTTGTGACCTGCCTGAAAGGAGTAGTATTGTGGCCCCACCTGGTTTTAAAGCGCGGTAAGAGCTTGGTGGTGTGGAAAGGAGGAGAGGAGTGAAAAGCTGATGTGGTGCCATAAGATCTGAAGCAACCTGTGAGTTCATCCAAGAGATTGACAACTGTATAATATAGCTGGGTGAGCTGATCCCCTGAGCGGTTAACACCCAGAGGTTCGGTTTAAACCATATATTAGAACAAAAGCAAGCAAAAGTTGACAAAATGACAACCCGAGAGAACAACAATACTCATGCTTTTCAAAAACATATAATACACTCTCCAGAATCTTAGTGAGGATATAGGTATATTACATCCTATATTAGGTAGTGAGGATATATTATATTAACCGGTTCCGGACCAGCCGCCTCAGTTATACTGTGGTATGTTGGTCCGGCTACGCGAAGTGTCGTAGCTATACGTCGTGTGCGGCCGGCATTTTCGATCAGGAACCGTTCAATCCCCAGGCCCAGGCCAATGATATCTGGCCTGGACCTGGTGATCGGTCCTGATGAATGGGATCCTTCCCCTGTCGTGTAACTGTAAACACTGACAGGGGAAGTGATGTCATCTCTCCTCGTGTCAGTCTTTTGCGTTCCAGACCGAGGAGAGATAACATCTAAAAGTGAGTTGCACCAACATTACACTGACACCAGGTTATGTAGGCACACAATTCACCCCCCGATCACCCCCCAGTTAACCTCTTCACCACCTGTCACTGTGTCACCCAGTACAGCATTCAGATTTTTTTTTTATTGCTGTACTGGTATCATTAATGACAAAAATCAGCATTAGGGCAATTAGTATTAGGCCCAGATAAGTCTAGAGACCCCCCCTAACCCCCCCCATAAAGGTTTAACCCCTTGATCACCCCGTCACCTGTGATCACTGTATAAGTGTCACGGGTGACGCAGTTTAGCTAGATTTTTTTAATAGCGTCAGGGCATCCACTGTATTTTACCCAATAAAGGTTTAACCCCCTGATCACCCAGCAGGTGATCAAAGTTAGGTAGTAGCGTCAGATAGGGTCTGCGTCGCCCCAGACAGTGTCAGATCAGTGCCATTATCGCTAACACTCTCGCACACACCATACACCTCCTGTGACAGACCTAGCCGGGAGAGAGACTTTTGGAGGGGACTGAATGCTAGCCTCTTGCCGATCGATCGTGGGCCCTGGCATGTGGGGGAACGGTGCTCTTTGTGAGCTGTATGCCTGAGAACCCTTGAGGTGGTGTTACTTTGGATTCAGGTCCATACCCCCCCAAGAGACACAGACTCTGGGGACCCTGAATTTGCCATATTAGAAATAGTGGCTGATTCATAATGCTGGGACAAATACTGTTAGGAGATGTTGATGTCAATTCCAGCCACCTGTCTGTCTGTTGCCCGCTAAAATGTGTTTATTGTAAATAAGTCTAGTATGGGATCTAAGAGTCATTAGATCCCCATTGTTGGTGTTAATTAACTCTGCTATTGTGTGAAGAAGAGTTCTGTGTTTTTTTGTGATAATGTTGATTGTGTTTTCTGAGCTACAAGACGGCCAGTCTGGCCTAAAGGTCATGACTGAGTCATCTAGGCTGTCTAAAGGGATTAGTTAATTAGGCCATGTTATTTAGGTTTCTGGTCACAGGTGTTTGTTCAGAGTAATATGAGCAGGAGGTATACACCTCCTCTTTTACTGTATAAAAGAGCCTGTATTCCTTTCAATAAAAGAGATCCCTGTTTGAACTTACATACAGCCTGCCTGGTGTTTGTTCTGAGCTATCACAACTGGATTCGAACGGCACATAGCTGTAGTTCAAATCCCAGAGCATCGGATGACTGAACCATCAGACGTTGCGATCTGTAATCTGATTCAATAGCTGCAGAGGAGTGTCGGGAGAGTGGAACCGAGCGAGCAGGGGCTCGTTACATTGGTGGCAGCGGTGGGATTTGCTCTCCAGTTACTGGGACACTCCAAACCAGCCTGCAGGAGAGCCACTCTGAAAGACTTACTTGAGAGCTGGGAGGGACCGGTGGGATCGTGTTTCCTTGCCGTGAACACATCCAAACCATCACCTGGATCCAAGGTCCAATTAGCAGGAGAGGAGAGGTACAGATACCAGCCACCATGGAAGAGGAATTCAGAAGGAGGTTGCAAGAGATGCAGATACAGCACAGAGGATCAGTATCAGAGCAGGTCCTGCTAGGAGGGTTTGATTCTATCCGCTGCGAACTCTGGAAGGAAGCGCTAGCCCATGAGCAGCGAAACCAGGGAAAAGGTTCTCCCCTCCATCCATGTAAGGTACTGGTCGCAGTATGAAGTGCGAATGCTGTTATTGGGGGAACAGCCGAACCAGGAGTGGACAGCTGAGTTAAGCAGGCTGATCTGGGCAGAAATGCGGTTGGACCAGAGCTACAGAGCCCTCCAGTGGTATGTAGCCCAAGTGTGCCCGTGGACAGCGGATGACAGCCCCACGGAAGGTTTTGACTATGATGGCCTGGGATTGTTGTACTGGAGGCTGTCCAGGGACCCTGACTTTGGGAGTGATCGGGAGTGGCGTTTGGAGGAAATAATGGAGCACAGAGAGCAAAGACTGAATGTCTCGGAAGTGCACTGGGCACAGGAAGATTTGGAATTTCTGGCCGTTCAGGAATGGGAGCTTGAGATGGCCTACAAACAGCTGCTAGACTCTGCTCAGCAGCAGGGTGGGGCTCCCTTTGCCTGGGACTATCAGGAAATACCAATTGACAACTCTGAAATCCTGGCTGAAGAGTCGACAATGTGGCAAAGTAACAGTGTGCTTTGCCAACCTGCCCCCGCAGCTATGGACGTGGAGGTCTTATGGCGGATGGAGCAAGTGCTGACTGACCTTGATGAACCTGTTTCTGCATTGGATGATCTTGGATGGAGGAATGTGCCTGTCCAGCAGAATGCCAGAGAATCGGCAGTGGAAAATCTGGAGATTGCTATCCCCTAAGCTGAAGTGCTGCCAACAGGGCAGAGCTCTGCTAACCTCTGCCCAGCACTGATAGCATCTTCTGGGTTCCACGGAGAGGAGATGGTGAACCTTTATCCCCAGACACCAGTTGCAGAGACAGGGGATTTGATAGACTTTTCTGCTGAGGAAGAACAACCTGGTGAGCCTCCAGCAGAAGAAAAGCTGTTATTAGGGCCAAACTTCACTGTGCTCTGCCCAGCATCAACAGAAGTATCTGTGGAGTTACAAGGAACTTCCCCAGCTGAAGCGCTGGAACCGGACAGAGGGTCCAAGATCTCTGCCCTACACCTGCAGCGGTTCCAGAGGCTCAGGGTGAGAAGGAGGTGGTCACTTCCCAGTAGCAGATCAGGATACAGGGGGAGAAGGAAGAGGAGGTGTTCGTCGTCCCTCCCCAACAGTTGGCCAGGGTGGAGGAAGTGGTCTTTCCTCCCCAGCAAAGATCCGTGCACCTGGGAGACAGTACCACAGACATATCGTCCCAACATCCAGATGAGGGAATGGAAAAGGAAGCAGCCGGCTCACCTCCCCAATGGCAGTTACACAGTTTGGGAGTGGAGGAAGCCAGCCTCCTGCCCCAATGGTTAGCCAGAGCGGAGGATGTGGAGTCCCCAGCAGAAAGGCTGGCAACCGGGCAGAGTGCTGCTGGCCTCTGCCCTCAACTAACAGAAGAGGGAGTTCCTGTGGTAGTGGATGGGACTTCAGTCTCCACTTGTATACCCCAGGGATGCTGGGCGGTCGGCCCAGATCCCCAAAGGCATGACGGAGTGAGCCCAGTCACCTGTCTTCTCTCCAGTGGCTGAGAAGACTCCAGGGAGAAGGGCCAGTCCAGGCCTCTTCCCAGAGGCGGGCATGTTCTCTGAGAGAGGCAGAGGTTGGCTGGGTAAGTAATGCTCTGTTTGGGACAATTTATTTGGGGTACTGTGTGGATATCAGCATTGGGGGACTGGAACTATGGACTAATTTTGGAGTCAACCCATCTGGGGTCTCCTCCTGTGTTAGTCTCCTGCCGAAAGGGGAGAAATGTGACAGACCTAGCCGGGAGAGAGACTTTTGGAGGGGACTGAATGCTAGCCTCTTGCCGATCGATCGTGGGCCCTGGTATGTTGCTGGATTTTGAGTGGTTATACCAGAATGATGCCTGCAGGTTTAGGTATCATCTTGGTATCATTCTTTTCAGCCAGCCATCGGCTTTCATATAAAAGCAATCCTAGCAGCTAATTAGCCTCTAGACTGCTTTTATAAGCAGTGGGATGGAACCCCCCCCCCCACCGTCTTCCATGGTTTTCTCTGGCTCTCCTGTCCCAACATGGAACCCGAGAATGCAGCCAGTGGTTCAGCCAGCTGACCATAGAGCTGATCAGAGACCAGAATTACTCCAATCATCTCTATGGTCTAAGAAACCGGAAGCTATGAGCATTCCATGACTTAGGTTTTGCCGGATATAAATAGCACATTGGGAAATTGGCAAAGCATTTTAGGGCAGAGGAGAGATCTAGGGTCTAATAGACCCCAATTTTTTCAAAAAAGAGTACCTATTGCTATCATAGGGGATATTTACATTCCCTGAGATAACAATAACAGTTCGAAAATAATTAAAAAAAAAAAAAAGCACACCTGTCCCCCAGTGCTCACGCGCAAAAGCGAACACAAACATCGGTCTGGTGTCATATGTAAACAGCAATTGCAACATGCATGTGAGGTATCACCGCAAAGTCAGATCGAGCGCAGTAACTTTAGCAGTAGACCTCCTCTGTAAATCTAAAATGGTAACCTGTAAAGGCTTTTAAAGGCTATTAAAAATGTATGTAGTTTGTCGCTGCTGCACGTTTGTGCGCAATTTTAAAGCATGTTGTGTTTGGTAGCCATGTACTCAGCATAAGATTATCTTCAAAAACCAAGCACCGCTTCTAAAGACGTCAAATTGTGATTTTACTTCTTACTGCCTATCACGGTTACAGAGGCCCTGCAATGTCCAGATAGCACAACCCCCCCCCCCCAAATGACCCCATTTTGGAAAGCAGACACCCCAAAGTATTTTCTAAGAGGCATGGTGAGTATTTTGCAGATCTCATTTATTTTTGAGAATGAAGAAAGAAAAGAAAAATGTATTTTTTTTCTCTTTTTTTAAATTTTCAAAACTTTGTGACAAAAAGTGAGATCTACAAAATACTCAACATGCCTCTCAGCAGATAGCTTAGGGTGTCTACTTTCCAAAATGGAGTCATGGGGGGGGGGTTGTGCTATCTGGGCATTTCATGGCCTCCGAAACTGATAGGCAGTGAGGAGTGAAATAAAAAATGTACGCCCTTAGAAAGCCTGAAGGCGGTGATTGGTTTTCGGGGGCCTGTACGCGGTTAGAATGCCAAAAAGTTCCACACATGTGGAATCCCCATACTCGGGAGAAGCAGCAGAATGTATTTTGGGGTGTAATTCCACATATAACCATGCCATGTTTGAACAATATATCATTTAGCGTTGTGTTAAAAAAAAATTTTCCTGAAACTTGTGGCAAAATATAAAACATTCCATGGACTCAACATGCCTCTCAGCAAATAGCTTGAAGTGTTTTCTTTCCAAAACAGGGTCATTTGGTGGGGTTTTGTGCTATCTTGTCATTTCATGGCCTCCGAAACTGTGATAGGTAGTGAGGAAGAGAAATCACCATTTTAAGCCTTTAGAAAGCTGTGCTTGGTTTTCGGGGTCCTGTACACAGCTAAGCTCCCAAAAAGTCTCACACATGTGGTATCCCCGTACTCAGGAGAAGCAGCAGAATGTATTTTGGGGTGTAATTTCACATATGCCCATGGCATGTTTGAGCAATAGATCTTTTAGTGACAACTTTGTGCAAAAAAAAAAGAAAATTCATTTTCTCGCAACTTGTGGCAAAATATAAAATATTCCATCGACTCAACATGCCTCTCATCAAATAGATTGGGGTGTCTACTTTCCAAAATGGGGTCATTTGGTGGGGGGGGGGGGGTTGTGCTATATTGGCATTTTATGGCCTTCGAAACTGTGATAGGTAGTGAGGAGTGAAATTAAAAATTTACACCTATAGAAATCCTGAAGGCGGTGATTGGTTTTCGGGGTCCTGTACGAGGCTAGGCTCCCAAAAAGTCTCACACATGAGGTATCCTCATACTCAGGAGAAGCAGTAGAATGTATTTTGGGGTGTAATTCCACATATAACCTTGCCATGTGTGAGCAATATATCATTTAGTGACAACTTTGTGTATTTTTTTTTTGTCATTTTTCAATCACTTGTGACAAAAAAATATAATATTCAATGGGCTCAGCATGCCTATCAGTAATTTCCTTGGGGTGTCTACTTTCCAAAATGGGGTCATTTGGTGGGGGGGTTTTGTACTGCCCTGCCATTTTAGCACCTCAAGAAATGACATAGGCAGTCATAAACTAAAAGCTGTGTAAATTCCAGAAAATGTACCCTAGTTTGTAGACGCTATAACTTTTGCGCAAACCAATAAATATACGCTTATTGCTAATTTTTTTTTTATCAAAGACATGTGGCTGAATACATTTTGGCCTAAATGTATGACTAAAATTTATTTTATTAAATTATTTTTATAAGAAAAATTAGAAATTATATCATTTTTTTAAAATATTTTCGGTCTTTTTCTGTTTATCACAAAAAATACAAATTGCAGAGGCAATCAAATATCATCAAAAGAAAGTTCTATATGTGGGAAAAAAGGACACAAATTTAGTTTGGGTACAACACTGCATGTCCGCGCAATTACAAGTTAAAGCAGCGCAGTGCCAAATTGTAAAAAGTCCTCCGGTCATTGAGCTGCCAAATCCTCCGGGCCTGAAGTGGTTAAGAATATCAAATATATGCTCAGAGGTCTTTCAGATCACTCCCAACTGATGGTATCAATATGTCAAGGGGAGAATCATTATAAGGGGGAATGGAAAATAAATCCTTTTTGGTTGGAATTAGTGGGGGACCCTGAGGGAATAATGTCATCTATAAAATAATACATAGATATGAACACTGATACGGCACCTCTGGGGGGTGGTCTGGGATTCTCGAAAAGACTTTCAAGGGGGATAGTGATACAGCGGGTGGGGAGAATAAAGAAACAAACAAGAGAACTAGAGAGGATAACTATGCAAAAGGAAACAAAGGTGTAAAAACAATATATAGAGGCACGGTCAGTGGGAACATTGGCAGATAAGCAACATAAATATAAACAGATAGAAAATTTTAAATGTAAGGGAAGAGTGTGGCGTCAATTACCTTTGTTGGTTGCAGGCAGGTGCAACCCGATAAAGATAATTTGGATGCCGCAATTATTATATATATATATATATATATATATATATATTGCATTACTCGCCTCTTTGGATACCAAAACAATGGTTTCGGAAGATAGAAGTAATTTTTAGAAAGTTAATATGGAAGAGAAAACAAGCTAGGATAGGATTGAGGGTGTTGTAGCAGCTGAAGGAGGGTTGGCAGTGCCACACCCATGGAACTATTTTTTGGCATCACAAATGCAACATTTGAGAGGTTGTAATATTCTGGGAACAAATCATAACTCGTTAATAGAGGCCTTAGAAGCTGAATCTTTTTTACTTAAGACCACCACTTTTATGTTGATTAAAAACCTATGGGAGATAGGTAAAAAGATATTAAAATATCAGGGTTATACAGAATTCCGCACTATATGAGATAATAAACATCTACAGGAAGTAGAAAATTTAGAGAAGAGCAAGGAATGGGAAAGATGTGGGTTGATGCGACTAGCTCAATTGTATAAAGGGACAACTCTTAAGTCATTTCAGGAACTAAGAGAGGAATATGGCGTATCAAGACAGTCTTTCTATAAATACCTACAAATTAGACACGCTTTAACCACTTAAGCACCTATTTTTCAGACTTGGTGTTTACAAGTTAAAATAATTTTCTTTTGATGGAAAATTACTTAGAACCCCCAAACATTATATATATTTTTTCAGACATCCTAGAGAATAAAATGGTGGTCATTTCAATACTCATTACATTATGTCGCACCGTATTTGCTCAGCGGTCTTACAAGCGCAATTTTTGGGGAAAAAATACACTTTTTTACTTAAAAAATAAAACAACAGTAAAGTTAGCCCAATTTTTTTATATTGTGAAAGATAATGTTACGGTGAGTAAATTGATACCCAACATGTCATGCTTTAAAATTGCACCCGCTCATGGAATGGCGAGTGGAGACAAACTTTTACCCTTACAAATCTCCATGTGTGTACACATCTCCGATGTGTAAAAATTTCTACAGGTTACCAGTTTTGAGTTACAGAGGAGGTCTAGTGTTAGAATTATTGCTCTCTCTAACGCGATCGCAAATGACTTACGTATACATTCGCTTCTGCGTGCGAGCTCGGTGGGACGGGGCGCTTTAAGTTTTTAAATTTTTTTTTCTTATGTATTTTACTTTTTATTTTTTATTTTTACACTGTCCTTTAAAAAAAAATAAAAAATCGGACCTCTTAAATGTGAGATCTGGGGTCAAAAAGACCTAAAAAAATGCAATAAAAAAAAAGTCTTTTTTTTGTTTTTTTTTTTATTGCAACGCTTTCGCCCTCCAATGTTATAAAGCCGAGCAGTGGCCATCTTTCCCTCACTTGGCATCCAGCCGATGTACAGCGACGGCGGGCAGTCCTTAAGTTGTTAAAAAAACTATTTAAAGAAAAGCCGCTGGAGTGAGATTGCAATCCTTCGCAAAGTAGTAGATGCACGCTTGTCTAAAATGTTAACATCGACAATTTATGGTAATATATGTGAGGTTGCAATAGATGGGAAAAGAGAACTCCCTTGTAGGCGTAGGTGGGCAGAAGATTTAGGAGGAGTAACAGAGGAACAATGGAGACATATACTAGAGGCTGGACCACTGGTATCTTTGATAATATGATGTTATGGTTTCTTTGATGTTACTTTACAGATCATATTACACCCCCCGAAAGCTATTTCAATATGGGCGTAGATCTGATGCTAATTGTCCACGTTGTGGGGATCGAAATGGACATCTTATCCATATGATGTGGAGTTACATAGATATTAGGGGGATATTTTGGAAACCTTAAAACAAACTTTTGGAGTGGCTCTTGAGGTAAACCCCATTGTGTGCATCAGTGCTGGGACAAGGCCATTTGGTGCCCAGGGCGAAGATGTCAAACTGCGCCCCCCCCCCCCCCCATTTTTAAGAAAGAATCAATGTCTTTTCAAAACAAGAATATACTTAATACAATACAAATTCAATTAGGTTTAATGCGATAGAAACCGAGTTTTCTCACACATTTTAATTATATGTACAGTCAGGTCCATAAATATTGGGACATTGACACAATTCTAATCTTTTTGGCTCTATACACCACCACAATCGATTCCACCACTGGTCCACAGTGGGAGAATTCCCCCTTCCACCTGGAATGTGTAGATGGGGGGAATTGGAACTTTTTTTTTTTTTTTTCATTCAACCTAATAATTGAATGAAAAAAGTGATCAATGTATGGGCTGCCTAAGAGCTAAAACCAGCCATAGATAGTTTAACCTCTTGACATCCGCGCTATAGCCGAATGACGGCCACAGTGCTCCGGGAGGCCTACCCTGTGCACGTGCCCTGCGCGCGCTGTGATCACTGAGTCACTGAGACTCGGGTGATCACTGATCCAAGTAAGGGGTCGGTCCCGGCCTCTTACCATGTGATCAGCTGTCAGCCAATGACAGCTGATCACATGATCAAAACAAAAGCTCTGTGATCGTTTTTTTTTTCCCTCACGCTGACAGCGTAAGGAGAAAAAAAAGCTGATCACTGGCTCATCTGCAAGGGGCATCGGTCCTGAAGAGGAAGAGGCAATTATGCCTCATCTATGCCACCTGCCATTGCCACCTCACAGTGCCCACCAGTGCCACCTATCAATGCCACCTAGCAGTGCTGCCTATCAGTGTAACTGATCAGTGCCCATTATTGCCACCCATCAGTGCCCATCAGTGTCGCCTCATCAACGTACATCGATGAAGGAGAAAAATTACCTGTTTTAAAATTTTCTAACAAAATATAATAAAAAAAAAAAAAAAAAAATATATATATATATATATATATATAATTTTTTTTTTTTTTATTTGGTCTTTTTACATTTTTTTAACAATAATTAAAAACCGCAGAGGTGATCAAATACCACCAAAAGAAAGCTCTATTTGTGGGAAAAAATGATAAGAATGTAATTTGGGTACAGTGTTGTATGATCATGCAATTGTCATTCAAAGTGCATCAGCACTGAAAGCTGAACATTGGTCTGGGTAGGAGGGGTGTTTAAGTGCCCAGTAAGCAAGTGGTTAAATCTCAGCTGTTTCAGCGAGAACTGGCTGAGATTTGAACCATTAATGGGCAGGCTGAATGTACCAAGTTGATAGATCAAATTGGGTACAACCAGCCCTGCCGGATATTCTTATGATTATCACTAGCGGTTGCTATATCTGCTAGTGATAATCACTGTTTGTCGGGACAATACAATTGCTCAGCAGAAGGGATTCCCCTGTCAGCACTGACTATGCTAATGGGGGAATCAAATTTCTTCCCTGCATTCTGTGGTTGCTGGAAAGAAATATGTACCAACTATTGCCAGTCTTGAAAGTGAAAGTTAGTGAATGTCTTGAAAGAACATGAGGGGGGGGGGGGACAGATGGGGGATGGAGATAAGGACAGTTTAATGATCACTGTGTACTGCAGTTGCTCACTCACCCAGGTCCAGGCTGGAAGCTCAGGCATCTTTGGCACACAGAGGAATCTGCAGCTGCTGTTTTCATATTTTCCGCCCACACATCCCCTCACTTCAGATACATTATCTGCATGTCAGGGATAGTGTGAGGGCGGGGCAGGAAGTCACTGGAGGAGCAGAGGTGGGGGAGGAGGAGAGCTCTATTCCTCCCTGATCTCCCGTCGGTGAGGGGGGGGGTGATGTGTTCGCTGGGCTGTATAAGTGTCAGAGACACTACAGAGCTGCAGCCACCAGTCTCACAATTTACAGACTGATTCTCCTGTCCTACAGATGGGAGAAATCAGTCTGTTTTTTCACAGTTACTGAGATAATGGGAGGTTTTTCCACCTCTCCCCCTGCTGGTTCAGTCCTTCCTGAAGTCGCTCTCCTCCCTGCTAATGAGGATGCAGGGGGAGGGAGCAGTGGCAATGCGAATGGCTCAAGCATTATGCTCAGTCAGCTAGCAGAAGGAGGGGGAGAAATCTGCCCCCTCTCACACTCCGCCCAGGGCACCCGCCCCTCTCGCCCACCCCTTGTACCGGCCCTGGTGTGCTTACTGGGATATATAGGGGAAGGAGGTATTATAAATAAAAGGCGGATGGCAATAATTAGATGTCTGTTCCTAGCAAGGAAATTAATAGCAAAGAGATTGATAGCAATGAATCCACCAACCCATACAGAATGGTTAAAAGAAGTAGATGTTACAATTAGGGGAGAGAGAGCTGTATATACTAAAAGAAGGAATGATGGGAAATTTAGGAAGATATGGGGACCCTGGCTAAATAGGGTAAACAACTAAGAAATGAAGAGATAAATGTTAATAGGAGGAAACTACTAGAATAGGGGAATAGATTTGATCTGATGATAGATGAATTTTCCTATTCTTTCTTTATGTAAAAGATAGATATAAAAAGAATATAAAGAGACAAAGGTTGAATTGGTTTTATACAAAGAAAATAAAATATTAAGAAATATAATGATATAAAAGTAGTACAGTATGTTTACAGTATCTCACAAAAGTGAGTACACCCCCACATTTTTTGTAAATATTTTATTATATATTTTCATGTGATAACACTGAAGAAATGACTCTTTGCTACAATGTAAAATAGTGAGTGTACAGCTTGTATAACAGTGTAACTTTTCTGTCCCCTCAAAATAACTCACACATCCATTAATGTCTAAACCGCTGGCAACAAAAGTGAGTACACCCCTAAGTGAAAATGTCCAAATTGGGCCCAATTAGCCATTTTCCCTCCACGATGTCATGTGATTTGTTAGTGTTACAAGGTCTCAGCTGTGAACAGGGAGCAGGTGTGTTAAATTTGGTGTTATCTCTCTCACTCTCTCATACTGGTCACTGGAAGTTCAACATGCACCTCATGGCAAAGAACTCTGAGGATCTTCAAAAAAGAATTGTTGCTCTACATAAAGATGCCCTAGGCTATAAGAAGATTTCCAAGACCCTGAAACTGAGCTTCAGCACGGTGGCCAAGACCATACAGTGGTTAACCAGGACAGGTTCCACTCAGAACAGGCCTAGCCATGATCAACCAAAGAAGTTGAGTGCACGTGCTCAGCGTCATATCGAGAGGTTGTCTTTGGGAAACAGACGTATAAGTTCTGCCAGCAGTGCTTCAGAGGTTGAAGGGGTGGGGGGTCAGCCTGCCGGTGCTCAGACCATATGCCGCACACTGCACCAAATTGGTCTGCATGGCTTTCATCCCAGAAGGAAGCCTCTTCTAAAGATGATGCACAAGAAAGCCCGCAAACAGTTTGCTGATGACAAGCAGACTAAGGACATGGATTACTGGGACCATGTCCTGTGGTCTGATGAGACCAAGATAAACTTATTTGGTTCAGATGGTGTGTGTGGCGGCAACCAGGTAAGGAGTACAAAGACAAGTGCGTCTTGCCTACAATCAAGCATTGTGGTGGGAGTGTCATGGTCTGGGGCTGCATGAGTGCTGCCAACACTGGGGAGCTACAGTTCATTAAGGGAACCATGAATGCCAACATGTACTGTGACATACTGAAGCAGAGCATGCCCCCCTCCCTTCAGAGAATGGGTCTCAGGGCAGTATTCCAACATGATAACGACCCCAAACACACCTCCAAGACGACCACTGCCTTACTAAAGAAGCAGAGGGTAAAGGTGATGGACTGGCCAAGCATGTCTAGAGACCTAAACCCTATTGAGCATCCGTGGAGCATCCTCAAACGGAAGGTGGAGGAGCGCAGGGTCTCTAACATCCACCAGCTCCATGATGTCATCATGGAGGAGTGGAAGAGGACTCCAGCGGCAACTTGTGAAGCTCTTGTGAACTCCATGCCCAAGAGGATTAAGGCAGTGCTGGAAAATAATGGCCACACAAAATATTGACACTTTGGGCCCAATGTGGACATTTTCACTTAGGGGGTACTCACTTTTGTTGCCAGCGGTTTAGACATTAATGGCTATGTGTTGAGTTAATTTTGAGGGGACAGCAAATTTACACTGTTATACAAGCTATACACTCACTACTTTACATTGTAGCAAAGTGTAATTTCTTTAGTGTTGTCACATGAAAAGTTATAATAAAATATTTACAAAAATGTGAAGGGTGTACTCACTTTTGCGAGATACTGTATATATGTAAAGTGTTTATGTGGTAAAGAAGTTGAATGAATGTGTTTTGTAAAATGTGAAACCTTTTTTAAATAAAGATTACATGATTTAAAAAAGAATTCAAGGGGCTTCTCCAGAAACTCGAAAAATGCTATAGGTGCTGTGCTTTCTATGACCATTTTCCTAAAAACTGTAAAGTTGTCATCAAGTGCACAGACTGCAATAGTTACATAGGGGGTCATTTACTATAGCGATATGGCGCTAATTCGCGCAAATTGCCGAATTGCTAAAACGGTATTCACTATAGCGCTGGTGAGAAAATTCTCCCAAAATCGAATTTACTATAGCTCCCTGAATCTAAATAGTGCCCAAACCCTTACTCTACTAAAACCTAGAGAATTGCACATGGAAATAATGTTTAGAACATGATATAATTGTCTAAATGGTACTGAAATATGCTGTATATTATTTAAAGATTATCTGCTTTTAAACTGTGTGAAAAAGTGATTTCTACACTGAAATATCTTTAAAAGTCTGAAAAGTGAAAAATTCCCCGTTTTGGACAACTAGGTGCCAACACAACTGAGCATGCTCAGACCTGAAAATAACTCTCATTTTATCTCAAGTGTCTTTTTTACCTGGAGCTATAGTAAATACCAAAATGAGAGCTAATTAGAGAACATTTTTTGGAAGTTAAAATCTGCTCTAATTTAGTCCAAATGAAGTTTCAGTCACTGATTCTAATGGAACAATTCTAACTTTCACAAAAAAACCTTTTAATGTTGAGATGAAACGTATCTTTCTGTGAAATAAATATTCCTTTGCAACATTGTTGCTTCTACTTAAAATATTTTGATTTTAAGAATACTAGAATGTGGAATGTTTTGATGTTTTGATAAAATATATTTTTCTCTGTCACTTTCACTTGTTACTCTTCATCTCACAACAATCTTTAACCTAAACTCACATAGGAGTCTTTATAATCCACAAACAATACCATTGCTGATGCAAATTTAAAATGAATCACATTTTTTTGTGCTTTTTATTATTTCCAAATATTAATAATTTGAGCCCCAAAAATGTGATATGTGTACCAACATCAGAAATCAAAATGTAATTCCCAAAAATTTGAGGGTAATATTCTACTCTCACCCACAAAAAAAACACCAAATAAATCAAGAAGAATAACAGAATAAATCTAGAAGAATAACTCTTGAGTAATGTAATTCTATCACTTGTATGTCCATAGAAATGCAGTATTTATGTGTTTTTATGTGTATTTATGTGTAGTTATGTGTAGGGTGGTTTCACACGTGGCAGCTCTGTGGCTTAGAGGTTAGAACTTCTGCTTAGTATCCCTGAGGGTATGGGTTCAAATCCCAACCATGTTACTGCATGTGGAGAAGTTGTCTCATCTCCCAGGTCCTATAATTATGTCTAAATGTAGTAGTTATGTGTAGGAGTGTTCCACCACCATTGTAAGTCTTTTCCAGATACACTATTTAGCCAAAAGTATTGGGACACCTGCCTTTACACACACATGAACTTTAATGGCAGCCCAGTCTTAGTCCGTAGGGTTAAAATTTGATTTGGTCCACCCTTTGCAGCTAGAACAGCTTCTGGGAAGGCTGTCCACAAGGTTTAGTGTGCCTATGGGAATGTTTGATTATTCTTCCAGAAGTGCATTTGTGAGGCCAGGCACTGATGTTGGATGAGAAGGCCTGGCTCGCAGTCTTTACTCTAATTCAGCCAAAGGGTGTTCTATCGGGTTGAGGCCAGGACTCTGTGCAGGCCAGTCAAGTTTTCCCACCCCAAACTTGCTCATCCATGTCTTTATGGACCTTGCTTTGTGCACTGGTGTGCAAACATGTTGGAACAGGAAGGGGCTTTCCCCAAACTGTTCACACAAAGTTGGGAGCATGAAATTGTCTAAAATGTCTTGGTATGCTGATGCCTTAAGAGTTCACTTAACTGGAACTAAGAGGCCAAGCCCAACCCCTGAAAAACAACCCCACATCATAATTACCCCTCCACCAAATCATTTGGACCAGTGCACAAAGCAAGGTCCATAAAGACATGGATGAGTGATTTTGGGGTGGAGGAACTTGACTGGCCTGCACAGAGTCCTGACCTCAACACAACAGAACACTTTGGGGATGAATTAGAGAGGAGACTGTAGGTCAGGCCTTCTCGTCCAACATCAGTGCCTGACCTCACAAATGCACTTGGAAGAATGGTCAAACATTCCCATAGACACACTCCTAAACCTTGTGGACAAGAAGAGTTGAAGCTGTTATAGCTGCAAAGGGTGGGCCAAATGAGTTTTGAACCCAATACTAATACTGGGATGCCATTACAGTTCATGTGCGTTTAAAGGCAGGCGTCCCAATACTTAGGCCAATATATTGTATATTGCTTGTGAAACTGAGCATGGCTATGGACTTAGGGCTGGTTCACACCACAGAGATGCAGAGAACATGTGTGGGGATGCCTGGTGGGTAAGTGGGTAGCAGTTCTGTCTAGCAGCACCTGGGATGTTGGTTCAATTCCCCAACATGCTAATCCTTGTGTTGAAGTTTATATGTTATCCCCGTGTGGGTTTCTCACCACAATCCAAAGACATGCTGGCATTTTATTTGTCTCCTGTCGAAATAGGTTCTAATGTAAGAACGTTAATTTTGGACTTTATATTGGAAGCTCATTGCAGCCAGGGACTGATGTTAATGTTTATTAGCACTAATCATGCCCAGGGACTTGGACAATTCAAATTTTAGGGTTTACAATGCACGGGTACATATGCTTAGAAAACTGTTGCTTTGTTTATGTGGATGCAAATGGACTTTGATCTTTGTCCTGTAGTTGGAGATTTGATGCACATAGCCAAGGGCTAACAGAGTTGCGAACACTATTATGTGTTCCTGCCCATCAGGTGCAATCACTTTAGACATACATGAAGAGACAGATTGAAAGATACTGGTGGGCGTGTACTTCTATTGGGTGTGTCAGTGTGCTAACAATACAACCTCTCTTATATAAAGGCCTGCAGTAGGGGGTTTGTTTGGCCTAAGAAGGTCAGGTTTTTTGCTGTGATTTGTGGGGGAGAAGGAATGCTATTGGGAGATTTGATGAAATTCTTGTGCATTTTTTCAATCAAAAGTGGGTTTACGTGGCCATGCTGTCAATGTTGTGCATGTATTGTTCCTGTCTGATCATGCAAACATCGTTTGGAAGCATCTGCTGACCTACTCTTTTTTTTATCTCGTTTAATCGTGTACACCGAAATGCAGCTTCCAGCAGAACCTGGTCACCAATGTATGTATGTGTGGATTGTGGGCTGGTGGTGGGTGTTTTGAATAAGTCTTTTGTAATATTATGTGGGAATGCTTTGTAAGAATGACTGTTAAGTATGTTTCTATAATCTTGCAGATAACAATGTAATGTGTTGCCCATTATACACAGAAATTAAAGCTGTGTCCACTCTAAGGTTTTGTCTAATTTTAGATTGTAAGCTCCTATGAGCAGGGCCCTTAAAATCCCATTGCTAAATGTAGCACCATATATCCTGTCCAAAATTTTTTGAAGCTAGTAAATGAATGTAATTTTTTGTTTTTCTGCTGGTAAAATAAAAGTACATTATTCAGCCTTGTTGTGGTGGTTTGTTTTTTTTTCTTCTACTTTCTTCTACTTACTTTCTTCTCTTTAGTTTGTAGGTGGTGGTTTTGGGAAAGTGCAGTATCTCTTATATTTTATTTCAATATGTATTTGTGCACCAAAAAACGGATCTCTTTGCCCTGGTTCACATTGATGCTACTTTGAAATCGCGCTACTTCACTTGAAGTAGCGCGATTTCAAAGTAGCAAGGTCAGCGTGATTTTAGGTGCTACTTGATAGACATCCGTGTGGCTTCATACACAAATGTCTATTGAAGTCGCACCAGAAATCGGCAAAAGTAGTGCAGGAACTAATTTAGCAAATTGGTGCGGTGCCACAAAAAAAAATGTTACATCGATTGGAACAGTGCCATTGCTGCCAATAGTCATGCGATTTGATCTCTCAAATTGCATGACAAATTGCTCCAATGTAAACCTAGGCTTCTGCACACCTGCAAGTAAATGATAAAGGTAGAATCTTTATATATAACAGCTGTGGAGAATTGCAGGTAATGAATTCAGCTGGTGGATAGGCAGTGTTTGTGTCAGCTTTAGTTCACATTGGTGCGATTTGACATGTCAAAGTGGTGACAATTGCACTGTTTTAATTGGTGTGACTTTGGGGTGCAATTTGTATTGATATCCGTGCAGAAACCTGCACAGATGTCTCTGAAATTGCCCCTGCAGTCGGGACTGACATGCGGGAATGAAAGTGTGTGATTTCAGCTGAACGATTTCCTCCTGCTGCTAACCCAGGGACACCATTTCTTATCGAACGCCTTTAAATATCATAAGTAGAAATACAAGGGGGGCGTGGCTTGACCTCGTAGAGAATGGCCGCTTAATTTCAGAGCTCCGCTGACAGGGATAGAAATCTGAATTCCACAGACGGTCAACGGCCTCCCAAACACCCGAAAAACGATGGGTACTTCTTCCAGAACTTCGTCGACCTCCCGGTCCCGTTCTCCCCGTGAAATACCGGCAAGATCCAGTCAGAACATCCCGGAGATGTTCCGGGCACAGATGGGAACTTTGGCGCCGGCTCCCACCTCATGGAGCCAGCATCAGCATCCTCCTAACCCTAATGCTACTGCCTCTCCATCTCTCACTGGACTCAATGAAGGGGGAATTCTCCTCACTCCTCATCAGCATCCGAGCTTGAGTGATCTCAGATCCGTAGCTGAGGACATTAAGGACACCCTGACAGCAGCAATTTCAGATTTAAAAATTGAAATCCAAGCTATTACAGGCAGAGTTCAGGCGGTGGAACAAACGACTGCCCTCCATTCATCCAAAATCCGTCACCAACATCTGGCGATTGACACACATATACGGCAATTAAGAGATGTCAATCGCCACTTGGAAGATTTAGACAATCGCGGCAGACGCCATAACCTAAGGCTGAGAGGTCTGCCTGAAACCATGGATGCGGATCACCTTCAAAGTGAAGTTATTCATGTCTTTAATAATATACTCGGCAGACCCAGAGATGTTCCTATTGCGATGGAAAGAATCCACCGTGCTCTGAGACCGAAGGGAAAGGACTCTGACCCGCCTAGGGATGTGGTATGCTGTATTATTGACTACCGTTTGAAGGAAGACATCCTGAGGAGAGCACGCACCCTGACCCCTTTGATACATAACGGCACAGAACTTCGTCTATTCCAAGATTTATCAAATATAACCTTGCAGTGCAGAAGGGAACTGCAACCCCTTCTGACAGTACTCCGGGCCAAGGGTATAATTTACCGCTGGAAGTTCCCTTTTGGTTTGGCGGCAACAGTACAAGGTCGCTCAGCTCTCCTCAGAGTCCCTGAGGATCTCTATTCCTTCTGTGACACTCTCGGAATCCCTCTCATGGAGGTACCAGATTGGTACGCGGAATTTCGTACCCCTACAGCATCTAAAGCATCTTCCAGGAGTGAAGCAATGGAGACACAACACACAAGCTACCGAAGACACCGTTCACCATCGGAACCAAGAATTCTTCAACCCGACCCGCAGTCTCCTTCCATCTACAGCCCGATGAAACCTCCACGCTCCAGAAGAGCTAGAAGAGATCGGTGAATACAGATGGCATCTGCAACATAGGCTGAAAGATATCCTCTGACTGTTCATTTTTCGTTTTTTAGAGTAATGTAAGTTCATGCCCCAGCTGGTAATATTTTCCTTAAATCTTTCAATCTGTAAAGTTTAGTTTAGGTAGATCTTAGTTCTTACATACAGGCATAGCTTTATACCTCTTAAAGCTGACTACCAAAGCAGCGCTTTGCCTCCATGGTTTGTTCTCTCACATCTTACTCTCCAATACAGCCCCACACTAGCAGTATCATTCTTCATTAGAGCTCTATTATAATTAAACTCTTATATGGCTGTATTTTCCTATCTAATGAGGTATAGGATCATCAGAGATCTCTACTCACACAAAAAAAAAAAAAAATATATAGAAAGAAGAAGAAGATCCAAAGAGTATCACTCCCTCCTTTAGCTGATCGGTACACTGTCAGTTTGACAGTGTTCCATCCCGCTCCTGTTACGCGGATTGATAATTCTAATTGCAATTATGCCCTTCTCTTATACACAACAGGCTGCTAGTAATATTCAATGACATCCCAGTTTTGATCCTGTATTTACTTTCTGTGTCTCTTAGATAGCAATTACACTATTAGGTAATTGCCTGAACTACCACACATTCTTAATACCATGACAACCAGCTGTCCATTGCTCTATTGGTTGCCGTCTTTCGGCGCAAATTCATGAGAGGAGCCAAGGTCTGAGGTACCAAGCTCTCTCTCAACATGACTCATGCAGTCGCTCATTGGCTCTCACACAGATCGTGACCAGACTTGTTACCTTGGTGACACACTGCAGACCTTTCTTCCCCTGCCTTCACACACGCACCTCCCATAGGAGGATGCCTGTGTCATCTCATCCCGAGATAGTTAGACACATGATTCATCTCCTCAGTCGTTCTAGCATCACTTTATCTATGATAAATTATACAAAGATTAGGGCACTTACTATCCTGTATGCTTAATTAAACCTACTCCCTACGATTGCCTTTCTCTGACTAGAAAGCTGCATACATGCCAAAACGGAACTGACAGGCTCTCCAGACAAAAGCATTCAAAGGGAGTTTCAGAAGCACTTATCTTTCTCCTATAAACATCCCCTCCTATCCAATGGGATAGGCTCCTTATTAGCTTAACGATCTACATAGATACTTTGCTCTATTATCTTTTTGACAGGCTTCTTAATAGCCTTCAGGGGTAGTTAATTATTAATTGGTTCATGCACGGTTTATCTTTCTTAAGCGATACTGCTTTCTGCCTATGTTGAATACTCTGCTCTGCATGCTGTTCAAGTTTTCTTACTGAATGTTTAACTGACTTATTACATAGACTTTTGCAACCCGAGAAACTGCTCCTTCCCAGATGTCTATTTTATGTGTTACTCATGAGGAATTTTATTTTTCCGTTTTTTCCTTCTTTCCTCTCATTTCACGATCGCCATGGGAACGTTCTCACAAAATGTGTCATTAATTCACTGATTCATCTGACCATTCACCTCATTTTTCAACTGCTCTTCGCAAATCTGACCCATGCTATTCTTAAAATCCACTGAGAAAATTAATAGTCAGCATTCACAACACTCTCAGTACACCCATTTCACACATGGACCGTCTTCAGTCCATGCCATCTTCTTATGTCTATCCCATATGTCAGCGGATCTGGTCCCTTACTGACAGGTTTTAATTTTCTCTACGTTACCGTTTGGTCACCTTCCCAAACAGTGGTTTCATTTGATTGCCTGATTTCTTCACTCAACCATCCTTTAAAACACCACTGACCCATTCCGGTACCATATATCACGAGTGTATACTCGTACATAGCCTAGCGAGCAGGCATCGGTAGTCCCCGGATTACTTACCAATACCTATAACCCCTAACAACAATACACAGTGGTCATCAAAGTTTCCTCACTCCCGCATACCCAGTCCCCCTCACATCACTCCCTACTCTTGAACAAACTACTCTCATCCTGAATAGAATCTCACTACTCTCCTAGAGCGCGCCTTCCATACATAATAGCATAAGGCACAAATCCGACTACTGTTCTATCTCTGCCACACTTACACCTGCAACGCGGACTATATTCAGTAAACACCACTCCAGTATACCACACAACACCTCCCAAATTGCAGAATGACACCGGTCTCCCACAATTCTACATCAATATCTCCCCACAACGCCACTACTAAACTAGTCTCGCTCAACGCAAGGGGACTTAATGTCCCTGAGAAATGTACACAAGTCCTCCTTTCTATGCATAAACTCAAGGCAGATATTGTCTACATCCAAGAAACACATTTCAAAATGGACTCTATCCCCAAATTCTCCAACTTACAGTATCCAACAGCTTTTCACCCTACCAACAAACAATCAAAAACAAAAGGAGTCTCTATCCTTATCTCAAAACAGTGTCCACTCATAATCAAAGACATTCTAGCGGATACCGATGGAAGATATCTATTTGTCAAAGGTTCACTCTTCGGTAAACCTTTAACCTTAGCAAACATATACGCCCCCAACATTAAAAAAGTCCCGTTTTTCCGACACACTCTGCAATTGCTCGCATCGTTTCAAGAGGGTATTCTATTAACTGGAGGAGATTTTAATGTTCCCTTAAACCCAATACAAGATACATCTTCGGGTTCATCCAAATTACCCTTCTCCGCGTTGCGAGCAATTAAAAAGTGTTTTCAAGAATTGACATTACATGACGCATGGCGTACCTTAAACCCCTCAACTAAAGATTACACTTTTTTCTCCAACCCACATGGCAGTTACTCCAGACTTGACTATTTCTTTATTTCACAAAGAGATCTCACCATGCTCAAGAACACCTCCATCGATCCAATGTACATATCAGATCACCACCCGATAACCATGTCCTTGGAATTTCCATCCAAACACACTCGCTCACAAATATGGCGTCTTGATCCCTCACTGCTTACAGACATTTCAATAGTGTCTACTATACATGACAACCTAAAACTTTATTTCCAGGATAACGATTCCCCTGAAATATTGCCAATGATAAAATGGGAAGCCCACAAATGCACCATACGGGGAAAACTAATAGCTATCGCT
Organism: Aquarana catesbeiana; assembly: GCF_042186555.1. NCBI lineage: Eukaryota > Metazoa > Chordata > Amphibia > Anura > Ranidae > Aquarana > Aquarana catesbeiana. The sequence goes on along the minus strand of NC_133330.1, from coordinate 139,973,330 downwards.
TCCAAGAGAAGACGAGAAAGACAAGCACATATTTCTATCCTTTCCAAATGCATACAGGATTTAGAAAAAATACATAAGAAAACTCGAGCTATCTCCACTCTTGAGGAACTTACTCAGGTGAGGACAGAGCTGAAAGAAGTGTTACATAAACAAATAAAACGCAATTACATATTATCACAAAAAATATTCTACGAACATGGTAACAATTCCGGTAAAATTCTAGCCAGAGCCCTTCGTGCAAAAAGATCATCTACAACACTTCATTCCATTAATGACCCTTCGGGCTCTAAAGTAACGTCTAATACACTGATAGCAGACCAGATTGTGAATTATTTTTCGCAGCTCTATAATATCAATCCACATAAAGCCATGATAAACAATGATCATAGAACACAATGGATTAAAGATTTCTTAGCCCAACACGGTCCCAAACCCATTTCTGACGCAGAAGCATCACATCTAGAATGTCCCATCTCTAAGGATGAACTAGATATTGTGCTCAAACAACTCAAAACAGGCAAAAGTCCAGGTCCTGATGGCCTAACAGTAGGATACTATAAGGAATTCACTGCTACGCTTTATCCCCACTTCTTAAATGCTTTCAACTCCCTTTCATCCGAGAACCCCCCTCCCAGAGATCTTCTCACAGCCCACATAGTGGTTATTCCAAAACCTGATAAAGATCCAAATTTAATTCCCAACTATAGACCAATATCTCTACTAAATGTTGACCTGAAAATATATGCAAAAATATTGGCTAATAGACTTTTACCCCTTCTCCCTGGCCCTATCTCCTTGGACCAAGTTGGTTTTGTCCCGGGTAGAGAGGCAAGGGACAACACCCTAAAGGCAATCAGTATTCACAATTGGTTGACTTCAAAGAAGCAACCGGGATTCCTTCTTTCCCTTGGCGCGGAGAAGGCATTCGACAGGGTAGCCTGGGACTACCTAAAAGAGGTCCTAACACACATTGGCATACGAGATCGCATGCTACAATTTATACTTGCTCTATACTCCACCCCAACAGCCAAAGTCCGGATAAATGGACACCTGTCGAATGCCTTCTCCATATCTAACGGTACAAGACAAGGATGCCCACTCTCTCCGCTGATTTTTGTCTTGGCACTAGAACCATGTCTAACGCACCTAAAAAACAATCAAGATGTTAAAGGAATAACCATCGCAAAATTTACCTATAAATTAGCAGCATTTGCGGATGACATCCTACTATTCCTAAAAGAGCCACACATTACGCTGCCCAATCTCCTCAAAGATCTTACTCTGTTTGAAAATCTCACCTACCTTAAAATTAACTTCGCTAAATCAGAGGCCTTAAATATCACTCTACCACCAGATATAGTGATACAATGTCAAAATAATTTCCCTTTCAAATGGAAACCGAGCGCCATTAAATACCTTGGGATCTATATTCCAACCTCGCTATCGGACTTATACAGCAAAAACTATACTCCCATTATCCAAAATATTCAAAAAGACCTCAACGCTTGGTCAACGGGTATGTTCTCATGGTTTGGCAGAATTTCTATTATAAAAATGACCATACTGCCAAAATTTCTATACTTGCTCCAAACAATCCCAGTGTCACTACCACAAACTTTTTTCAATTCATACCGCAAATCCTGTATGGAATTCATCTGGAACGGTAAGCGACCTAGAATGAGTTTCAACAGAATGACCTTACCCAAAATGAAAGGTGGGTTAGGCCTACCGGATCTTCGAAAATACTATTGGGCCTGTCAACTTTCTCGAATAGTGGACTGGAATGTTCACCCTAAAACTAAAGCGTGGATTGCAATTGAACAAGCCTTCTCACAAATTCCGCTCCATAATCTACCCTGGATTCACCCGCGTCACATCTCTCCACATTGCAAACAACATCCCCTTATCGGTACAACACTGAATTCTTTTAATAAGACATGTAAACAATTACACATTTCCTCCTCTCCAGGCCCTCTCACACCAATCAAACATAACCCAGACTTTCCACCAGGCATTGATGATTCTTTCCTTCAGGGAATAGGATCCCAGACAAAGATGACAGCGGGAGATTTCTTCGCTAAGGGAAAAATTAAACCGCTTCCCTCATTGAACTCCAAAGAAACGAACCACCAGATCTCTTTCTGGTCATATATGCAACTCAGACATTTTCTCCTTGATCCCCAAACTAGTGCTGCGTACTCAAGAAACCAATCACACTTTGAATCCCTTTGCACTGCCACTGAACCACAACGACACCTGATTTCCACCATGTACCTGAACCTCTTTCTCGAGCATACTCCCAAAACAAATATAGCTAGTGCAAAGTGGGAAAAAGATCTTTCCATCCATCTCTCTGATAAGGAATGGGAAAAGATATACTCTAATATTCACAAAGGCTCAATTAATGTAACAACTCAAGAAAACGGATATAAGCTTTTCTCCAGATGGTACAAAACGCCTCTCAAGTTACACACCATTAATCCAGAGATCTCATCCAATTGTTGGAGATGTAATGACAAAAATGGATCACTCCTTCACATATGGTGGGACTGCCCTGCGATTTCTATCTTCTGGACTAAAGTTTTTCACCTCACCTCCCAAATCACTTCACTTCAGCTAGATTTCTCTCCAGCCCAAGCTCTCCTACACCACTCCTCCCTATCGATGAAAACTTATCATAAATCCCTAGCACTACATCTAATCAATGCTGCCAAACTTTGTATCCCAGTTCTCTGGAGATCTCCCAACCCACCCACAATCGCAGACTGGTTCAAAAGAGTAAACAAAATAGCCGAAATGGAGGAGCTTGTACATCAAGCACAAGACTCCTCTACTAAATACAGGAACATTTGGGCCTGTTGGCTACATTTCCGCACAATATCTGAATATACCCAATTAATCAGTTAGGAGTCCTCCTCCAGTACATCATAAGACACATCATATATCCCAACTGTCTACATCCCTCCCTTTAACCTTTCATGAAACAAAAATTCAGGATGCGACTATTTCAATACTCCTGCAGATATCATTTTACAGTTCTATTATGCTTTCCTTCCTGGGATATGGTTCTTCTGAAAAGATATTTCCCGTTAGACCCATGGCTGAGCCAGGGACGGGAAAGAACTCTCACTTACCTTTTTTTTGTACTTTTCATTATACTTTGATACACACTTACTCGACACTTTACTATGTTAGGTATCTATTGTTGTATGCTATGATTGTATCTCTATCTACAAATATTATCCTACTTCTGGGCACCATGCGCCAGGATTAATTTCACATTCTCACACAGACATAGTAATTAACGGTTATCCCAAACACAATCCAACGACAATCTTAGATCCGTATACTAATGCTATCATTGGCATTTTATTATAATATGTTTTTTTTTCTCCTATCTCCTTTTTATTCTTTTTTGCTCCCAAAGGTCAACATGTTTGAAAAAACGTTTTACTTGCTTTGATATCTGTTCTTTATATTTTCTGTCCACACTCATCTGTAATCCCATATACCCTCACCCAAGATGTAATGCTTTTTTCAACAACCCCACAGTTTTATATTTGAATACTTGTTAAAATATAATGTTGTACTCTCTGGACTGTTCCCTCTGTATAACACTATTATCATTTTATCTAATACCTTACTTTTCTGTACTACTTTTATGTATTTAACAAAATAAAGCTTTCTTGAAAAAAAAAAAAGTAAGAAAAAAAAAATAAGTAGAAATACAAATTTGCATATCTGAAAATAAACAAAAATAATAAAATTCTAATAGTGGTTGCGATCAAATATTTGCAGCAGCGATCAAAAGAGTGTAGTTTCACCTTCTGACCCAGAAATTAGTCATTGTAATCACCTAGAAGTCCCTGTGCTGGTCAAGATCTCCATCTAGGTGGACATGGCGAGGTCCCTCTTTAGCAAAGAGGAGGTGTGGCTCATTTTCCGGATAAGGGTATGATATGTACTTGTGCTTAATCAATGCGGGGGGGGGGGTGGATTTAGTAGTTAGATTTGGTGTGGGTGGGGTTCATTGATTTGTTTGGCATCCCCACACATTTGCTTCTGGCCCATATGCACACATCACTTCCTGCATTTGTTCTGCTGATGTAAATGCAAGTATAAATGAGAGCTCCTTTCTATTAAAATATATATGACTTGTTTCACAGTTGGGCGACTTTGGACTTCCGAGTTGCTTGACAAGTTGTACCCCCATGATTCTTAATGAGAACTAGGGATGGGCCGAACATCCCCCCTGTTCGGTTCGCAGCAGAACATGCGAACAGACAAATAAATTTGTGCGAACACCATTAAAACCGCTTCCCGCCCGCCATACGCCAAATGATGTCCTCGGCTTTGAGCGGGGATATCTGAGTGATGCCTGTAGCTACAGACATCATTCAGATATCGTCTTTTAGAGCCTGCAAATCTGCACACCATAAGAATGATCATAGTGGCTGTTCCACTGCTTGATCATTCTAACAGGAGGCGAGAGGGGACGTCCCCCCCTCCCGCCACCCTCTGGTGCTTGTACTGACTTACCGCTACGATCGGTGAGTCGGTCACAGGATCCACCAGCCCCGGATGTTTAGCATAGAGATTTCTGGTGGACCAGATGGTCGCCGGAATCTCTATGATCGTTCGGAGGCCGGGCGTGATGTTATGACGTCACGTCCGGCCTCTGTATTAAAAAAAAAAACGGCGCCGCTTTTTATTTTAGGCTTCTAAGCCTAGAGGTGAGATGTGGGGTCTTGTTTACCCCACATCTCACTGTAAAGAGCATCTGTCATGCTTATTCCTATTACAAGGGATGTTTACATTCCTTGTAATAGAAACAAAAGTGATCAAAAAAATTTTTTGGGAAAAAAAGTGTCAAGCTAAAATAAAAAAAGTAAAATTAACAATAAAAAAAAAAAAAAAACTTTTAAAGTGCCCCTGTCCCTGTGAGCTCGCATGCAGAAGCGAACGCATACATAAGTCCCGCCCACATATGAAAATGTTGTTCAAACCACACATGTGAGGTGTCGCCGCGAACGTTAGACCGAGAGCAATAATTTTGGTCCTGGACCTCCTCTGTAACTCAAAACATGTAACCAGTAAAAATTTTTAAAGCGTCGCCTAAGGGGATTTTCAAATAGCGAAGTTTGGCGCCATTCCACGAGCGTGTGCAATTTTGAAGCGTGACATGTTGGGTATCTATTTACTTGACGTAACTTCATCTTTCATCACATTATGCAAAAACATTGGGCTAACTTTCTTGTTTTTTTTTTAAAGCCCAAAACTGTTTTTTTTCCCAAAAAAACGCATTCGAAAAATTGCTGCGCAAATACCGTGCTAGATAAAAAGTTGCAATGACCGCCATTGTATTCTCTAGGGTCTCTGCTAAATTTGGGGGTTCTATGTAATTTTCTAGCCAAAAAATTATGATTTTTACATGTAAGAGAGAAATGTCAGAATTGGCCTGGTAGGCAAGTGGTTAAAGTCTACGGGACACGAACATGAATAATCAAAAGTGCTAATTTTAAAGGCTTATATGCATGGTATTGTCATAAAAAGTTTTTAGGGACCTGGGTCCTGCCCCAGAGGACATGTATCAATGCAAAAAAGTTTTAAAAATGGCTGTTTTTTCGGGAGCAGTGATTTTAATAATGCTTAAAGTGAAACAATAAAAGTGTAATATTCCTTTAAATTTCGTACCTGGGGGGTGTCTATAGTATGCCTGTAAAGGGTCGCATGTTTCCCATGTTTAGTACAGTCTGACAGCAAAATGACATTTCAAAGGAAAAAAGTAATTTAAAACTACTCGCGGCTATACTGAATCGCCGGTGTCTTGCCGAGAAAGTTCCCTCGGCGGATAAGGTCCCCCCTGTACTGCGCAAGTGCTGCGCTTGCGCAGTACCAATGACTAGCAGCCGCCGAAAATAGCCAAAGATGAAAATCTTCAATCATCTGTACACGGCGCCTGCGCCCTGGGTCCAGGCTGAAGCCCCACCATCCAAGTGGACCTAGAGGGGGAATAAAAAAGTGCCGAGCAAAGCGAGGCCGTGCCCGAAGCGTGGCGAGCGAAGCGAGCCCGCAGGGGACCCTCTTACAGGCGCCGTGTACAGCTGATTTCTTCTCTATTTCGCTTCGGCTATTTCCGTCGGCTCCTACTGCGCAGGCGCTGCGCCTGCACAGTAGAGGGGGGTCCTTATCCGCCGAGAGGAACTTTCTCGGCAGAACACCGGCCCAACAATACACATAAAAGTTCATTGATAAAAACGGCATGGGAATTCCCCACAGGGGAACCCCAAACCAAAATTTAAAAAAAAATGACGTGGGGGTCCCCCTAAATTCCATACCAGGCCCTTCAGGTCTGGTATGGATTTTAAGGGGAACCCCGGCCAAAATTAAAAAAAAAAAATTGGCGTGGGGTCCCCCTCAAAATCCATACCAGACCCTTCAGGTCTGGTATGGATTTTAGGGGAACCCCAGGCCAAAATTAAAAAAAAAATGGCGTGGGGTACCCCCAAAAATCCATACCAGACCCTTATCCGAGCACGCAACCTGGCAGGCCGCAGGAAAAGGGGGGGGACAAGAGAGCGCCCCCCCCTCCTAAACCGTACCAGGCCACATGCCCTCAACATTGGGAGGGTGCTTTGGGGGTAGCCCCCCAAAGCACCTTGTCCCCATGTTGATGAGGACAAGGGCCTCATCCCCACAACCCTGGCCCGGTGGTTGTGGGGGTCTGCGGGCAGGGGGCTTATCGGAATCTGGAAGCCCCCTTTAACAAGGGGGCCCCCAGATCCTGGCCCTCCCCACTGTGTGAAATGGTAAGGGGATACAAAAGTACCCCTACCATTTCACCAAAAAAATGTCAAAAATGTCAAAAATGTTAAAAATGACAAGAGACAGTTTTTGACAATTCCTTTATTTAAATGTTTCTTCTTTCTTCTATTTTCTATCTTCTTTCTTCTATCTTCCTTCGGTTTCTTCCTCCATCTTCTTGTTCTTCTGGTTCTTCTTGTTCTTCTGGTTCTTCATCCAGTCTTCTCGTCCGGCATCTTCCTCAGTGGCGCCGTCTTCACTTCATCTTCTTTCCTCGGGCCGCCCCCCTCTGACGCACGGGGACTTCCCTGTGGCATTCCCCGTGACGTCAGAGGGGGGCGGGGTCACCCGCCCTGCGTCAGAGGGGGCGGGGTCACCCGCCCTCCGTTATTTAAGAACTGTCAGGAGAGGAGAAGCGTCACACAGCGGGAGCCTCCCATCCAATCGTGGATGCGGAGCGGCCCGAGGAAAGGAGATGAAGTGAAGACGGCGCCGCTGAGGAAGATGCCGGACGAGAACACTGGATGAAGAACCAGAAGAACAAGAAGAACCAGAAGAACAAGAAGAACAAGAACCAGAAGAACAAGAAGATGGAGGAAGAAACCGAAGGAAGATAGATGAAAGAAGATAGAAGAAAGAAGAAGCATTTAAATAAAGGAATTGTCAAAAACTGTCTCTTGTCATTTTTAACATTTTTGACATTTTTTTGGTGAAATGGTAGGGGTACTTTTGTTAAAGGGGGCTTCCAGATTCCGATAAGCCCCCTGCCCGCAGACCCCCACAACTACCGGGCCAGGGTTGTGGGGATGAGGCCCTTGTCCTCATCAACATGGGGACAAGGTGCTTTGGGGGGCTACCCCCAAAGCACCCTCCCAATGTTGAGGGCATGTGGCCTGGTACGGTTCAGGAGGGGGGGGGCGCTCTCTCGTCCCCCCCTCTTTTCCTGCGGCCTGCCAGGTTGCGTGCTCGGATAAGGGTCTGGTATGGATTTTTGGGGGTACCCCACGGGATTTTTTATTTAAATTTTGGCGCGGGGTTCCCCTTAAAATCCATACCAGACCTGAAGGGTCTGGTATAGATTTTGAGGGGGACCCCACGCCAATTTTTTTTTTTAATTTTGGCCTGGGTTCCCCTTAATATCCATACCAGACCTGAAGGGCCTGGTATGGAATTTAGGGGGACCCCCACGTCATTTTTTTTTAAATTTTGGTTCGGGGTTCCCCTTTGGGGAATTCCCATGCAGTTTTTATCAATGAACTTTTATTTGTATTGTCGAGCCGGCAATTCAGTATAGCCGCGAATAGTTTTAAATAACTTTTTTTCCTTTCAAATGTCATTTTGCTGTCAGACTGTTCTAAACACGGGAAACATGCGCCCCTTTACAGGCATACTATAGACACCCCCCAGGTACGAAATTTAAAGGAATATTACACTTTTATTGTTTCACTCAAAGCATTATTAAAATCACTGCTCCCGAAAAAACTGCCGTTTTGAAAAAAAAAAATTGGCATTGATCCATGTCCCCTGGGGCAGAACCTGGGTCTCCAAACACTTTTTATGGCAAAGAACTTGCATATAACCCTTCAGTGAGAACTTTGGATTTTGCAGGTTCAAGCCCCACTGACTTCAACTATTCCAGCATATGTGATCTGACAGGCATTATTGCCGCAATAGCGCTGCTTTCCATTTGCATTAGCGCTGACTTTCTGAGAGTTGAAGTCTTCCTGGCCTTTTTTGAGAGTTATTTTTGGTACTGCAGGAGAATTTTTTGGCGCTATAGTAAATGACCCCCATAGTTACATAGTAGGTGAGGTTGAAAGAAGACACAAGTCCATCAAGTCCAACCTATGTGTGTGATTATATGTCAGTATTACATTGTAAATCCCTGTATGATGCTGCCGTTCAGGTGCTTATCTAACAGTTTCTTGAAACTATAGATGCCCCCTGCTGAGACCACCGCCTGTGGAAGGGAATTCCCCATCCTTGCCGCTCTTATGCCGCGTACACACGGTCGGACTTTTCGTCTACAAAAGTCCAACGGATGCTGACGGACTAAAGCTGGCTGGTAATCCAATCGTGTGTGGGCTTCTCCGGACTTTCAACGGACTTTTTTAGCCTCAAATCCGACGGACTTTAGATTTGAAGCATGCTTCAAATCTTTACGTCGTAACTACGACGGACCCCGAAGTCCGCTCGTCTGTATGCTAGTCCGACGGACAAAAAAACTACGCATGCTCATAAGCAAAAACTAAACGGAAGCACTCGGTCTAGTAAAACTAGTGTTCGTATTGTAGGTAGCACATTCATCACGCTGCAAAATCTGTGATCGTTGAATGCAGCGCATTTTATTTCTTCTTTACGAAGGCTCTAAAGAACGAAGGTGTTTTGCTGTTCATAATCAGAGTTCTCCCAAACTGATTTCTGGATTCTTTTTCTCTTTGATCTCATGAATGATATAGTATGCATTTTAAAAACAATGTTTCCATACTAATAATACTTTTTCCCCTTTTTTTTTTTTTTTTTTTAGGTTTGTAAAGTTACCACAAAGAACCCATTATTCTGTTTTTTTTTTATAGTGATTATTTTTTAGTTTTTAGATAAAGTTAACCCAAAGCACCGTTTTTGGTTATGTAAATTTTTTTATTTTCAAGACTTACCACTTGAACATTATTAACATTAGTAATGTATTTTTGGTGTGTTTTTTCCAAACTCAATGAGATTGTTGTCCCTTGTTAATTTAACATTGTGTGTAAAATCAATGATTTCAAAGAAAACACATAAAGTCTTTTGCTAAACTCAAAAAAGATCCATTTATTCATGGTCAAAATAAAATAAAGAGGAAGTCAACGCTGGAAAAAGTAGGTGTACCAGAAAATTGGGATCTTGCGGAGTCCATATAAGAGGGAGCACAATCTGGTCCAAGAATCCCAGAGATCAACAGCACCAGCAGATGATCTAGATGTCCCCAGACTGTGGTCCTACAACAGCCTGCGTCTTCTGTCAGACCAGACTGAACCCAGGTCATCACTTTCTTCTCTTCCCTGCAGCCTTTCCTCCATGCTGCCCTGCAGCCTTCCCTGTAGCCTTCTTTTGAGGCTGTGGCTCTGGTGTTTCAGTTGTGGCAGGAGGAGGAGGAGGAGGAGGAGGAGGAGGGGGTTCTGCCTCATGTAGTTGGGTGTTTTGTGTTAGCGTGCCCTGCAGCCCCTTATGGATTGTTTCCCCAAATAGGCGCTCACAAATGAGGCGCTGCTCCCAATCCATCTGAAGAAGCCTGCTGGCTAAGTAGCAGCCATAGGATTCTTCCGCTTCGGGGGGGCTCCTTAAAAAACGGGTGGCCTCTTGCATGAGGCGCAGGGATGCGTCCTGTGTGACCATCCCCTTCCTGGCCCTTTTTTTGGGAAGGTGGAGGGGAGGCACTTGGGATTCGGTCAGGCTCCTACTGGGCCCAGCCACCTCACTTGGCCCAGCCACCTCACTGGGAGCAGCCACCTCACTGGGAGCAGCCACCTCACTGGGAGCAGCCACCTCCTGCCTGACACTGGGCCCAGCCTCCTCCAGGATGATGGTGAATCCGGCCTCCTCCAGGCTGTCCATGGGCCCGGTCTCCTCCTGCCTGCCACTTTCCCCACATTCCTCCTGGATGGACTCATCCTGTGTATAAAAAAAGGACAATAGTTTGAGTATATTTTTTTGGGTTCATCAATGACACACAGTTTGCTTCTCATGACTAGCAAATTCAATGTGAATACATCTCTTTAATAAAAGAGTCTAATCAGACACCCTAATTATTTCAAGCAGGTGCCAAACATATTTAGCCACTACTGTCAATTGATATGTATACACAATTTTGAGTGCCAAATTATTTTAGACAATTATAACATCCAGTTAACATCATTAATATTAGTACAGTAAATATTTGTTAAAATAATTTACCTGACTCCAGATGGTCATATCTGGTTCATCCAGGATGGAAGACCCAGCTTGCTCCTCATCAGCCTCTGCTGGGGTGGAGGGAAGGGTGGAGGGA